>NC_141091.1:20963338-21563338 GCF_041138505.1 Cibotium barometz
AATGAATTTTTATTAATTACAAACATATAGTGTGATTACGAGGCGGCGCTGTCGTTTCGAGAGAGAGAGAGACACAGAGGTTATGTGCGTGTTCGTGAGAAAGAGAGAGAGAGAGAGCGCACAGGGACATGGAGGATGCAGAGGACAACACCTTGAACAAGAAGAAGAATAATGAGAAGAAGAAGAAGAAGACGACGACGAGAGGGGAGCGTGAAATGGAGATGAAGCAGCTGGTCGTGCAGTGCAGCGTCCCTCCTGCAGACGCCTCTTCCTTCCCTCCCCTCTGCGTTGCCCGGAGGGTTATCCATACCCACGCCTCCACCCCCTTCCCTACATGCACATGTTGCAGCCATCAAGACCATCACCAGCTTCAGCCGCAGCATCATCATCAGGGCCATGGAACCTTGGAAACCCTAGCTATGGCTCCCCTTCTCCCCCCTTCTCCTCCCCCTCCCCTCATCATCAACCACACTTGCCCCTGCTCTTCACCTGCCTTTCCCCACACCATGCAGCAACAGGTAGGTCATCTTCTCTACTACTGACCCTCCTTGGCATCCCATCCTGTACATCCTTGGCCATCATTGTCGCTGCTCGGAACACTTCTTGTTGCAGGTTCTGCTTCGTAACGCCATGGCTCAATCTTGTCACAGAACACAAGCAGAGGCCATGGCCCTTCTGCAGCCTTCTGAAAAGCAATATTATTACACAACACAAGCAGAGGCCATGGCCCTTCTGCCGCCTTCTGAAAAGCAATATTGTTACATAACACGAGCAGCAGATCCTGAGGCAGAAATGCTGTGGTCTCCTTCCCCGCCGTTGCCAACACTGAAGAAAGCGGCCTTGGATCACAAAGCGTCACATAGTTCGATTTCGAGTAGCCTGCTTGCTGCCGCGGGCGATGGCACCTTGCTCGCAGCAGAGCTCTTGCATCATCTCAAAGAAAGTGTCTGCTCAACCTTGCCCCAAAGTGTTAGGGTTAGGGTCTCTGATGACTGGGACTCCATCCTTTCTTCTAATGTGCTTGAGCAATACATGGACAAATTGAAGGCAAGCTTGCACCGTCTCCCCCCCTGGTTAATGGACCGCTTGAGCTTCAATAGAGTGATAAAGAAGGTCAGCCGAATTCAGATGCCTGAGCACCATAGGCATTCTTGCATTGAAGATCTGTTGCAGACAATTGCAAGCTTTGAAAGGGCTGGGCTTATCAATGACATTCAGAGCTTAGGGTTTGTGGAAGAGGCCTGCATTCTGGGAGACCGAAGCGTTTTCTATGGGGTTTTTTCCAGAACACGGGTTCTACAAGAGGTCTCCAATCTTCTTGGCTACATGAGATCAGAGATGGGTCTTCTTCCACAGGATACATGGAGTCTGGCATGCTCTGATGTTCGGCGTCGCAATTGCCTGAAGGAGATTTGTCTTATTTGCAATTATCCAGACAAAATCAAGACCTTTGCATGGAAGTTGGACAAACTAGAACTCTGTGCAAATGAGACAGACTGTAAGAGCTCTCTCTCTCTCTCTCTCTCTCTCTCTCTCTCCCTCTGTGTGTGTGTGTGTGTGTGTCACACAGGCGCGCTTGTGCACGCAACACACACACATTCCGGCCCTGCTCCTGCTCATGGGCACACACACACACACACACACACACACACACACACACACACACACACACACACGTGTCCGTGCAGATGCACACATAGAGAAGAAGCTTTGCATGCACCAATCCTTTGCTAGGAAACGTGAGTTTAAAGGGAAACAGGAAATAACTACTTCAATCTGTTTTGGTTTTTTTGAAGGTATTAAGACAAATCAGGTGCATGATTGCGCATCTATAGACATTCAATTAAGAAAGTTATTAGGTTCTCCACTTGGAGCAGAGTTAGCAGGGCTCCGTGTTGTGAGCTATCTTGACACTGCTGTGAGTTTGCTACAACATTACACCGATATCTTTGAGAGCCTCCCAAAACATGGATTTAGTGAGAAGGCTTCATCCTCTTAATCTCAAAGCTGCTACATTTGAACAATTTTGTCAGAAGTGCTCCGGATCAAGGTACTCCTTAACACTGAAGGCATTTGGCAATAACAAGTTTGTCTAAGGGGGCTTACAGATAATGCCCTGACCATGGGATGGGCAGGGACTTGGATGGGGAGATTGCCTGTGCATATACTACAGGCATGTGAGATCTTTGAATTGGATGGGCGCTAGGTTAATGTTTAAACCCCTTAAGAGCGCATCTCTATTGTGCTCGAACACCATGCTACCGTTGTAATGCCTTGGTATCTCTATTACAAGTGTACATCCTTCCTAATCCCTTGAGTTAGCAACAATGCTACTTTCCACTAAGGGCTTTTGAAAGCAAAGCTGATTGACTTTGGAACTTTTTAACATGATGCTTACTATGAACACAGTACTAATGAATAATTATGGATTGGGAAGATGGACTTGCATGCAAAACCCCAACACAAACAGTAATATGAAATTGTGGGTTCATGTTGAGTCACTTCTTCTCTTTCTTTTATGTAAGAGTTAAGAGTTGTACTAGAGAGCTTAACCACTTTCTACATTAGATAGCTAGTCTTACTTGTTTGTGCATGTGTGAGTGAAGTTTGGGCATAACATCCGATAAAAATGCATCATTACATATCCAATTGATGGGCTTAATGACTTATCTCCGATTTCTGAAGTTTTCTAGTGATTGTTACAAATAGAAGTCATAAAAAAAGAAGTCGTTTCCTAAAATTGAGATTGAGATCTAAAATTGGAGCAATTTTGTCCATGAGCTTTACAATAACTTTAAAAGTAAAAGTATTTGTATGCGCGATAAAATCTTAAAATTCTTAATGTGTTTGTTTTATAAAAACATACAAGAAAACAAAACCTATCATCTGAAATATTTTTTTATATAAAGTTACTCACCAAAATCGAGGAAATTTAAAATGCCTGTAAAATCCACAAACTCACTTAAAAAAAGTAACCACCAATTTTGCTAACTCACAAAGTACTTTACTACTACATAAATAGTCAAATCATTATATCATGGTCGCAAATGTGATATCATGGTCGCAAATGTGATACATCAAATAAATATATTGACAAGTAGCATCATTCTCAAAATAACACATTTTAAATGTTTGATAAATTGTTGTAATAAGATTCCTACTAACACATCCCTTTCATGCCATTGTACATGCCTATTAATCTCATCATTAGACTTGTTCCTTCTTTATGTCACAACTTTGTGTCTCTACTAGAGTTGGTAACACCCTAGTAGCTTATCCATGCAATCCCTAGTTTGGATCCCTCTCCCACACACTTTTTGTGGCCTCCCCTTATTTCGTGTGTGATGATCATCCATGTACTTGCATACCCAGGTCAATATCATACTATAGTTTTTCCATACAAACCCACAAAAAGATAATCCATCTTGTATCACAATCTAAGAACTAGCAATATCATAGTCTAGTTTCCCATACAAGCCCACAAAAAGGCAATCCAACTTGTATCACAAACTAAGAACTAGCAAAATAAGCCTACAAGCTTCAACAAATCACTTGCCATTAAATACTAACGAATTCCTTAACAAGCAATAGAGTAAGATGTTGAAGTTTCAACAATTGAAGTATCATAACATACCCCATGAGGAACTAATAAGAGTTATGAACTTAGGGATGGTAATCCCCATTTGGTTATTAAAGAAAGAAAGAAAATCATCTTGAGGATCCATAGCTTTTGTACTCTTTGAAAAAACATCATCCATATTATTATTCCAAAGAGTTGCATAGAATCATAGCCATATCCAACTTGTGAGCATGTGATTAATCCCTAGTCATAAGGTTTCCTTGCATATCATATCAACATGGACACGCATGTCATGTGCATAATTTGTACCTTTTTCTTGAGAAAGAAAGAGCCGTGAACCACTATAATTAGTAAGCTTGGTATAAAGTTGAAGACATAAATAACTAGCATTAATATGATCATGGTAAGCATAATCATAATAGACTTTTAGTGATTTCCTCTGTTTTTCACCTACGAATTACCACATTAGGAGACTTGGACTAAAAAAAACTTGAGATTTGCATCTAGAGTAGATTAGGGTGTGTAGAAATGAATTCTTAGCATGCTAGAAAAGAAATAGAGAGATTAACATTAATAACAATGCTAATGATAAAAATGAAGCATAATGACAAGGCTGTTATTGTGACTTTCATCATTTTCAACTCCTATGTTGTGAGAGTAGGAAGATGGCCGACTTGTTGGCTTCACAACTCTTCGGATTCCCGGCTCTTCGACTTCCGACTCTTGAGCTTCTGCTGCCTATTTATAAGCATTGCCCCTATCATTCTCATGAGTGTTTTCCACCCCTGTCTTCTGCACACAAAGCCCACTCCTTGCCTCATGTAGTTGTATTCAACGTCTGAAGTTATTCATCAACATTTTCATTCTCTCTCTCTCTCTCTCTCTCTCTCTCTCTCTCTCTATGTGTGTGTGTGTGTGTGTTCCAGCATTTCACTTCTTTTGTGCATCCGTTTTCGTTGCCCTCTAACATGGTATTAGAGCTGATGCATTAGATCCTAGACACACTTTACACCTACAATATTTTGAGCCTATTCTGCTACTGTTCGAGGAGTTTTAAACATTGACGTTTTCTAACTTGCACTTGCTCGAGATGTTTTTGCTGACTTGCCGACATTTGATCATTGATTTTCAGAGTTGCATTGCTGATTTCCAGTCTTGTACTGTTGTTTTCTAGCCATCTTTGTGTCATAAACCTCTCCTAGACACCTGAATTTTCAGTAAACAATCGCTTCATAGGGGGAACATTGTCTTCTCTAGAGTTCAAGCTGTCATCTTTACCCATTTTCCTTAAAGGACAACATCTAGATGGGACAAACTTTGACATTTGGAAGGTCAAGATTAAGTCTATTCTCGAGACTTATGATTTGGCAGTAGAGATTCTTTCAACTCCTTGATCGAATCCGGCTAAAGCAGATCTCAATGACGATGACAAGGAAGAATGAAAGAAGGAAGCTCTCATATGGGACAAGCTCAATGCCCAGGCTTGTTCTTTCCTCTTTCTCAACTATAAAAATGCAGTCCTCTCTCACATCAAACATGAGACATTAGCCTCTTCTATTTGGATGCGTCTCGAAGATCTCTAGATTGTCGGAATCCCATGAAGCGAGCTTCTCTTGTGGTACAACTCAACAAATTGGACTCTTCAAACTCCAAGACCATGAGGGAGTACATTAAAAAATGTAGGCTCTTTGGGACAAGATTCTCTCCTGTGGTGGAAAAGAAATCGACTCAGAGGATATGGTATTGTTGCTACTCTCAGTTAGCCTCCGCATCCTTCGACAACTTCTTCTCCTCTTTGATCACTTCCGGATGGATGGCAGAGCTCAAGTAGTGGGAAGAGGTCGTCTCTATGGTACTTGACCACGAGAGCCAGAATGCCTCCACCTAGTTCGACAAAGGGGATTAAGCTTTCACAGGCCAAAATAACAAAACAAGAAGTCGAAAGGTAAAGGTAATCACTCTCAGCCCGAGTGATTACCTTTACCTCCAAGGACAAAGGCAAGTCCACCTCATCGTTGCCTAAGAAGTGCGACTACTGTCAAAAGAATGGACATCTCTATCACAAGAGTGCAAAAAGAGGGCGGCAGACAACAAGAAGAAAGGCTAGGGTTCTGGCTCCTCAGCCTCCCCCGCCCGAGACGGAGCTGCTTGGGTACGTCTTGAGGAGCTTCCTTCTACTGTTTCTCTAGAGATTTCTCTCTTAGCTTCTGCACCTATGGAGTGGATTGTGGATAGTGGTGATACAAAGCACATGACTTCTCAACAGTACTTGATCGGTGATCTAAAGAAACGTCTCGTGAATGTCACCATCGATGACAAATCCACCATCCCTATTTGTGGTGTGAAGGCTCCATGTCCTTAGTTCTTGACGGGCATGGAGGAAAGTTTACTTCTTCTATTCTTCATGTTTCACCTTCTTTCTGTGCAGGAATTGTGCAGTCTTGGCACAAAAGTGGAGTTCACCACACAAATTCAGTTACTATCCTTCATCAGAAGAAGGGTATTATTCTTTGGAAAGGGTATGTGGACCACGGTCTCTACAAGCTTCATGCTCTCTCTCTTCTCTCCCCTCCCCTCACCTCCCATAGGTGATCTTCTCTGGCATGCTAGATTTGGACATCTTCATCTCTTCATGAGGCCTTGTGGGGCAAGCCTTCCACGATAAACTGATCGAGGGCTTGGCTGATATCAATCAAGCCTAGAGATGAACAATGTGTCTCTTGACTCAGGGGGAAGTAACATCAAGAACATTTTCCAAAGAAGGTGGCTAGGAGGGCCACCGTTGCCCTTGAGTTGATATAGATTTATGCGCACCCATGTGGACTACATCTCTTGGGAGGTCATCACTTTGGCATGCTTCTTGTAGATGATTTTAGCAGGTTCACTTGGGCTTATTTTTTGCAATACAAGAGTGAGGCCTTCTCCAAATTTCGACAATGAAATACTATGGTGGAAAAGGAAATCCTTCTTTCTCTTCTCACTTTGAGAGCCGACAAAGGTGGCGAGTTTACTTCTCATGAGTTAGATCACTATTGTGCAGGGGCACGACATTAAGCAGGAGTTCTCCAACACTGACACCCCTTCAGAGAATGGGGTAGAAGATCAAAAGAACATGATTGTTATTGAGATGGCACGGAGAATGATGGAGCACCAGTCTCTCCCTCATATGCTGTGCGCTAAGGCTTGTGCCAACGGCAGTTCATGTCCTCAACCGATCCCCTATTGTTGTTGTTCCTTCTATGACTCCATATGAGGGGCTTACTTTGGATGGAAGCCAAATGTCTCTCATTTTTTAGTATTTAGTTGTCCGGCTCACATGAATGTTCCAAAAGATCATAAGGGTAAGCTGGATTCCCAATCCCATACTCTCATCTTTGTGCGGTACAACACCACTTCCAAAAGCTATTAATAGCCTTGATGATCCTATTGCTGAAAATATCCTTCTCAGCCCATGATGTTGTATTTTATAAGGGATCATCTTTAGAGGGGGTTCTTCCTCCTTCTGACACATCCTCTCCTCAAGCTTCTTGAGGTGGTTATTGCGCTTCCTCCTCCAGCCATTGCAGATAAGCATGTGGATGAGGATATCATGCCTGATATTCAGGCAGATGATGGCAAGGATTAAGAGTAGAAGCCTCCTTCCACGCAGACTCCGACCTCTATTAGACGGATTCCCAAATTGTACATTGACACTGTCCACTCTTCAAGATTGAAAGAGCTGCATCCCCCTTCTTCAGAGGGGGGCCCTTGCCGTTCTTTCCGGCTGTAGGAGCAAAAACTGGCACGAGGACAATCTATGTGTGAACTATGATATTATGTCATAGATCGTAAAAGATCAGGAGCCTACCACCATCAAAGAGGCTCTCTGACAAGTACCCTGGAAGCACGCCATAGAGGCAGAGCTGGACGCTATTGAGTGCAACAATACGTGGGAATTGGTGTCACGGCCTCTACCCATCGGAAGGTCATTGGGACGAAGTGGGTTTACAAAACCAAATACAGGTCTGATGGTTCTACCACCATCAAAGAGGCTCTCTCACAAGAACCTTGGAAGCACGCCATGGAGGTAGAGTTGGACTGCTATATATTGAGCACAACAATACGTGGGAATTGGTGCCATGGCCTACCCATCGAAAGGTCATTGGGATGAATTGGCTTTACAAAACCAAATATAGGTCTGATGGTTCTCTGGATAAGCATAAGGCCAAACTTGTTGCCAAGGTTTATTCTCAAAAAGTTGGCTTGGATCATGATGAAACTTTTGCTCTCTGATAGCTCGGATGTCTACCATCCGCACCATTCTCTCAGTGGTTGCTCAAAAACGGTGGAATATTTTTCAAATGGATATAAAATCAGCCTTCCTCAAGGGAGATCTTCAAGAAGAAGTCTATGTTGAAATAACCACCCCGATTTCTAGCGTCCAGAGATCTCATAGACACAGACATATATCTTTATCTCTCAGCAAAGGTATGTCCAAGAACTTTTAGAGTCTTTTTAGATGAGCACTTGCAAGCTTGTGTCAACACCCATAGATCCGGGATCTCGACTTACTGCTCATCACATTGATGCCGACGATTAAGACGGTTCAGGACCTTAAAAATAACCTTTATCCATGGCTTTTCAAGACAAGGTGATTAGTGGAGTGCAACAAGAAAATTCTATTTGATTGAGTCGTGACAACAAAATAAAACCATTAGAGATTTTATCCTTCGGATAAAAATCTTGGACTCACGATGTGAGCCATGGGAGAAACTAAACGATGCTCAATTAAAGAGATATTTCATGATGGGCATAAAGAAAAACAACTTACACAACTTGATCATTGTCTCCAATCTGGAAACATTTGATCAATGTTGTAAGGAAGCAATACGTTTAGATGACAACATGATGGAGGATGATCATGATACGAGATGTTCCTCATCTAAACCAAGTGAAGAAGCAATGGCTAAAGAAAAATTGATCTCGGAATCGTCATTCCCTGAATTCTACACAGCCTTGCTTAAAAGCTTTAAATTGGCATCTCCAATAGAGGATGAGCCCCCCCTCAAAACCAAACATCCTTCCATGCCTACTGCCATAGTTTGGAATACTTCCATGCCTACTGCCACTGACACTTTACAACCCATATGTGAACGATGTGGCATCGATTACATATTCCAAGATTTCCCTGATGAGTTGCTTCAATGCAACGTCTCACAAAATACAACTCTTAACATCTTAAGTGTACAAAACGGGCAATTGTCCACCTTGAATGTGCTTATATGCCTGTTGTTGCAAGCCAAAGCATGAGACCAAAAGAGGAAGTAAAACCTTATAAACCCAAGAAAAAAATGGCCAACAAACTGTAAAAATAAAGGACAAACCAAGGTTGAAATAAAGGACAAGGAAAAGGAGCTTGTGGAGGACATAACCCCAAAAGAGCGAAAAGCTACTCATGATGTGGAAGCATCTAACTCAAAGGCTACCTCACAAAGTACAAAACCCACATGTGCGACACATGAAACAAAAGCCCAAAAGCAAGTTTGTTCTCATCGCATGGGCAAACATAATGAATCCCTAACGGTCTAAAGAAAGTCAAAAGAAGAAACAAGTTCTAGAACGTCACTTAGTGAGGATGAAACAAGTTCTAATTCGTCACCACTCAGTGCATCTCACACGTCAATCAAGAAACTAGAACCCACCCAACCACTCCAAATTGAAAATCATGATCACAAGACATATGCGAAACGCATAAAGCAAGCTCATGAGAGCATGCTTAGCATTTTTGAGTGTCATACTAGGATCACCGGTTGTGATTGAACCTCATAATGCCAAACCTAAAAAAGCAACCAAAATACAAAAACCGGAGGCGTATCACTTCCCCTTTCAAGAGGAAGATGTACTCTCTACAGAAGAGTTATTAGAGGTAGATTGCACGAATGGTGAAGTTGAAACAGCACATGAGGATTTTGATAATTTCCTTACAAAATTAAAGTAGTCTCTCAAATCCTCACATGCACCTTTAAAGGCTAAACATGAGTTATACTAAGATATCAAGAGCTGCATAGAACAGGACTGTGAGGATTCACAAGTTTCCAAATAGACCCCAGTTAAAGTTGTCAAACAGTGTGCCATTGTACACATTGGGCACTCTTGAAAAAGCTGAGAGCCAAGAAGAGGATGAAAGTGAATGGGAATATGAAACCAAAACGGGATTTGAAGCTAAAAACTAAAACTAAAACTTCCATGGTTCCTCTTGAAGATTCTATCATGGTCTGGTTAGATTTCCCTATGGGCAAGCGCAAATGCACATTAATTAGCCGTCGATCTAGTCATAACATCATGACAATAGACACTTGGATATCATTGGGACAACCTAAAATTATCCCTAAAGACAATGGTCTTACAAGAGGTACCAATGGACAAAACATTGAAGTTTCAGGATACTTTAGCTATGCTACTCGAACAATCAGTGGAAATGTGGAATTTAGATTCCATGTTATCCCATATTCCCTTGAGTATGATGTCATCGTTGGTGGAACTTGGATACGTGACTCGTTGTATTCAATTGATGAATCCATGCAAACAATCACCTCCTTGAACATTCCTACAGGCATTGTGTAATTGCTATTACGAGAGGGAGAGACCTTAGAGGAGTTGGAACTTCCAACATATCTTACTCTGAATATCCCAAGAATTATGATTCGATTAGAACTTTTCAATAAAATTACCACAATCCAAGCACAGCTTTATCCACAACGAGAGCACAATCTCATGACCCTCGAGTTATAGGATTTGTTAGGTCAACCAACATTCACGGCTCATCCTAATAGAATTCCATTCACATGACTTAAACATTCCATGTTTGGGGTACTTGGAACAAACAATGTATATAGAATCTAACCCCCTTACGTGTAAGTTTTTGTGGTTATGTGTTGGAAGTAGATTTGATCTTGGGGCATAAATGGACTATTTCTTCCTAAGCACCATTGTGCTTTGCTAGAGAGATAGGGTCATCATGATGGCCAATGATACAAAGTTGACACTACTATACTGCTGCACGGAAGAGGATCCAACCCTAATGGATTTCTATGATGCTGAACGCAAAAAGCTACGAGCCTGTTGCTCTTCGAAAGCCTCTCTACATGAAGACCTACCATCTGCATCAATGACCGACTTCGATAAAACATCTAACCCTTCAACTCCATCCTCACCAAAAAAGTCCAATGCCAAAACCTTGCATTCAATGGCTATTCCTGAAGAAGTCACCAAGCGCAACCACCTATCTCTAAAAAGGAACTCAAAGGAAAAGCCTCAGAGACAACGCCTCTTCATCAACCAACCTCACCAAAGGAGAAGACTGCATGCTCAAAAGCCTCAACACCGGAAGCCACTCCACATAAGACTCAAGCCTCATCGACAACAACGTCCGTGAGTCTCAAAGCCGCAACCTCAACACCAACCAATGTGAAGGAGGGCCCCAAACCTTCCACTTCATCCAAAAAGAGAACTCCACCAAGACAACCAAAATCAAGGTATCTTAATGGTATCAAAATGTGGGTGGAAATGGAACTACTTGTAGCTCAAGGCTACTACGAGGGTGCCAATCCAATTTGGGTTCCTCAATCATCAAAGCCTCTTCCTCAATAGAATACTCAAAGTCCAAGGAAGAATAAAAGTACTCAACAACATTTTCCAACACAAAATACTAAGCGATTTCCTCAAAGAGCTCCGAAAACTCAACAAGTGTGGGTACGAAAAAGGTTATTGGAACCACAAGGGTAGTACCAAGGTAATACCAATGCTTGGATTCCTAAGCCCATCAAGAAGTGCCCCAAGCCTACTCAAAAGAAAGAAGCCTTAAAGGCATCAACCATTAATTCCTAATGTTCATCAAAGATGGGTGCCTGTGAACATGCTTCAACAACAAGGGTATTATGATGGAAATCCCATCATATGGTTGCCAACATTGAACAAAGTGAAGAAAGCCTCACCCACCGATTTCAATTCCAAAAACTTTCCTCATTCGACAAGAATGGATACCCAAGCAACTCCAAGAAAGCCACTCAACCCATCTCGTGCATACAACACATACACAAGAGCTTGCTTGTTCAGTCAACCCCAATGGCAACCAACCAAAAGTTGTACCTAATGTCTCGACAACACTTGAACCACAAATTCAAGAATCAATCCCCACGTCTGAATATCAAGGACAAACTCACAACGCTCTTCTCACCCCTCTGGATGAGAAGCATGAGTGTAGAAGCTACACGACAAACATAAGAACCTATTCTCTCAAAAAGGAGAGTAGCCATAAGAACCTATTACTCTCGCAAGGTGGTAGCCAAAATTTAAAAAAAAAACAAGACACAAACACAAGGAAGTCACACATATAGCCTACCTAAAAATGGTAGAATATCACAAGAAACTCCCAGGGATCTTCAATAGCCAATACATTTTTATTAAGCTTATAGCTTACTGTTCTTTTGGCTAAGTTAGTATAGTAGCTACTCCATAAGTACATATACATACTCATGCACTAGACGATATTTGAACCAAAGCCTCATCATCGACAACTTTCCAATTATATCTCTGGACCCGGGGGGCATGGTGGGCAAAAGCCTAGTCAATGGCACAACCAATCGCCTAGAATTTTCCTTTAAAATTCAAACCTCTCCAAATAAAATATTAAGTCTTCACAACACATTAATCTCTAATCATTTTGGTAAAGATAGCTAAAATTGCCTTGTAAGTCGACGTAATTCTTTCATACCTCACCAACCAGTGGTGGCTACTTCAACAAACAACAGCAACTCAAAAAGAGTCTATTTGACTCAGTTCATGTACTTCATGTATATCTAATTCATCAAACACTTAAATATACATAAAAGAATAAAAAGCACATGGGATGAAGCATGCAGGAAACATGTCATACTCAATAACATTTGACAAGAATCTTGCAAAAAGGGACATCATCGAAAGGTTTCTAAGACCTTCAAAAACCCTCCTGGGACAAATGTTGCATATTGGGCCCTCTAAGCACAAATACATGAATAAATGTCCCTGAATAGAAATAACTTCTGCAAAATTGCCCATTTTACAAAATTATTATATCAATGAAAATCTTGGAATCAATAGATAAATTTAGACTACAAGAACACCCCGATCGGAGCACTGTGCAACTCAAGTTATGATCTCGACAAGTTGGGGCTGTTTCTGGAGCATTCAGGTGTTTAGGACCAAACAGATATCCATGCTTGGTTCAAAAAGGGTCCTAGCAATGTCAGATGTAGTCAAGGAGTTACATGTAGCAAGAAAAATGTCTAAGCTTGATGCATACCAAACCTTGGCTCATTTCGGATATGTTTGCTATATTTTTGAAGCACTCCAAAAGACCACCCGACAAAGATTTGGCAGATTGGCATATACTTGTTTACACTCGAACAAAAAGAGTACCAAAGCAATTAAAAATGAAACAAGAACTAGTATGGAAGTTTATCTCATCAAGGAGCTTACGCATACCAAGTCTCATGACATTTAGAAAACTCTAGCTAGGGGCTACCCTTGGTAGGGAGAGCCGAGAGCAAAATACACTGAAATTGTTCTATTTTGGCAATTTACTGTTTTTAGATGATCTCATGCTTAGATGGAGTTATGATTTGATATAGGCATTCTTTAGCATGAAATAAGCACGCAAAACAAAGGCTAGCAAGTTTCGGGTAGAAAAAGTCTATTTTTGGTCCAACCACGTAAACAACAAAAAGGTGTTCACACCTGGCCATATCAAGGACAAGATAAGCTCAAAACTAATCAAAATCTTGCATATAATCTTGAAATGATGTGTACTAAACATGGTTCAAACAATTTCTTGATTGGGTAATGATAGGTCACTCATCTGGTTTAACAGGCCAATTTAAGTCACTTATCTACTGGCCAATTTTAGTCACTTCCAGCAGGTAAAGGTCCAGTTTGGCAAAAATACGTCATTTGATGCTCCAATTTAGATACCATTCGGTACAATACCTTACCTAAGTATAATGCTCAGGCATATAAATTTTCACCACTATTGGGAGCCTACATCATATGGCTACACTAATAGGCCTCATGTAGGACACTAAAAACAGGTCATAAAAGGTAAAAAATTATCCACACCTAGACATTTGGTGGGAATTAATTATTAAATTTTCAACAATATTTTGCAAAGTCCACAATCTAATCATAATTCATAGGACAAAAAAGGTTTTAAAGCATTCTGACTCAGGTAAGCACATCAGCGAAGGCTAGTACAGCTTCTAGGCACTGGTCGAACATCAGTAGCCCACCAAGCCCCAATAGATGTCCATGCGCCTGATTAAATTCAGCCTTCCACTACCCTATCTAATGCACAAACTGGTATGTCAGCTGTGCCAAACATCTATTCTAGGTGCATACCAAACCCTGTTCCAATCCATATATATTTAACATGTTTTTAGAGTAGTCAAAGTGAGCATCAAACACCTGCTAAGCTAAATCTGGAGAAGATGTCCACACCCAGTAAAAATCTAACCTTCCCATCATAAGTTTCTACCCTGCTCATAAATATATGTTCATATGTAGTGGAACTAAATGCATACTGAATTTTGGCAGTTTTCAGGCAACGTGGGTAATTCAATAGGTCAAAATACATGTTCCAGGTAGCAACTTGCATGCAGGAACACCCAGTAGAAATTAGTTGTGCATGCCTGGTAAAAAGAGGAGGCATATGGTCTCAGTTAGTTGCATGGTTCACATGTGTGGAAACAAATCCCCAAGCTAGGAACATGCTAAATCTTGAATCAATTTGAGCAAGTAATGCTATTTTTTCAAGCTGTTCAAATAGGCTGAGAAGTCATGTTTCTCTAGATGCTTTTGCATGTAAAAACTTGTTCACACCTAGCAAAAAGAAGGCCTTAATAGTATCAAAATAAAATGCAGCTGAGTAAGTGAGTTTATATCAACTTGAACTAGCCTTGTGGGCAGAAAAAAGGCCTTAACAGTATCAAAATCAAATGCAGTTGCGTATGTGAGTTTATATCAACTTGAACTAGCCTTGTGCCAAATATCTTCATTGGACACTCTGGGGTATGTGCTATCCTAATAGCTCATACACAGCCAAATTTTACAAATTGAGTCTAAAATTAGCAAATATGTGGTTCTATGCATGGCACATGTCAGATTCACATGAGATTTCAAAGTTCTATTCCCCAAATCATGGAGATGCCACATATCAATTTTTGGTCACATTGGATATGCTTAGATGCTATTTTTAGCCAGATTTAAAGATGTTCCCACTTGGCAGTTTGCTATCCTTAATACTGATAAAATTGGATAAAATCTTACACATGGTATCTACCAAGTACATAGAAGCCAGTACTTAGGGCTTGAGTCATTTGGACGAGTGTAAGATGCTAAAAACTAAATTATCAATTTTTGAGCCAGGAAAAGAGTAGTTTTCTCAACATTAAGATGCCTCCTGAGGACATGTAGAGATGCGGGTGAAAATGGAGTGAGAGTCCAAGTGTGACTAATGAAATATGGTCCTGGCCAGCAAAAATGGGTATTTGTGTACCATTCACTTGTATGCTACTCAATTCTACAAGAGCCTAGAGTACAAGAGAAGCTGCAAGCCACATGACTTGGTCATTTAGCAAGCTCATGGTCAAAAGATTATGATCCTATTCAGATTTTAAAATTTCTTGATACCTATGATACATATTCAAATATGGGGATAGTGAAATTGGGAGGTCACACAATGGAGGTGGCCATTGATAGAGAACTTATCTTAGAAGCCCTCCAATTACCAACAACCTCACCTCAATACACAAAACTCATAATGGAAAGCTTGGATTTGAGCAGGTACTTAAGAAATTAACAAAGGTCAAATGCAGGAGTACCTTTTAATGTCATCATAAATCCAATGCTTATAAAAGCAGGCCAAGCTCTATGCATGTTTTTGTAGGTTAAGTACACAGAGGCTGACTGCTCGCTATGATGAAATGGAAAAAAAACTTTATGAAGCTAAAGAAAACTTCATCACACAACTACAAAATATATCAAGAAGAAGAAAAGAAGGCAGTACTGAGAAGTATTGAGAAGCAGAAGGTACTTTCTTCCCAACTAGAACAAGCACAGAAGGAATGCCTCACGTTCAAAGCAGAAGTAGAAGAAAAGAGCAAGGGGATGGGGTCCTCTCAGCACTAGAAGAACTCAATGAAGAAGAGTCCTCCCCAAGAGAACATGACCAAGGTGCGTTGCTAGATACTATTGCAAATCAATTGGCTGCACTAGTAGTCGCACCTAGAAACCCTATACAAACCCAATCCTTTTTCATATTAACTCTTCTTCTATCCCTCACTGAAAAATAAATTGATTTTGAGTCTGCCCTTATACATAAGTATATAGAGTGGATGGTCCAAAGGATGTCTAGACACAATGCACCTACATTAATAATGGCCATTTTTGAGTGTGCCCTTATACATAAGTATATAGAGTGGATGGTCCAAAGGATATCTAGACACAATGCACCTACATTAATAATGGCCATTTTTCACAATGACCTGGAGCTAGAAAATGCTAAAGACATCTTTGTAGTTCCCATTCATGGGTGAGAGTCTTGATGCATTCTCAGGAATTCATAGAAGATGAAGAGATAATCCCCTTAGGTCTACTAGAAAATCTATCATTTGATTCTCCTTGTCCCAGGGATTATATAGCTAATAGCATAACTTGGATGACTACCTATGGACTCTACTATGTAAGACATTGTTACAATTCTCTAAAGATTAGAAATAGCAAATCTTACTAACCTTTGGGGATATGGAAGTTTTATATTCTATTGTGCACCCACTTAGAAAATCTAGAAGCACAGGTTCAAGGGAATTCGGTTTTATTCACCTCAACTACCCCATACAGAAGGAGGAGGAAGAAACAATGTTAGCAGGAGGTTTTCATGATTACTTCCAAGATAAGCCTGAAAACCTAGATGTGGATGAGGATAAGAAGAAGAAACTAAATAAACTAACCTATCCTTATAACATGTATATCTTCTCAACAACCACTATTGGCCGAATCACACCTAAAAGTCAACCAAGTGGTTAGGATAAGCCTACTAACCAAAAAGAAGCACATACATCTCAAGAAGAAGTACAGGTACCACCAGCTCAATACTTAGCAGATGAAAGGAAAAAATGGTCACATAATTCTCAATAGGTAGTATATAAATTGGAGCAGTTGTTCTGAAGATTGAAGGCCAGCCTAGAAGCAACTCGAGAAACACTTGCTATTGATGTGGAATCTATTGTAGCCATTGTGACCCTAATTCAGGATTGTGAGACTCAAACCAAAAAGGTGGGAGCTGAAATATAGATTCTCTTCACCAAAATGGAGCAACATATGCTAGGCACGCATGATATCTTTCATCAAAGAAAGAGAGCATTGGGAAAGTAGGAAGGAAGTGGCTGCAAAGGAGGTACAAAACTTGGAATACACTCTAGAAAGAATCAGAGAAGAAAGGCCTTGCAGTATCTGGGATATTGGCTTGAAAGAAAATTACTTCCTTTAGTCAGCACCAGTGGCACCTAGGAACATTTACACAACAGTTAAAATGCTACTAAGATGCTTTAATGTGTCAGTATTAGTCATGTGGTGGAGCTAGAATTGCATTTCAGATCTAGCTCTACCATGTGGTGGAGCTAGAATTCATCGATCTAGCTGTGTACCATGCAGATCAACAAAACCAATTACTCTAAGAAGAGACCTACTTCACATGACGAGAACCAAGGAGCTACAATTGCATTTGATCTAGCTCTACCATGTAGTGGGCATCGATCTAGCTGTGTATCATGCAGATCAACAAAATCAATTACTTCAAGAAGAGATCTACTTCACATGACAAGAAACAAGCATCTAGAATTGCATTTGATCTAGCTCTACCACGTGGTAGAGCTGTATCCAACCTAGACCACATCATAGAGCTAGAATGCTTTGAGGTCTAGCTCTACCATGTGGTGGATCTAGAATTGCATTTGAGGTCTATCTCTACCATGTGGTAAAGCTAGAATGCATTGATCTAGCTGTGTACCATGCAAATCAACAAAACCAATTACTCCAAGAAGAGACCATGACGAGAACCAAGGAGCTAAAATTACATTTGATCTAGCTCTACCACACGGCAGATCTGTATTCAACCTAGACCACATTGTAGAGCAAGAATGCTTTAAGGTCTAGCTCTACCATGTGGTGGAGCTAGAATTAATTTGAGGTCTAGCTCTATCATGTGGTGAAGCTAGAATGCATCGATCTAGCTGTGTACCATGCGGATTAACAAAATCAATTACTCCAAGAAGAGACCTACTTCACATGACAAGAACCAAGGAGCTAGAATTGCATTTGATCTAGCTCTACCACGTGGCAGAGCTGTATCCAACCTAGACCATATCGTAGAGCTAGAATGCTTTGAGGTCTAGCTCTATCATGTGGTGGAGCTAGAATTGCATTTGAAGTCTAGCTCTACCATGTGGTAGAGCTAGAATGCATCGATCTAGCTGTGTACCATGCAGATCAACAACACCAATTATTAGAATTGTATTTGATCTAACTCTACCATGTGGTAGAGCTGTATTCTACCTAGACCACATCTCTACCACGTGGTAGAGCTGTATCCAACCTAGACCACATCGTAGAGCTAGAATGCTTTGAGGTCTAGCTCTACCATGTGATGGATCTAGAATTGCATTTGAGGTCTAGCTCTACCATGTGGTAGAGCTAGAATGCATTGATCTAGCTGTGTACCATGCAAATCAACAAAACCAATTACTCCAAGAAGAGACCATGACGAGAACCAAGGAGCTAGAATTACATTTGATCTAGCTCTACCACACGGTAGATCTGTATTCAACCTAGACCACATTGTAGAGCAAGAATGCTTTGAGGTCTGGCTCTACCATGTGGTGGAGCTAGAATTAATTTGAGATCTAGCTCTATCATGTGGTGAAGCTAGAATGCATCGATCTAGCTGTGTACCATGCGAATTAACAAAATCAATTACTCCAAGAAGAGACCTACTTCACATGACAAGAACCAAGGAGCTAGAATTGCATTTGATCTAGCTCTACCGCGTGGCAGAGCTTTATCCATTCTAGACCATATCGTAGAGCTAGAATGCTTTGAGGTCTAGCTCTATCATGTGGTGTAGCTAGAATTGCATTTAAAGTCTAGCTCTACCATGTGGTAGAGCTAGAATGCATCGATCTAGCTGTGTACAATGTAGATCATTAAAACCAATTATTAGAATTGCATTTGATCTAACTCGATTGGGACTCATTTCGGACCCGAAACTCTGTTATGGCAATTTTGCAGTATCTTCGCCGGGACCCAACTTTGACGCGCTGGGAGAATTGATTGTGATGTCCAAATCCATGCACGGAGTGATGTGGACATAGAGCAACTTCCCTAGCACAAGTCCGTGTGGTCCGTTCTTTGATGGGGTCCCGGATCCTCAACTTCTAACTGTCCAAATCGGGGTTCTCGAAAAAGATGCACGAGCGTGCCAAATGGCAGAAATTTCCAACCGTGGCCCAAATGGCAGCGAAGAGGCATGAAATTCGAATCGTGCATGGACAAATGTGTGGCAAGCAACCCGGATCTTTTTTGTTGTGTTCAGATGCGATTCGGACTCATTTCGGATCCGAAACTCTGTTATGGCGATTTTGCTATCTTCGCCCGGGACCCAACTTTGACACGCTGGGAGAATTGATTGCGATGCCCAAATCCATGCACGAGGTGATGTGGACATAGAGCAACTTCCCTAGCACAAGTCCGTGTGGTCCGTTCTTTGATGGGGTCCCGGATCCTCAACCACTAACTGTTCGAATCCCGATTCTCGAAAAAGATGCACGAGCGTGCCAAATGGTGGAAATTTCCAACCGTGGCCCAAACGGCGCCGAAGAGGCATGAAATTCGAATCATGCATGGACAAATGTGTGGCAAGCAATCCGGATCTAGCTGTGTACCATGCAGATCAACAAAACCAATTACTCTAAGAAGAGACCTACTTCACATGACGAGAACCAAGGAGCTACAATTGCATTCGATCTAGCTCTACCATGTGGTTGAGCTAGAATGCATTGATCTAGTTGTGTACCATGCAGATCAACAAAATCAATTACTCCAAGAAGAGATCTGCTTCACATGACAAGAACCAAGAAGCTAGAATTGCATTTGATCTAGCTTTACCACGTGGTAGAGCTGTATCCAACCTAGACCACATCGTAGAGCTAGAATGCTTTGAGGTCTAGCTCTACCATGTGGTGGAGCTAGAATTGCATTTGAGGTCTAGCTCTATCATGTGGTAGAGCTAGATCAAACGCACAACTCGCAACTCAGGTCCAACCCACAATCCATGCTCATAGGAGGCTCCCATATGCTATCTTGAGTATATGTTTGAATCAGCTCTTCTTTGCCAGATGTTTTCCACCATTTCCAGCATCACCGTTTAGGACAAGGGAGCTTCCATAGCCAGCTTAGCAATGTTCTTAGCTACCATTGGGACACAAGCAGTGCTTATTTGAAGACAACCACACAAAGAGAAGAATCAATTCACTATGCATACCCAGATTGTCTCACAAATCTTTTGTTGCATAAATGTAGTTGTACCACATGGTAGAGCTAGATCGCTCCAAAGTCTAGCTGGGGTGGAACCATGTGGTAGAGCTAGACTTAAATGGGTGTGACTAATAAGGTCAGCCATAGCATAGAACCTTGAAAGGCCTAGTAGGTAAGAGTAGGTGATTTTTGACTCTTCAAGTCAAGATAGAGGTACGATACTAGATGGATGGTTTGTCATTTCAAGTTATCTTGCACTAGTTTAAGTCATTTCAACTCCAGCTCTACCATGTGGTAGAGCTAGAATGCATTTCTCCCGCTCTAGCATGTGGTAGAGCATCCAAATTATCCCGCCCAATTTTAAATTCAAATTATCCTGCCCTTTAAGAATTTAAAATGGTCTTGCTCTTTTTCAAATTTTCCTTGACGTCCATGTCGCTTATGTAATACAAACCTACTTTCCCATCTTGTCATTGACAACTAGCACTTGGACATCACCGCATCCATTATCAAATTCAACAATACAACAAGGTACACATATTTTTGTCTCATATTAAATCATGATCTATGATTAGATTTAAAGTTTTGAACATGTCAATTAAAATTCAGATCATACACATTGACATAGAGTAGAAAATAAAAGTATGCAAGAATTCAAAAAATCAGGAATGGTTGAAGAGAAAAAACCTGAAACAGATTTGGGTTGCACTTCTTAGAAATGGTGATGTTGAAACTGATACGTGGGAGAAGATATTGAAACTGATACGGGCAAGAAGATTGGGTAGTGAAAAGCTGGTACAGGCCAGTAGAGAGCAGAAGCAGTAGATAGTCAAGAATCTACTTGAAGCTAAGCCAATATCTCCAGAGCAGAGGGGTGCACAGCGATGACCTCCCAGGCAATACTGGTGAACTCCGCCAGGTGTACACTAGAGAGCCAGCCACTAACACCTGCATCAATGATTGGGAATGGCAAAAATAGCTCAACGTTCACCATGGTTGCCTTTGAGAGAGCTGCGCGAGAGGTTGAATGAGCAAGGAAGGTGCACAGGGATGATAGAGAGGGGGGAAAGAACAAAACGCGCAC
The DNA here is from genome assembly GCF_041138505.1 of Cibotium barometz. Lineage (NCBI taxonomy): Eukaryota > Viridiplantae > Streptophyta > Polypodiopsida > Cyatheales > Cibotiaceae > Cibotium > Cibotium barometz. Next base: position 20,984,602 of record NC_141091.1, read on the forward strand.
CTGCACCTATGCGTGATTCACCGACGGTCACCTGTTTGACATTTTTCTTGTTATCCAGACACTTTGCTTGCAGATCTGCTATCGCACCTCTGCGCGTGGTTCTGTGGGGCCCGCAGCAATTCGGGATAAGGTTTCAAAAACTTTTGTTGTAACACAGTTCGTTAATTTTTGCAATGTCTTGGGCGGTCTTTTTTTAATTGTAATGTGAAAAGAGGCACGTGGGAATGGCTCCCTGGAGGGAGCGAAATTCAAATTTGAAATTGAATGAAGGAGCCTAGCTATGGCGGTGGAAGATGGAGCGGAGAGAGAGAGAGATTGCCATGTGTGCGCACAGGGGCAGAATCTCGAGGGAGAGAGAGGTGAGCGTTGGGCATGGCCCGCAGCAGCCTGGATGGGAGAGAGAGGCGAGCGATGGGCCGTGAAGCGATTATTTAAATAGGATTAAAGCTATATTTAAATATTCTTATAGGTTTAATAGGTTAACTATAGTAACTTAAAGCATGTTTATAGTTTACAATTATACTTTACTTATTTATAGACTTTATATAGCTATATAAATCAAACCTGTTTATATATAAACCCATACAATTTAAGTTTATAAATAACTTATAGTTTATAAATAAACCTTAAATTATAAATAGGTAATATAAAGTTATAATCGATAGGCTTAAAGGTTTGATTATAAAAATATAGCTTTCATAATTATATATATAGGCTTAAAGTTTATAATTAATAGGCTTATAGGTTTGTTTATATAAATAGGCTTGTAGGTTTAACAAGTTAACTATAGTAACTTGAAGATAATATATAAATAGGCTTATAGGTTTAATAGATTAACTATAGTAACTATAGGTTTGATTATATAAATAGACTTAAAGATATATATAAATAGGCTTATAGGTTTAATAGGTTCACTATAGTAACTTAAAGTCTATTTATAGTTTATAATTATACTTTATATATCTTATTTATAAACTTTCTATTGCTATATAAATCAAACCTATTTATATATAAACCTATATAATTTAAAGTTTATAAATAACCTATAGTGACTTAAATTATATACATTAACCTATATATTAACCTACAACTATAACTATATAACTTATAGTAACTTAAATTATATATTTATAACTATATAGCTTATAGTAACTTATAGTTAATAAAATCTTATTTTAATGCTACTATATTATAGCTTATTTAATAAATATAACTGTATTAAGCTTATAAGTTTGATTATAGCTTTTATTATAGGTTAAAGTATATGTATAAATTCAAGGGGATTTTGGTACAAAGATAGGGCAAGGAAATGTATCCATACTAGTGGAGGAATGTTTGAAAGATGTGGTCCTACCTTTTCCTACAATGGATACTTCATCTCTCCAAGACTCATTATGGAGTGCCGTTCGATGGCCAAAGATTATTTTGCAATCTACTATCATGAATGGCAACTTAATTTGATCAAACGAAAGCTATAGTGGTGATGAAGAAGGGGATCATTCTGATCCTCCAATTACAGATGCAATTCCTATAACAAGCCCAGAATTTGAAACATTGATTACTACCATAGATTGTTAGGTATCAAGGACTAGGGAAGATCAATTCACACAAATACCATGATTACATAAACACTTCTATTGCATTGAATGAGAGACTACAAGTTTATATAGATTTTTAGGACTAATAGAGCTTGACCTTTTTTCTAGATCCTTGGTTCTCATCATGTGAAGTAGGTCTCTTCTTGGAGTAATTGGTTTTATTGATCTGCATTAGCTCCACCACATGGTAGAGCTAGACCTCAAATAATTCTAGCTCTACGATTTGGTCTAGGTAGAATAGAGCTCTACCACGTGGTAGAGCAAGATCAAATGCAATTCTAGCTCCTTGGTTCTTGTCATGTGAAGTAGGTCTCTTCTTGGAGTAATTGGTTTTGTTGATATGCATGGTACACAGTTAGATCGATGCATTCTAGCTCCACCACATGGTAGAGCTAGACCTTAAATGCAATTCTAGCTCCACCACATGGTAGAGCTAGACCTCAAAGTATTTGATCCACCACATGGTAGAGCTAGACCTCAAAGTATTTGATCTAGCTCTACCACATGGTAGAGATGTATTCTACCTAGACCACATCGTAGAACTTTAAGGTCTAGCTCTACCATGTGGTGGATTGGAAGGGATATTGGCAAATTAATGAGGCAATACAACAAGTATGGGAAAATGTTGATGCAATTCTTTGGTCGTGGAAACCAAGGAATCCACCACCATACAAAAGAATCAAGATACCAGAAAAGGAAGCCCGTAAAGCAAAAGCATGCTTAGGCTTGGCTTGTGAGGATGAAGCTCATATTGATGGTTCCTTCAATGAGGAGGAGTAGCATTTGTAGATTCAATATTGACAATGTGGATTTTTAGGTTATAACTCTAATATCCAAAAGAGAGGTACTTTGGTATCTTCTTTATTTTTTATTTTCACTTATTGAATGAAAATTTTCTTTGTGCCTCCTACATTTTTTTGATATAATAATGTTTCTATCTTATTTGTTCAATTGTTTCATAAATTTTGTGCAGTGTACAACTCAATTGGTGTAGGTCCTTGCAAAGAAACAAATACCACTTTCTTATTAATGGTGTTTATCAACACCACCTTCCTACATGATTATCAAACTCCTTTCAAATATGTTTATGCACAAATACTAATACCACTTTTTTGGTTTGAATGATGATTATCAACACTACCTTCCTCCGTTCTATATTAAGAAATTCCACAATAAGTTTTCCCACATTAAGTGAAAAATTTCCATAATACATGAAACCTCTCAATTTCAAAATTCCCATAATGCGGGATTTTTCCCATAATACCTAATACAGTCTTACACCTTTTCCTAGAATCTTTCCACACCCCTATATTCACTCATGCTACCCTTGATTCGTTCATCAGTAGATTCTTCTCACCTTTTCAGTGCTACCCACTCATTTACAGACTTCCTTTTACAATCTCTTTCTGAGAGCTTGTTCCCGCACACACCCATTCACTTGCATATTTCAACACCTCCCCTCAAGTAAATAATTCTAGCACACCTAGACCTTATACCAAGTTTCCCTCTTACTTGGTAGCCCACGACCAGTGCCTCAAAAAAGTCCCTAACTCATAGTCCTTAACACTCTCTCTCTATGTGTCCAAGGCTACTACAAGTGCCCGTGACCTTGACTAAAGTGCTCACACATACATCTACCACATGGCCTACATCATCGATGGCTCAAAGGTGGTTTTACTCTATTGGGGCAGGTTACATTGGGTTGTGGGGTTTCTCTCTCTTTCTCTCTCTCTCGACTCCTCTTCCTTAGGAGTCTCCATGAAGTTTGCCGATGTCGATCCTTATTCATTTGGTTTGTTGTAGTAGCAGTATCTAGCCATGTGTCCTGGCTTCCCATAGTTGTGGCAAGTGAAGGTCCTTTCTCCTACGCTGCCTCTTCTTTGTCCTTGTCCTCGTGTGAGTCCTCCTCGGGTGTAGAATGCTTTCTCCTCTCCAGTTGTTGGGTCCAACCCTTTCTTCTCTTTGACCTTGTTCTCTTGCTCTAGTAGAGCTCCTTCTATCTCATGCAGCTTCAAATCTGGTACATTCTTTAAGGTTGCCACAATGTTCTCATATTCTCCCTTGTCCACACTCTTAAGAAGCACTGCTAGTGCCTCATCACCTCTTCTACCTTCTTCCCAATGGTGGCTGCCAGTTGTTGCTTAATGCTTTTGTATTTGTTCAAGTGTGTGGTTAGAGGTTCACTTTCCTTCATGTCAAGTTTGTAGAATTGCATTAGCAGAATTATCTTTGAATTTTTTGCTTGAGTGCCAAATAATTTGTTAAGTTCATCCCATGCATCTTTAGCTTGTTATATCCCTACAATGTGGTGAATGATTTCATCATTTAAGCTAAGTGCAATGAGTCCTAATGCTTTCTCATTTCTGCTCTTCCACTCATCCTTCCCATGCTCCTCTGGACATTCATCTCTTCCCTTAACTAGTCCCCACAGATTCTTCCTCATGAGCAAATACATGGTCTTTGTTTACCATGTATGGAACTGCTCCCCGTTAAATTTATCTATTTCTTGTGCATAGCTCATGAGATGTGAATGGGGTCTTAGCTCTTGATCCAATTCAAGATTCAAGGGTAGTGTCTACCCTTTTACAACTCTAATATGGTGTTAAATTATGGCATGCATGATTTGGCCATCTAAATTATGGCAGTTTGTTACGCCTTCAAAGGCATGATATGGTGTCTGAGTTGCCAGTTTGTTACGCCTTCAAAGGCATGATATGGTGTCTGAGTTGCCAACTCTTGATACCCCTGCTAGACATGTATGTGAGGGGTGTATTCTTGGTAAAATGCATCGGGCATCATTTCCAAAGGATGGATCTGTGAGAGCTATTAAGAAATTACATCTTATACATAGTGATGTATGTGGTCCTATGAGGACACCATCTATTGGGGGATATCTCTACTTTGTCACTTTTATTGATGATATAGCTGGGTGTATCTATTAAAGCAGAAGTCAAAGGTTTTTATGTGTTTTAGGCACTTTGTATCCATGGCTAAAAATGCATGTGAATGTAAAGTTGGCACCCTTCATTCAGATCGAGGGGGGGAGTATATGTCCAAGGAATTTCATGCATATATGGCTGAAAAAGGCATAAGGCATCAATGTACAATGCCATACACACCTCAGCAAAATGGTGTGGCTGAGAGGAAGAACATGTCTCTCATGGAGATGGCACAATGTATGGTGAAAGCGCAAGATTTACCTCATGGTTTTTGGTTAGAGGCAACTATGTGTTGAACAAATGTCCTACCAAGGCCTTGGCATGGCAGGAAGCCTTCTGTAGCTGTGGGATACAGTTCAGAAAGCAAGGGATATGGACTCTACCATCCGGCCTGAAAGCGGATTTTGGTAAGTAGAGATGTTGTTCTTGTCACATAAACTCAGTTCAACCCATGATTTCATGCAAAAAATAGCAGAATGTATGCTCACAAGACATGTTTGATTCACTCGTACCTTTGTTTAATGGAGGGTAGCCATATGTAGAGCAATTGAATGCTCAACCAAGTGCTGAAATTCAGCCTTTGCAAGTTCAAATTTAGCCCGCAAATCAGCCTTTTGATGAGGCAATTATTGAGAATGTAGTGGATAAGGAGAGAGCAGCCATAGAAGAATCTAGGCGTATGCCAAAATGGCTTGTGTAGACATTAAGGGATAGCAAGTTGGCAACTCCTTTACCTCGCAGAACTCGTGCACGTTCTCATCATGCAAATTATTCTCATGTGGATCATGTTCTCATTTCTACTTTATGTAATGAGGAGGAACTTGTTTCCTTTGAGGAAGCACAGGATGACGATCATTGGATGCATGGTATGTAGGATGAGTATAACTCTATACTCAAGAATGACATCTAGTATTTGACAGATCTACCTTATGGCAAGAAGGCCATTGGTACTAAGAGGGTTTACAAGTTAAAATGCAAAGCAGATGGTAGCATTGATCGCTACAAGGCTAGACTTGTTGTGCAATTGGGTATGCCCAACAAAAGGGCATTATGACAAAACCTTTGCACCCACATATCATATGACTACTGTTAGGTGTCTCATTGCTTTAGCAGCACATCATGGGTGGAATGTACATCAGTTGGACATTAAGACTACATTCTTGAATGGTGATTTACATGAGGAGGTGTATGTATCATAGCCTCCTGGTTTTGTTGTGAAAGGAGAAGGGTCTAAAGTATCCAGGTTGAAAAAGGCTCTTTATGGCCTTAAGTAGGCTCCTAGAGCATGGTATGAGAAGATTCATGCATACTTGGTTGCAAATGATTTTTGCAATAGTCCAACAGAGAGTACCCTCTATGTGAAGAGGAGTAAGGACCCATTTTTGGTCATCGTTCTATATGTTGATGACATGCTGCTCATGGGACCTGGTATAGATCAAATTTCAGCCTTTAAGGTTGATTTGCAATCATCGTTTGAGATGTCAGATTTGGGACCCTTGCATTACTATTTAGGGATTCAGTTTATGCAGCGCAATGATGGCATTATTATGCTGCTTTCTAAATATATACAGAAGCTATTGAAGAGGTTTAATCTTGAAGACTGTAAACCTGTTGCTACACTTACGGAGACAGGTACTCAACGTAGTCTTCAAGATGCAGGAGACTCTTTTGATACTAGTTTGTATTAGCAGGCTGTTGGATCCCTTCTTTATGTGTGCAACACGAGGCCAGATATATAGTATGCAATCTCACAATTGAGCAAATTTATGTATAGCCCATGTACGAAGCATTGGTAGGCTGTTAAGCGAGTTTTTTGCTATTTACAGGACACTCAGTATTTTGGATTATTTTATCCAAAGGGGAGTGAGTCACAACTGCATGCTTTCAATGATTCAGATTGGGTTGGATGTTATGACACGTGAGTGTCCACTAGTGGGTTTTTCTCTCGCCTTGGTGATTCATGTATATCATGGCTCAGTAAGAAGTAGCCTACAATGGCTACTTCTAGCTATGAAGCTGAGTACAAGGCAGCTTTTACAGCTATAGTTGAGTGTGTGTGGCTTAGACGTCTTATGGGGTTGATTTGAGTGTTGGACAGTAGCACTATGACTTTCACTAACAGCTAGAGTGCATTAGCAGTGCAAGGAACTCAATGTTTTATTCTCACACTAAGCACATTGAGGTGCATTACCACTATGTCACAGGGAAAGACTCTCTACAGTAGAGATCAACTTGGTCTATGTGCCTATACATGACAACATGGCATATTTATTCACGAAGGCTCTTCCTTGTGAAAAGTTCGAAGCTTTTTGTAAAGCTTTGGGCTTACTGCCTTTTCAAGATTGATCGGCCATACCCTGTACTTGTTCACATCATCACTCCAGGGCCCGATTACCATATTGGAGAATTTGGAAAAATCCCAAGACTTTGGGAATTTTCTTTCAATCTACTTTTTGGTGTGTCTTAAGCATAGGAACTCTAAAGTTATCAGAGAATGTGCATTTATAACCTACTCTTTAAGCTCTTTCCAATGATATGTTACATGAGGGGGTTTTGACAAAAGCTTAAAAAGATTTACCATGGTCCCTTTTTTACAATCTTGAAAAATGGGAATTGGGATTTTTCCAAACTCTCTAATATGGTGTTGGGGGGATTTGTAGCATTATATGGTAGTGATGTGTGTGAACACACTTAGGACTACCGGGTACTTTTTCCCTCACTCTAGGAGGTTTTTTTCCCCATGCGTATGTACACCCTAAAATCTACTCATTTTGGGGTGTGTACGTATTTTTTGTATTTGGCACACATTTTTTAATTCTAATCTAGTGAGTTTGTGTGCTCTCAAGCTTCTCTATCTTGTGTGTGTGTGCATTGTTGCAACCCTAACCCTAATTCCAACAACATACACTGAGATGTTGTCTGTTGGCGACTGAAAGGAGAGAGATCCCATGTTTGAAAAATCTCATCTGGCTAGCTTGTAGTTGTGAGAGGTATCTTAACCTTTTCACCTTACTCGTCTGCAAGTCTTGTTTGTCTGATTATGCTAAGACTACATTGAGAGAGGAGCATGTGAGAGAGATTGGGTATGCAGTCGTGAGCACCTACTTGCATCAAGAAGGAAAGAGGGAGCTAGAGTTTGGCTAGACGCCTGGGGACCACTCCCTCTATTGGTGTTTTTTCACACAAGGCAAGATATCCAAAGTTCTTTTGAAGCTCTTTCGAGCTAGTAGAAGAGAACTCGAAAATCCAGAGAATGTGAAGTTGTTTCAAGGTTTGAACTATTGCCTCTAATTGTGTGTTGATTTAAGAGAGGGGACACTTCTTTGGGTCTATATTCTATCTCTCCATAAAGCTCAACATATTTGTGAAAAAACTTATATGCTAACCTTGTCAGAATAAGGGAAAGCCAACAAGTCTAATCCCAAGCATTATCCTTGTGTTGTGGATATCATGTGGTGTTGTGGATATCATGTGGTGTTGTCTTATCATCATTAGTGCTTTTTTAGAGAGTTTGCGAGGTGTAAAATCCATATACCACAATCATTGTATAACTTTTGATCACTTTGTAAAATCATTTTACCCTTATAAGTGAGTGGGTCAAGGGGAGTGTAAGTTGGTTGTCCTGGAGAGCTTGCATGTGTTGCCTGCAAGATTGAGTGGTTTCAAAAAAAGTTATACTTTGATTGTTTGGCTTGGGTGGGTTTGGGGCTGGTCAGAAGACACCACATACTTCTTCTCCTGGTGCTAGTTTGCTTGGAGATCAAGACTACAACCATTATTTTGTCTTTGGTTCTTAAATCACATGCCATAAATATTGTTTATATTGGGTTCACTATGGAAGTGCTTGGCTCTTTGAGAACTGAATATGAATGGTTTGTACTACTAAGGCTTCCCAAATGGATGGGAAACCTTTAACTATCCCCACATCCACCAAAGGAGATCCTGCATATGCTGAAGTTTGCATGAAGAAGAAGATCTCAATTGATCCAGTTGTAATCACAAGTGTGGTTTTTTAGATAGTGTAACTTCGAAATATGAATAATGTCAACTTCAGCTTAGCTAGTTTGCCTTCAGTGTTGAACCAAATGTAAATGAGAACTTTCTTTCTTTCTCCCATCATCACAAAGTTTCACTTGTATAGTTATCATTGAATGTCAAAGGAAGTTACTTTCAGATTGAGGAGAGAGAATTGTGTTGGTGTGTGTTAAGGGTTGTCTAGTGTGATTCCACTTGAGGTTTACGGTGTAGCTTGGCTAGCTATAGAGGCCTTCCAGTGCCAAGTCTCACAAAGGTTTGGTCTTAAATAATGTAAGCCTATTGCTACACTAGTAGATTTGATGTATCACTTTATCAGGATATTGGGAGCCTCATTTATCTATATAATACAAGGCTGGAAATTCAATTTGGTGTCTCCCAGTTGAGCATGTTTATGTACAGTCCTAGAAGTAAGCATTGGCAAGCGAGTATTCGGATGCTTATAGGGCACTGAGTCCCTTGGGCTATTCTATGCTTATCAGGGGGGTGATATTCAGATGCATGCTTTCAGTGACTCCAATTGGGCTGGATGTTATGGCATATGAGTGTCCACTAGTGGATTTTATTTTCAGCTTGGTAACTCACGTGTATCATGGCTAAGCAAGAAGTAGCCAACAATGGCCCTTCGAGCTTGAAGTTGAGTGCAGTGGAGCTTTTACAGTGACTATGGAGTGTGTATGGCTCAGATGCCTTTTTGCATATCTTGGTGTTGATAATCCCCTACCTCCATCTTCACTGCTGATAGTAGCCACAGTGAATTAGCCATTGCAAGAGGATCCCAACGTTTTATGCTCACACAAATCACATTGAGGTGCATTATCATTATGTCAGGGAGAGGCTTATTGCATGAGCGATTAGTTTGGCTTATGTATCTACATACGACAATGTGGTAGATATATTCACGAAGGCTCTCTCATGAGAGAAGTTTGAAGCTTTTCGCAAAGCTTTGGGCTTATTGCCATTTTGGGGATTGATTGGTAGTAATGTGTGGACATAAACTAATAATGGGCTGAGACACTTTTCCCCTCCTTATGAGGTTTTTTCCCTCGAGCATGTACTCTCTTATGAGTGTGTGTAAGTGAACTTATCATTTCACTCCACTCGTGCTTTACTCATTCTCATCAATCTACTTTGAGTGTTTTGCTTCTCTCTATCTCTCCTTGCTTTCTACATCTATGTGTGTTTTTTTACCTTCATCTCCACTCCAACAATGTGTGTATACCTTTGAACAGTATGAGGATCTAAGCTATGACTATGATCAGCATATAAGATATTATTATAAGAAAGTCATAAATTTTTTTATGTGGTCTTTAATTTTGAGTTTCAAACGACATTTTAATGATTAGTTGTTAAAAAATAATGTTGTTAAGAATTAGAAAGTTCTCAAAGGTTAATTATAGTACAAGGATGGGTGATAGTTAAGGCATGTTTATTGATTAATTATAGTTTTCAAAGGTGAATTATAGTACAAGTATGGGTGATAAATTAAGGCATGGTAACCTTATAAATGGGACTTCCTCCTAGGTGTGCGTGCATGCGCATGTGCATGTGTGTGTGTGTGTGTGAGAGAGAGAGAGAGAGAGAGAGAGAGAGAGAGAGAGAGAGAGAGAGAGAGAGAGAGAGAGAGAGAGAGAGAGAGTTGGCAAATATACACAAATATCTTACCTTTTCTTAAGGAGTAAATGCTTTCCTCTATAGTGAGAAATTCAAAAACCGTATCATTTATTATGAGCATTGTTACATGTTTATTAATGATGATAATTGAGACAAGAGAAGTACATGACATGATACTTATACATCGTACATTTTTCCAAGTGGTACCATGTAAAGGAGCTGAATGTAATTTGCTTCTACCCATCATATTATGAATCTAACTCATGGCTACATTTTTCAAAATTTTGGTGTGTATGTGCATATGATATGTGTACATAATGTTCTTGGAAGAAAAACCCACCTTAAAAATATATGTTTGAGTTTTTCTCTTTAAAGTGAATCTAGCACTATTGCTCTTCATCTTGTAAAGCATCTTTCACCCCAGTGTAAGGTATTTTAGCTCTTATTGGTATACTAGTGGTATACTTTATTCTAGCCAAAAGATTCTTTGTGCCTTTATTCTATATGAATATAACTACCGTGCACATTTGTTCATATAAAACATGATTAAAATGTTTAAAATGATGTAAGACAAATACTTTACTTAAGAAATTAGAAAAATAAAATCATTAAATCAAGGTCCATGAGCTCAATAGAATATATAATGATCATGAGTAGTGGAAAGGTAATGTACACACAAATTTACATAATCATTGCGAGCAAATACATGCAAGTTAGAGAAATGGGTAAATGGACTCACATGCTATTACTAGAAGCACTCTTAATGACTTCTTTGAAATGTAAAATAAAACCTTTTTGGTCGAGTAGTCATAAAAGTGAACCCTAAAGCATGAATTTTTGATCAATGCATCTAGTCGGCATTTGAGTACATGCATTGAAAAACTTTCTCAAAGGAGGACAAAACCACATCATTACGTATTATATACAATAATTTATCTTTAGGGGATTAGGAAAAGGAGGACTTATATCTTGAGAAACATATAGAGTTGAAGGCGCCTTAGTGGAAACAATAATGCCTTTCTTTGTCAATTGGCTTGGTCCGAATGAAGGTGGCAATTAGTACCATTTTGTAAGGGAGGAAAACTTGGGGTCACCTTCATTTATGTACACGCATTGGCAACTTTTTTCATAAAGTTTTTATCCACTTTCATAGAAGTCATCTAAGGAAGCTAGTTATTTGGAAGATCATAGTTATATGTCCTTTTAAAGAGAACCACTTTTACAAGTTATACTATAGTAAGCTCGTTGTTAAAGAAAAGTTGATATTATAGTTGACTTGGTTGAAAATGTTATGATGTTTGTGAACTTCCTTTAAGTGGCGTGTTGGCTTACTTATTGGCATGTTTATTACGTGTGCGTACACATGTCTATGTGGTCGATTTATAAACATTCCTACACGGTTGGACCTATAGAGGTATAAGCATTTTCAAAAAATGTAGAACCTTTTGATGTGATTCTAGACAAGTTATATGCCAAACATAAGCCTTCTTTTAGTAGATGTGTCTCACCTAGGATGCCAAATCATGGAGGTATTGATAGTCTAACTTTAACTATCTATACATTGTACATGTTCTTGACATTTGCTTTGTTTCTTACCATAATTGTGCAGTGGACTCTCTCTCTCTCTCTCTCTCTCTCTCTCTCTCTCTCTCTCTCTATTTGCTCCTCAAATGGCTATTTTTAATGATGAAGTCTTCATTGTAGAGTTTCATTTTTGCATGGTTTCCATGCTTGTAGAGACTATCATGGTTTCTATGATAGGGTCTCCATGATAGTCTCTATAAGCATTTTACTCACAAGATATGCAAATTATTGAGTAGGAGATGCAAATCTAGTTACTTCCATGACAACTACTTGTTCAAGAGGAGTATGTTCCCCATTTTCTGTAAGGATAAGACTAAAGGTTGTTAAATTGTTTTCAATGGAAGTTCTTAAGTTCAATCAGTCGCTTTATTTTACCAATTTAAAGTCTATGCTATGATGGTCATATCCACTATTCAAAGTGAAGCATATAAGGGGGGCTTCACGAAGGGGTAGTGGTCACTTGTCCAAAAGGAGATTTTGGGTTGGTTCGTGAGTCATCTCGAGGATCAACTTTACACAAGGTGCACCGATTGGATATTGGACTCTTTAAGCAGAAGCTAGAGGATGCCATCTTTCTTGTGAGATGGATGAATAAAACGTCCAAAAAGCTTGTCACCTGTATTGCTAAGATGATGCAACGACTAGCTTGATGTGGCGTAACCGTAACCTATTTAAGCGATACTAATGTGTGAAGTGAGGTGCGTGGGGAGTTAGACGCGAGTTGGACATGAGGGGTGAATTGGAAATTGCGAAGCCATCCAAAGTACTTAAAAAAAGAGAAATGTAAGAGTGCAATTTAGGTAGATTCAAACCCACTACCTCACAAGAAGGGAAGTAAAAGTGAGATTGTGAAGCCATCCAAAGTACTTTTTAAAAAAAAATGTAAAAGAGTGCAATTTAGGTAGATTCAAACCCACTACCTCACAATTTAGGTAGATTCAAACCCACTACCTCACAAGAAGGGAAGTAAAAGTGAGACCATTGGGCTATAGCTCAGCGGGTGAGCCCACCGGAAAGTATATGAAAGGGTTTAGAGGACTTTGGAGATGGCGGGAAAATGAAACTTGAGTATGTGAGAGAGGGGTTGGTAGTTTTAAAAATGTGCTAAAATATCCCGCGCGGGGGGAGTATGTGATGACGTGGAGAGCCATTTTTGGAGGCAAATTAGGGGGTGCCGGCCAGAACTGGGGCCAAAATTGGCTGGCTGCTCGCTAAATTCGGAGGAACGGCCAGCCTGCCTAGGCCTTTGATAAAACTAGAGGATATCCCTAAAGATAACGTTCTCCGAGGGCAGGACTTGACGAGTGCTGTTTTTTTTCTCTCTCTCTCTCTCTCTCACACACACACACACACATCACGCTCTCTCTCTATCTACCGACTCTCTCTCACTCTCACTCAACCACATCACACACTCTCTGTCTCTCTCTCTCTCTCTCTCTCACACACACACACACATAACATTACCCATCCTACACCTACAGTACACTTCCAACTTCCAACAGAAATTTGCCCACATTTTTGTTTTCGTTGTTTATACCTTAAGCTTTCGTTTTATATACTGAGTATCCAAAGACAATATGTCTATGTAGTAGGGTATACAAAGCACACATCCCCACCATCACCACCACCCACACCTTCGCCACTACCATCACCAGCACTACCACTGTAGCAGAAAGTATGTCTTTGCAGAGAGCTTTTCATCCCCTCATGCCATAGCAATAATGCGGAGAATCATGTGCCTTCTTGGGTGGCTTGGATGAAGTGGCAGCGGCAGCCACTGTGGCGAGGTTTTATAATGGCACCCCCAACAGAGATCAATGTAGTTGTTGATGATAGCCTGCTTTGCACAGAGGATGTATGTGGGTGCTTGTCTGATGATGATGGGGTGGAGAGAGAGCATCTGAGCAAGAAATGTGAAGAAGATGATGATGATGAAGAAGGCTATGGACAAGAAAGTGCTTTTATGCAGGAAGAGAGCGTTCCATTAGAGCTCCAGTCTGCACTGTGCTCTCTCTTTGGTAGAGAGAAATCCCACATGCCGCAGTCCGATTTATTACTCAAGATACAGACCAGTAAAGGGATTGATTTAAGGTCGAGGCAGAGAGCTATACGTTGGCTCTTTAAGGTAATCCAGCTTAAGCCCTAACTAGACCTTAATCCTCTTGAGATTTAAGGTTTAATGCACGAGGTTATGTTTGATACAAACAGGCACGGGCTTTATTCAAATTTTCCCCCCTCACAGCCGCCCTGTCTGTAAACTACCTTGATCGGTTCTTGTCCTTCCATCAACTTCCGGTATGTACACTCAATCTTCACCTAATCATATCACTCAGGCATCTTAATCTTCAATTAAGCATCTTAATCAACTCTTCAACCCTTTAATCACATGCAAGGCCTCTTGATGGGATCATCTCTTATCGTGTAGACTGGTAAAGCATGGATGCTGCAACTCCTGTCCGTAGCATGCCTTTCTCTGGCAGCCAAAATGGAAGAGATAGAGGTGCCTGTGTTGTCGGACCTTCAGGTATTCTCATTTAGCATGATTATTTATCTTAAGTAAGCATTGATCTCCACATCGGGTTGATTTAGTGGCAATTGTGATCTTGATTAGTCTCTGTTAAGGTTCATTAATCACCAACTAATCATGTTAAGTACATTAATCAGGTTGGAGCCAATTATGTATTTGAGCCTCGCACCATCCGAAGGATGGAGCTGCTGGTTTTAAGTACATTGGGCTGGAGGATGAGCTCTGTGACAGCCTTCTCATACACAGATTTCTTCATACGCAGGCTCAATCTGTTAATCAGCATAAAGAGGGTTTTAATCCCAAGGGTTAACGAGTTAATTCTCTCTGCAATTCAAGGTGAGGGCACCAGGCCCTCTGTCATGAATAATGCTCTCTCTCTCTCCCTCTCTCTCTCTCTGTTACTTATTGCACTCCTCCCCTCTTGTTTAATGCACTTGCCGAAGTGTGATGTTGCCATTAGTGCGCCTGCAGAGTTAAGGTTTCTCCTGTACCGCCCTTCCTCCATAGCTGCTGCTGCTTTACTTTGTGCACTGCAGGAGACGCTCCCTCTACAATTTTCTGATAAGAAGAGAGCTTTGCTATGTGCAATACCCCCACAATCACAAGTAAGCTTATTTAATATCATCATCTCTCCTATACATTAATGATGTGTAACCCTACTTATCTACGATAATAACTTTTCTTTAATGATCCTATTTAAGCTAATGTCTACCTTTCATACATAACGGTACTCAAGCTACGCTCTCATCAACCTAAAAACACACACCCCCACACCCACACCCATTCTTTTAAGAAGAGTAATTATTATATTTAGATACCATGGTCCAAACCCTTGATTTCTGCATAGGCAGACTGTTTTTTTCCAAGGAGGGTGCAATTGTGCGTGCCATGCATGTTGTCGTCCGTCGTGTAGCCCCTTGATTTGTGCATAGGCCGACTGCTCACTGTATGGGCTAGTCCTGCTTCCAAAAGCTAATATCTTCTAATGTCCATTGTTCATACACCACCCTACTTAAGCTAAGATATATCAACATAAGCTGATGTGACATAAAGTCTCTTCTTCATTAACATACTCCCACTCAAGTTACCTTTTTTAGTCCCCCTCAAGCTTATGTCTCTTGTGCTTGTATAGATAACTACTTAAGCTAATGTCTTTTGTGCAAGATAAATCTACTTAAGTCAATACCTTTCTGCATGTGTATGACCCTACTTAACTAAGATAACATCAACTAGTGAGTAAGGGTACACATCATCAACCTAGCCAAAATAGTACCATCTTATAAAGTGGTGATGAGTAAGGGCTTCCATGATGGAAACATGTGATTAATCCCCTTCTTTCTTATTATACATGGTGTATGTCTTACAAAGAAAAAGAGAATATCAAAGTTAAGCTTATATCATCCTAGTTAAGCTAATGTCTTTTATGCATGTATTATCCTACTTAAGCTAATGTCTCATGTGCCTATGATACCTACTTCCTCTCTTTCAACTTTGACACTAATTAGTTTATTTCCTCTTTTGAAAATATGATTACAGGGCGAGCTAACCACTTGCTATGCGCTCATATCGAAGCTCTATAGTGCACATTGCATTGCTATCAAAGATGGTCATATATGTGAGAACTCGATACCCCAAAGTCCTATGGGAGTCCTTGATGCTTCATTTAGTAGTAATAGCATCAACAATAGTATCAAGTGCCACAGTAGCCCACCTATCTCTTCACCTTCTCCTATCTCCTCCCCCCCCAAAAAGCGAAAAATGGATGCCCTCTCATAGCCTTTGTATGAAAATGCGTGGTTTTTTTTCCCTCCATTGGCCTTGATTTATTTTTTGTGTATTGTATTGAGTTTTATGCTATTATCGTACAAGAGATATCCTCACATATTTTGGCCTAAAGATACCTCCCCTCCCATTTCAAAAAAGAGAAAAAAATGCACACAAAGAAACTATTGTAACATATAGGGTGAGTCTTGCCACTTGATTTATTTTTTCTACTACTATATGAGAGGATTGATGAGAAAGCTATTTAAGTAAATGTGAGCCCTTTTTTCTTTCGCCCATTGTTATACATTGAATAAACAAGACTTTTGGGTTAACTTACTTTTTTGGATCTTATCTTGCAAATAGAAAGTACACATGATATCACCCACACCCATAAGTGCCATTGCTTGCAAAGGGGAGAATTGAACCCACAACCTTAGGACTCTGGAACTCCATTGGAACCATTGTGCATTGTTGCATTGAGACTTCTTATGTTACTTTTGATTTTTGTGAGTTGTGAAAAGATGAAGCTTCTTGTAAGTTGCGTTGATAGAAGAAATCTTGGGATGAAGATATGCTGTGAAGATAAGTGGAGTGAGGCTTGAGAAATATAAATGAGAATTTGTTGGCAAGTTTTTGTCCAAATTGTTTGTTGGAGTGGCTATTGCAACACGTCACCTAAACATGTCCCCATGTGGTAATAGGCAAGTGTAAACTGGTAGTAGATACAATGTAAAACTTAAGAAGGAATGTAACATTTGAACATAGGAATTTATAATTGAAAAATTTATGCCCTTGTTAAATATGGGAAATTTTCTCACATTAATGAATTAGGTGAGGCAAGGACCTTAGGCTTAGGTTTATCAATATTAGGGTTTGAAACCTTCTAGGCTGGGCGGCGAGTTTTCATTCAATATTGCTGGCAATGGGCGGTCCCAGCCGCTTGGGTGGTGTTCGACGTGCATTCATTCGCGGGAGAACCAAATACTGGGACTTGCAATGTGCTGATCGATTGGTTATTGATTGGTTATTGATCAATTCCCGTAGCAGTCTAGATACCGTGACTTGAACTCGATAACTGCCTTATGCGCCTGCGGGTAAAATAGAGAGAGAGGAAGTCGCATGGCTGTTCTCATGTTTGCAAGAAGAGAGAGAGAGAGAGAGAGAGGGGGGGAGAGTTGGTTGTTTGCCTAGCTTAGGCTTAGCCTTTAGCTAAGTTCTTAATTACTAGTCCCATAACCCATCCTCGGATAGGGAGGAATATCCCATAACCCATCCTACGGACAGGGAGGAATGCCTACCATGGAGGCAAGCCTTCATTTGTAGCCCATCGAGCACTTGTGTTGTTGCAAGCATCATTCATTTAATATGCATGCTCACCAAGGCATCCGCCCAAGAACCCCCAAGAACCCTTAACAAACAATTGCATTAAAAATTTGTTTTTCCTTGTCACTTGCTACTCTACCACCAACATGTGTAAGAGTCAAATGAAACCTCTGTATATATAAGTAGGCCTTTCATTTGTAGTGTATAATAACAATGTCAAAAATGCTAAGAATCCACTCAAGACTTTGTCGTAAACAAGGGGGTTCACACCCTCACCATCCATCACACAAACAATGGAGTGTGCCTACGACAGGCAGCGCTGCTCGTGTAGAGTGTTTTCTCATCACTTGCTTCTCTTTTGCCCACATGCCAAAGAGTCGGGTGAAACCTTTGTATATATATCAATGTCAAGAATGCTCTCAGAATCCACTCGTGATTCTGTCGTAAACAAAGGGGTTTACACCCTCACCATCCATCGTACCAACAATGGAGTGTGCTTACGAAAGGCGGCGACGCTCGTGTAGAGTGGTTTTTCTCATCACTTGCCCCTCTACCGCCCACATGCCTAGGAGTCGGATGAAACCTCTGTATATATAAGTGGGCCCTTCATTTATAGTGTATAATAACAATGTCAAGAATGCTAAGAATCCACTCGTGACTTTGCAAGAATGCTAAGAATCCACTCGTGACTTTGTCGTAAACAAAGGGGTTCAGACCCTCATCATCCATTGCACAAACAATGGAGTGTGCCTACGACAGGCGGTGGCACTCATGTAGAGTGGTTTTTCTCACATGCAAAGTCCAAGCCCTCCATAGTAGAAAGAAGCCCCCCAGTTGGGATCTTGCATGCGTTTGATATCGTAGCAATTGGGATTCTCAGCGAGTGCTTCAATATTGGAAATGGGCTCCAGATTGTTGAAAGAATCCACCACCTTGCAAAACCATGACATACTCAGAACCCATCTCACTAAACATGCTCCCGATGATTCAATTACTCCTACTCTGTACAACCTAGAAGATTAATCAAGAGATGATTCAGAAGATAGACTAATAATAATTGATTCATTATAGAGCATAATTGTAGCCCATTGCACATTATTCTTAAAATTAGATATAAATGATGGAGGAACCCAATTGCCTAATGCGCAAGATTAAGGGACTAATTGAAGATTATTTTCTTAAATGGAGTTTGTTAATGGGTGTTAACCTGCATGCTATGGAAGAAGCTAGCAACCCGGCCACTGCCCATTTGGGTGCCCATGTGGTGCCCATTGGGCCTAGAATTGACCACCTCACTCCACCATGCCCATGTGGTGCCCATTGGGCCTAGAGTTGACCACCTCCCCTCCCCACTCCACCATGCCCGCATGGTCAGACAAGTGAGAAAGGAAAGCGGTCGGCCAATAGCCCAGAATGTGTGAACCCTCGAAGGCCATTCACCCCTTGGGTCCTAATTTGATTCAATCAAAACTAACCCCTAGATTAAACCATTCAAAAGCTACATCAACCTTAATGGCAGAGCTCACATTAAGTAATGTAGCCTATTTGTCAAAATTCAAACAAACAAAACCTACATTAACCTTAACGATTGTGACTTCATTAATTACTTACACAAAACGTACATTAACGTTAGTGCTGGAGGAGGTTACAATGGCTGTTGTTTACCTTTCATATCATGATCTCAATTTGGAACCGACTGCCCCCAAATGAGGAAACACGGGCGCTATGGATGCACCTATGGCAATAATATCACTCGTTTGGACAAAGCTTGAGCACAAGAGGTTGTAGCAGCCGGTACTTTGGTATCCATCTGCCTCATAATTAACCATCAAAACAAGTGATAAGTTGCAACACTGATGTTTAATTATTTCATAATTAATTAGCTTGGGACAGATAATTTTACAGTCCAATATATGACTAATCATGGCTTTCCATCCCCATAAAGCTCTGGACTGACCTGCCCAGACACCCACATGAAACATCTGTGAGAGCTTAGAACGATGTCTCTCTCTCTCAAAACGGCATTTTTTGAGTTTGAAATTAGAAAAGTGAAATAAATGACGCTTAAACTGGCATCCCCAACATGGTGATAGGCTGGCAGTGAATGTGAAAAGAAGAGAACGTGTATTGTGGGAGACGCCTAAAAAAATCTGCCACGTGGAGTGGAGGGTCCATGCCGGGTTAGATATATAGATGTAGACTCTAGACTCTAGAGTGAATATGAATGTGTATTTTTTTAAAAGAATGGAGAACCCCACGTAGAACTTGTTGTGACGACGTGTCGTGGTCAAATTATTTGACACGTGCAGCACGGTTCTAGATCGTGTGAAAGTGACAACGCCAAACAGAAGCCAGATATTTCCGGGTGGGGCCCTATCCCTTCCAGGGCCTCCACGTTGGCGCAGCGTTTTAAGTCCCGACTTCCGTGCAGCTGTGGGTACCGCCAACAGTCCGCCAGCTGCCATTCATCGGGTTTGCACCTGCCAGTCATCCAGATTTGCAGTTGGTTGTCACATTCTGTTCGTCGCGACCCGCATTTAGCCATGAATTTGGGTTCTCCACGTGGCAAGGACTGGGGCTTACCGAGTACTGCAACTGTGGAACAGGCTCTCTTTTTAGGTGTTCTCAATTTTCAAATAATAAATTGCTACAAGGACAAAAGTAACTCTTAAACATTTCAAGTAGCTATTTTTTAAAATACACACACAGATATTTGCCCTATTCGCCTAAGAATCGCCTTGTCCAAACTATACCACCTCAACTTTTTTTTTTGGGGGGGGGGGGGGGGGGGGGGTGGCTTGAAATTTGAAAGTATGAGAGGGAGTCATTCGGTGTGGAGGATGGGGATGGAGAGGAACGTTTGAATGTACGGACACTCTTATTTAGGGTTTCATGTGTTCTCTCCCTCCTCTTACCACTTCTAGTCTGCTTTGGTCACATAGCTGAGAAGCGGGGAGCGTCCCTTGTCTTGATGGCCGCTCGGCTTGATTAGGCTCCTCTGGTACGAAATCGGGTTTTTGTTCGAATCCTTTGCCTCGAGAACCGGCCCTCTGCTAACGAGAGCCACCAACAAGGACCACTCAGACAGTCCTGTCACAACACCGCCCAAGTTAACTCTTAACGAGCCGGACCATCTCCACATGAGGATCATCTGAAATTCCACGTCCCACTACTCTCTCATCATGAAGAAGGAAGGAAGCGCCAGACCTCGGGATTCTTGTTCCCACATGTGGACCACGTGTGGTGGACATGCAAACCGCTTCCCTTTTTGTTTACCCTCCTTCTCAAACCACACACTTGTCGCCCATTTCTTTGCATGACAACAGTCTGTTTTCCCTTCTTCCACACGCGACCATAGGGCACAACCAAACGCCCTCTTCGACGGAGACACAACGCAACAATGGAGCACCAAGATGGCCCCAGCGCCAACCCTAAACGGAGGAGAACGGTGGAGGAAGACAATGGCCGATTCTTCTACCTAACGGAGAGAGAGATGCTGTAGCTGAAGGCAGCTCTTCTGAAGAAGCTTGGAGGAGCCCAAGCAGAATTAGATCCCAATATCACCCGTGTACGGAGGCGCTCGAACAGCTAGAGGAGAAGCTGCAGAACTTAGAAATCGTAAGCTCTCTGTCTCACTCCCTACAACCTTAGTTCAGGAGTGGCAGCTCTTTGTCTTACTCCCTATAACCTTCAAGAGTGGCAACGCATTTATGAGATGCGTGCTCTCATTGGGCTATGCTACGGACCAAGACCTCCTGTAGGAGTTCTGAAATCTTGGATTAGAAATAATTGGTCCACCCGAGGCCTTATTGTCAAACACACTCAGTATCTTCCAAATAACTATTTTTGTTTTTTGTTTAAGGAAGAAGGAATGACGCTTAATGCTTTAGGGGCTGACCAATGGGTCATCGGGAATTCTCCTCTTTCCCTCTTCTCGTGGTCTCTTGATTTTTCTCCAGTCGGTCACAAACCGACCCTCTGTCCCATTTGGGTCGAGCTTCCTAACTTGCCTCTACACCTACATCCCCTAATCAAGCTACTTCTTGAATCACTTGATAGACTCCTAGGGGTTAGGGCTAATGTAGAACTCAACCCTAGATGGCATCCTCAAGCCCTAATAGAATTAGACCCGAGCAAGGAGCTCCCTGAATCGACTGGCTCAAATGTTATCTTAGACCAACCTCTCATCTTAAAAAACGTGCCTCATACATGCTTCCATTTTGGGTTGAAAAACCACTGCATTAGTGTAAATGGAAGGGCAACTGTACATGGAAAATCTTATCAATCATGAAATTTGAAAATACACATAAGCATGCCATATAAAACAAGATGACAAATCTGCACAGTACACCACACTAGGGGCTAGAAGATGGGCTGAGCCCCCTCCTTTATGGTTAGATTACCAAAAAGGAGTCTGCTTCCAATACAACTTTGTGGGTGCCCAGGGTTCACCACTAGCTGCACCTGTTTCTTCCAATACAATATGAAAACATAACATAAACTGAATTTGCTGACAATTCTCAGCACAAGTGAGCATTCCCGGCATCAAGCACATGTAGGACAACTATGGACAGCCCATAGCACTCCCACATCAGCTCGGGACAACTCAACATCATCGTCTTCTTCCTGTTTGGCTCATAGAACAAGTCAACCAGCTCTCAAAGGTTGTTTTCAGCAGTCAACTAGTCCTCAGTAGCCTCAAAAGAAATCGACCACACAAGCCTGCAAGCCCTCGGTCAAAAGGAAAACTGTCTAGACGCCCACGACCAGCTCTTCCTCTCTGTTTTTATCCTCTGTCTAGCCTTTGTTCAAGTTGTAAATCAGCTGGCCAGCAGTGGAGAACATGCTGAAGGGGTCGGCCAGCACCTCCCATGCACATGGTAGGTTGTTGTCGCGAGATAGAAGGCTGTAAACAGCGTGTAGAAGCAGTCGACTAGCTCCCATGCACTCGGAAAAGCAGGCGCCTCACATAAAACTGGAGCCTTACTCAAGATTAGAGCTCCTCCGCCAGTTTTAGCTGGCCTACATGGAGGAGGCCCAAATAATGTCCAGTGCCCAATTTTTGGCCGCCATGTGTATTAAATAAGTCCTGCTCAATGTGTACTCACTTATAAGTTGTCCGGTCACTTATAAGTTGTCCTGCTCAATGTGTACTCACTTATAAGTGAGTGTGAATTTGCACTTATAATTATTAGCATGTGAAGTCATAAAGCTGTAAATTGAGTTTTTGGGAATACTTACCACCTGCAAAACACATGTAGATCACCTGTCAGTCCTAAACAGGTGTGCACATACAAGTCCACAGGGTGCCTAGGCGTCCCAAGCCCCATGGACAACGCAAGTAGAAATCTTAGGCATTGTCGAGGCAAACAAGACAAGTCATCCAAAGACAAAATCAAAGTTATGCACACACATGAGTGCAGCTAGACTGGAAGAAACACCTGACTGCTCAGTTGTATCCGATAAAATGTCCAGGGCTTATGATCCTTCCGAAACCTTCCTAGAACATAAATACAAACGAGCTCCAAGATAGCTAGTCCCAGAGAATTTCATCATGTTATCTTCCATGGGCCATACATGCACGCCATGTCAGGCCCCACAAGCCACACATGTACTATCATGTTAGGCTACACCAGCCATACATGTACTGTCATGTCAGGCTCCATATGCCACACAGACACACCATGTCAGGCTACACTAGCCATACATGTATGTCATGTCAGGCTCCAGATGCCACACATGAACAATAGAAGAATAAAAGTTGTAAGGAATTTTGTGACATTCCCCCTGGCTTCTAAGCAGTTGACCACAACTGAAAAGCTTCCAAGTAGGCATTTAGAAGTTTTGGATAATCTGCAAAATGATCCTCGTCTAGCCATTTTGCATCCATAGCCGAATAGTTTTTAAACTTTACAAGATACCTGCGCACTAGCTTGCCACGTGCATGCTTGCACTCTTTATGAAAAACAATCTGCTCAGGTTGCAATATCTACCTCCTCAAGTTCATCCACTTCTGGTGGATCTTCCAAAACTGGTTCCATAGGAGGTGGTCCCACATAAGGCCTCAGCAAACTGACATGAAAGGCATTGTGTATTTTCCAGTGATCGGGCAGGCAATACCAATCTATATGCCACTTCATTTATTTTCTGCAAAATTTGGAATGGCCCATAATACATGTTTGAAAGCTTAGGAAACCAGCCTTCCTTACCTGGCCGTTTTCGAAGACGTGCTTTCTCAAACTTAAGTAATAGCCAATCACCTTCCTTGATAACCACCTCCATAGGAGGTGGTCCCACATAAGGCCTCAGCAAACTGACATGAAAGGCATTGTGTATTTTTCAGTGATCGAGCAGGCAATACCAATCTATATGCCACTTCATTTATTTTCTGCAAAATTTGGAATGGCCCATAATACATGTTTGAAAGCTTAGGAAACCAGCCTTCCTTACCTGGCCGTTTTTGAAGACGTGCTTTCTCAAACTTAAGTAATAACCAATCACCTTCCTTGATAACCACCTCTCGCTTGTGTTTGTCAACTGTCTTTTTCTGCTTAGCTTGAGATCTTTCTATGGCTGTCCGAATCTGTGCAAACGTAGTATCCAAATCACGGACATATTGATCTACTGCAAAGATTTCATCTTTTGTTCGTAAGATAGGTGGAAGCACCACCTTGCCATAGACTATCTCAAATGGAGCCTTATTAGTTGAAGAATGCACTATGTTATTGTATGCAAACTCAACCAATGGCAAATACTTTTCCCAATCTGACTTTTGCTCAAATACATAACACTTGAGCAAGTCAAGCTTAGTTGAATTTGCAATTTCACTCTGACTATCTGTCTGAGGATGATAGGCTGATGAAAAACTCAACTTTGTGCCCATATTATCAAACAATGTCCACCAAAATAAACTGGTAGTCCAAGGATCTCTATCTCCCACAATAGACTTGGGCATGCCATGATGTTTGAAAATGTGAGCTAAGAACAACTTTGCCATGTGCTCTGGCTTGATTGTTTTCCTCATAGGAATAAAGTGTGCATGTTTGCTAAAACAATATATAATAGTCCATATAGCATCATTTCCATGTGTCGATTTTGGCAGATCCATATTGAAATCCATAGCAATGCTTTTCCATGGTTCCTGTGGAATGGGTAAGGGCTGAAGCAAACCAGGTGTCTTATGTTTGTCAATCTTGACTTTCTGACACACTATGCACTCTCGCACATAAGCTTTAATATCCCTGCGTAGAGCTGGCCAAAAGAAATATCTTTCCAAAGCCTGTGTATCCAGAATACCACGATGACCAATATATAGTGGAACATGACACTCTTCCATAACCTTTTGGCGTAATTCATGCACTACACAAATATGATTCTGCATCATCAGAAACCCATCTCTAATCGAATAAGATGTGATAGCAGTACCATGATTCAAATCAGCCCAAATAAGCTGAAAATGTGTGTCCAAAGCATACATATCTCGCATCCCTGATAAGTCCTGATGGTAGGTGGTAGTTACGGCACTTGTGGCGTGCGTGACAAAGCATCCGCTACCAAATTCTTCTTGCCCGGGTATGCAAAATCTGAAAATGGAACATGGAGAAGAAGTTTTCCCACCTTAGATGCTTTTTCGAGAGTTTAGGCTGTGTAAGAAAGTGCCGCAAACTCTGGTGATTTGTTTTTACCATAAATTTAGCTCCCAAAAGATAACGCTTCCATGTTTGAAGGGCATGAATAACGGCGGCGAACAACTCTTTCTCATAAACCTGCAAATACAATTCTGCATGTATATCCCATCCTTTTTTTGCACAAGTAAAACTGGAGAACAATAAGGCGAAGAACTTGGCCTTATCAACCCCTTCTCAAGTAAATCATTTACTTGAGTCATGATTTTCTCCTGTTGGGCAGCACTCACCTTATAAGGTCAGTTAGGAGGAGAGCTTCTAGGGATTATATCAATACAATGATCCTCTGGCCTCTCTAGGGCAACTGTCGTGGTAGGTGAATCAGCAAAACAATCAGCATATTCACTTAAGAAATCAATCTGATCTTGATCTACGGGAGTTACAACATCATGCTTAACATTACCACGTACAAAGACCAAGTAAGAACAAGCTGATTTCTTTATTGGCTTTGAAATAGATTTATGGCTTACAAACGAGTATGGTACTCCCAGCAGTACCCGCATCAATACAAACTTCCCTACTCCTATGAGTAAACATAACTTTCTTTTCTTTGTGCAAAATCTTGGGATCCAAACGATAATGCCAAGTACCCCAAGTATCACATCACATCTTGTAAGTGGTGCCACAAGGAAGTCTTCATGATCCAAATATGCTTGTATTTGTATGCAAAGCTTCCCAATGATGGGAGTGAGCTTAACTTCCTTGCTCCTAAAAGGCAGCATCTGCATGAAAGTCCATGCCCAATTCCTCGGGCTTTAACCCAAGAGCAGCAGCCATCTGTATGGATATGAAGTTATCTGTTGAGGCATTATAAAAAAGGAATAAAGCTGTTTGGTCCTTTAACTTGCCCCAAGCTTTGCATAAGATTCTACTCTTTGGTTTATGTGCAGTGTTACCCTAAACATTGGGTATAACATTCACACTCGGTTTGGCATCCTGCACATTATTCTTTTTCAGATTTTGGGGGCATTGAGCTTTCATGTGATCTTTGCTCCCACATGTGAAGCACTTTCCCTCTCTCATACAATCAAAGATATGCTATCTAGACAGCTTAGGATCATCCTTTTTATGCACCGGCTTCTTTCTGAGGCCCCTTTTGTATGCTTGGACTCACGAGGCATAAACTTAGGTGACTGTCCACCCTTTTTCTGCTCATTTCCAGCTCTGAATTTTCCCTTGTATGACGTGAATTCTTGTCTTTTGATGCTCCCTTGCCATGCAACTCCTGAGAAATAGTTGCTGAGTATATGAGCTCCTGTAAGGTGTTGTGGGGATACATTGCAAGACTCTTTTGAATGATTCGTTGTTGCAGCCCTGACTCAAACTTTCTTTTCTTCTCGTCCTCACTAATTGTCATGAAAGGTGTGACTTTGAGAAGAATCCGCCAAAACTTTGAAACATAAGAGAAAACAGATTCTCCATCCTGTGAGCCAATCCCATTCCTTTCATACATCCTTCTCAAAGCGAGGAGGAAGAAACTGATCATAAAATTTCTCTTTGAAAGCACTCCATGTACGAACAGCTGTCTTATCCAAAAGCTTTGCCATCCACCAATCACTTGTAGTCTGTTTAAGATGCATACCCACATGCCTGAGCATAGATTTCTCGGTAAATTCCTCAGTGTAAAAGGCTATTTCAAATTACCTTGATAGTATCCAACTTTCAATTATAGCTCTCGAATTTGATGTCCTTGTCCCCTGACTTGAACTCTTTGGCCTTCTTGCTATGACGAGCATCCCGATGCTCTAATACATCATCCTCCTCGTCATGTCTACGATGGCGACGATGCCCAGATCTAGGGCTGATTTCCCGTGTAACACCTTTCACTCTGGATGGAACTTTAGGAGCAGGAACATACCTAGAAGGTGGAGACACCACCGACAATGCATGAAGATATTCTACATCTCTCAAATGGGTTGAAAACCCCTCATCGTCCCCATGAGCTGCATGTCGATGTAGATCATATCCTCGGGCTGCATGCCCCCTCATATTTGTTGCATGGGCTGCAAGCCCCCTCAAAACACTTGCTTGGGCTCTGCATGCCCTCTTACATCATTGGTGCTATTTGCATGCCCTCTCACGTCACTGGTG
The DNA here is from genome assembly GCF_041138505.1 of Cibotium barometz. Taxonomy (NCBI): domain Eukaryota; kingdom Viridiplantae; phylum Streptophyta; class Polypodiopsida; order Cyatheales; family Cibotiaceae; genus Cibotium; species Cibotium barometz. The sequence goes on from NC_141091.1 coordinate 21,011,762, forward strand.
CGGGCTGCATGCCCTCTCACAACATCATCGGAGTTCCCTTCATGGGATAGCCTGCGAGGCTGCCGTGTGTGTGAAGACCCACTTGCCCTCATCATCGGAAACAACATCGCCATAGCTTTATAAATAAGCAACATCCAACTCTCGAGGTTTGTCGATTCCCTGTTGGGCAATTGCATCAAAAGTGACCACATCAACCTTGACATGAGACTTTGATTCAATGATCCTCTGTACATTAGGATCTCTTTGAAAAGAATGGAGCTCTTCAAGATTATTCATCAAGGCATCAATATCCTGTTGATCCTCAGCCCTGGTAGACAACGGTGGATCGTTATTCGTCGCTAAAGCCCCAACATGACCCTGTCTCTATCTTCTTCTCGCATATGCGACGAGTAGAGGTGATAGAGTCCTCCAGAGAATGATCTGATTGGCTGGCCATAATGTATCTTCCAGCTTTTCAGAAAGAAAAGAATTTTTCGTGTCCTAGAATCGCTCTCTACCAGTTTCCCCAAGTATGATACCGAATAGACTGCAAGGGTGTAACAATGCCCCTACACAGACATGAGGGCCACGAAGTCTTTCCACATGCTCACTGCCCCTTAAACCAAAGCATTAGGGCCAAAAACGTCTCAAAATGGGCTGTGTAAGGAATTTCGCTAACTTGCTAATTAGTAGAATGTTGACGGTCAAAACGGCTCCAAATTTAGCCGTTTTGGGTATTTAAAGCGTATCTATCTGACTGAATACGTATCTAAGTGCATATTTTAAAATCTTAAAAAATAGATCGTTTTCATGCTACTCTTTAATGGCTCGTCTCGAAATTTGTCCTCTTTTAGTGACTACGTGGCAAAATGACCATTCTCTCCAAACGCGCTCTTATCCATTCTCCAAAAAAATTTCACTCCTCTGCTTCTCTAAAAATTTCACAAGCTACATCTCATTCTCATTCTTCTGTGTCTCTCATGATCTAATAGCTCTGCTTATACTTTTTGCTCGGTTAGTAATGAGTGATACATCTAATCGAAAGTTTCATTTGAACATCAAGCTCAACCAAGAGTATGCAACTACACGGAGTGTCTATCAAAGATCCCTATCATGTGCAAATGAAGCTCAACATCTTCGCAACGAAGGAAAGAAGCATATTGACCTATGGACAGATGGAAGTCTATATCCACCGGATCCCAAAACAGGAAGGTATCCTTCTTTTCACACACCACATGATTTGATTAGATTTGTTGGTGATGGGGAGGATGGCTTACTTGGTTATAGTTCAAGACTATCTCAATCACATATTAATTATGCAGAATATACTACATATCTTCAAAATACTTCATCTTTGAATGCAACAAAAATTTTAGAACTTGAAAACGAAATATTGTCTTTGAAACAAGAAAATGATCAATTGAAATCCTTAAAAGAAACTCCAATAGGATTAAGAGCACGAGTAAAACGAATGCGGGATGTAGTTAACTTAACAGAGAGATCTGGACAAAGAAAAAAAAGGTTAAAACTTGTAAGAGATCATGTTACTAACCTTCTAGGATTTGACATGTCTAATGCTCAGGAAAGGGTGAGATTTTTGAATGAGCTTATGAATAGGTCGGATATCCTGAAACTTTTAGAACTTCCTGAAAATCAAACTAAAAAAAAACTGGTCTTTCAACATCTATTAAAAGATATGGACTTATTAGTCCAGCCTTCCCAAATGCAAGAAGTTTGTGACACAGTGGGAGTGAGTAGAAAGGGATACAGAGCCATCTCTAAAACCTGGTTCAGGGTCCTTAAGTATTACAAAATCAAAGCTTTTGGGTTGCCTAGACCTCACAATGTTGGAAAATATAGAACTATGTTAAATGAGGAAATTTCTAAACATTTCGGAGAGTATTTCCATATTGAGGGAACAATGCCATATGAGAGACAAAAAAAAAAATCATCTTTTGAATACAACGTTTATAATAATATTTGGATGAACATTAGAAAAGTCCAATCTTTTATGGTGAGATATTACAACATAAGAGAAATAGATTGTGAAGGAAAACTTGTATTTGTTTTAAAATTAGATGAAGCTCAAATCCAAAAGTGTCAAAAAATGGAAAGAATATCTATATCCCTAATGAATAAAGCATTGGACTATAGTCAGGGTAAGCTTGATTCTCCATACCACAAAACTCAATCAGAAATGGAGCTATGGTGGATTGGATCAGCTCAGGTACCAGTAGAGAGTCATGAAACATTAAAGTGGCTCTTCTCAAAAACAGACATTCCTTCAGTTATTCAGAGCCAGAATACAGGTGAACACCTTCATGTTGATGACATAGGTGATTTCATTGTGGAATGGCATTTGAGTGCCGACCTCAAGGCGCTGAAGTGTATGTTTGGTGTATGTGGAGGAGCAAATACCAAATATCCATGTCTTTATTGCATGGCAAGCACAGGGACAAAAGAATGGCTTGCAGAAAATGAGATTGGAAAACCACCATCCAGAAATAATGTGAATATTGTCGATTATCCAACTTCTGTTAAAATATGGGATCCAATTCTACCAATACATTTGAAAAATGTGCATATATGTACACTGCATGCAGAGATAAGAATCTTGGACAAATTGCTCAGACTTCATCTGGACTATGCATATTCTATTAAGCCGACTAAACTTACAGATGAGTGCATAGAAAAGTGCGAAGCCTTGCTCTCTCAAATGGGTTTTCATGGTGGGGAAGTGCATCTTAAAAAAGATCCTGTTCTTTCTGGAGGAACAGGTGATGTTCTGCAAGATGTTTCAATGGGAGGAGCAAAAGCGAGAAGATTTTTGAGCAACCATGACACCAAACAAGTCAACGCAATGTGGAACTGTTGGAAACAGCTGTGTGTCATCACCACAAATGTCAAAAGTAGACCAGATGTAGCCAACAAACGTATGGAAGTTTGGAAAAAACTCGACAATTTTTTCAAAGTCCTTAGACGACAAGTTGGTTCAAATACTTATGCAGATGATTTCAAAAACGCAATAAAGCTTTTGATCAAAGCTATCACAGATGCCTGGGGAGAAAAAGACATAACTTATTACTTGGTGAGAATTCAGACTTATCAAAACAGTTATATATTGGTGTGTCCAGACTTTACTTGAAATTTCTTAAATGTACTAACAAAAATTTTCTTTGTAGCATATTCTTTACTTGCATGGACCATATTTTGCTACAGAAGGACCACTTGCAACATGGAATACACAAGGATTGGAAAAGTCTCATTATCAAGCGAGAACTTCCTTTTTTAGATGTACCCGAAGAGGAGGAGGTGGACAAAGAAGAAGCAATGCACTAAACGAATTATTCAATTGGTTCTACAGGAGGCAATTACAAAGGATGAGATCAAAGACCCAGCAATCTGAAACTACACCAACACCTCAAGAAAGAGACTAATGATTACTAACACATTTGTACCTCTAACAAAAAGTTTTGCTGAAATAAAGTTGGTCCTTGCAAAATATTGTGTACATTAGTATTTGATTCTCTTGGGACTTCTTGGCATGTCACCTCTGTATCTCAAAAATTTTCTCCTTCTATAACCTCCAAGGAGATTGATATCTGACACCTCAGCTGCAGCTGCATAGCTAGAGTAGCAAAGAAAATATCCTGCTCTTGAGGCATTGAAACCTGCAGCATATCCAAAGATTCTAAGAGCAGCAGCTCTCTCTAGAAGCAAAACCTTGTTAGCATTTATTTGAAGGGGAGTATATCCCATAAACCTTGACAACACCTTGAAGGCAAATATTGGCAACTCAGCATCTTCAGAGAAGTTCATGTGGAATGCACAGAACACAGCCTTATCCAATGTAGGCAAGTAGTGCATGAGAGCAGATGAAGGCCTTCTTGACCTTGTTTCTGTAGATTTCACTCTGGTGCCTCTAGCTCTTGCCAGAAAATCATCCTTATCAAGCAATTCAATCTGCAAGACAAAAACCTCAATAAAAAAAAATTACAATCACAATAACATTTAACAAAGGATTAAATGGAAGATACCTTCTGCAACTCATCCTCAATTACTACTTTGTCTTTCATCAAGTTGCAAGAGCCAACCCTTTCCACTTTATCAGAATCTGCCTGAAGCTTGAAATCTCTGCCAAAAGACTCAATACCTAACTCAATGAGCCTGTCCTCAAAATCCTCATCACTCAAGGAAGGTTTCCCCTCTTCCATTTTTTTAAGGCACAAGGCAAGTGCATCAGAAGCAGGGATAAATGAGTTGTCAGATGTTTGCAAATCAAGTGCCAAAAACTCTTCCTTTGGCTCTACTTCTGTATCAATAAAGTCTTTGGCCACTTCACAAGCTTCTGAAATTGCTGCAATACAATAGTCTTCTCTGATATTGAAGAGACTTTGAAGATAGGAAAGAGGAATAAAATCTTTCTCATTGATATAAAAGAAAGGAAGGTTTGGAAGAGTAACAGAGGATTCAGATATACTTGCTACCTCTGAAGGCTCCTCAGTAATAGTGGAAGCCCTAAATTCTGCAACATCAAGATTTGCACTTTCTCTCTCCTCAGCTTGAACATCAATTTCTTCCTCTTCTAAAATTTCACATTTCTCTAACTTTGAAACTGTAGTGACAATTAAGTTTTCTTCCTCATTCTCTGCATCAATTTCTGGTTGTTGCTCTTTATCCTGTATTTCTGCTTTCAAAAATAGGAAGAAAAGAAAGGATACATCCTTGGGGACAAGGTTGCAATGTTTTTTATGGATAGGACAAGAAATGGATGAAGGGCATGTGAAAGAAGTTCTATTTGAAAATCTACTGAACCTCTTTGTTACTTTGGCTTTCTCCACAGATAGCTGTGTAAAATCTGTAAGGTGACAAAAATCATGGTCTCCGACACGAAAACAATGAGCTTGAATTGACATTTCAAATTGGTTGTACTCATCTTCAAGAATGTCCTTGAGCTTCAACAAAACATCTGAAAGAGAAAACCTTGGATTGAAAATCTCCACTGCATCAAAGTATACCTTCATATCATGACCATCTTGCAAAATAGCATTCAAGAGCTTCTCACTTGGGCTTTCTTCAACAAGCTCATGTCGACCCGCAACATCTTTACTCATTGAGAAATTTGACAAAAATGCCTGAAAAATTCTGATGTGCCAGAACCAAGCGAAAACGAAAGGTCCAAAAAAATTGGAATGACACTATCGCTTGGTGCGGGATTTGAGAATTCCAAGGTCTCCAAATTAATTCTGATTCTTGCAAAATAGGGTTTGGAAGAGAAAACGGTGCACAGCTTGATCTGACGCAAACGAGTGGTCCAAAAATGGGAAAAAATTTTAAAAGCGCGTGACTAAAAGACATTAAATAGTGACCGTTAACGCCACGTGGCAATAATGATTACATACCACGTGCACTCAACGGTACTTTGTACGACATATCCGAGGTATAAAAACTTAATATTGTTAAAAATATTCATTTTTTTCTCCGTCACTGTATCAAGCGAAACCAGGCGACCTTTTGTTTCTCAACCCCACTTTTCCCATATCAAGCGTTCTCAATTCCCTACCCGAATCAAGCGATAGGGAACGTCCGAGATCCTCGCATTCTCCGCATCGCTTCGTTCCTGCCCGAATCAAGCGAATAATCACATCCGATCCACTAGGATTTCGCACATCGCTTCGTTCGGGTCTTCATTTTTTTCTCCATCCCGCATCAAGCGATAAGACAGATCCGACCATCCCGGATTTCCATCATCGCTTCGTTCGGGAAATTTCTTATTTTTACTTCGTGCCCGAATCAAGCGATAATCACCATCCATAATCTTTGGAATCCCTTTATCGCTTCGTTCGGGCTACTTCCTTTTTTTGTCCTTTCATACAAATTCCTTGATCTGGTCTCCTTTTCTAGCTTCAATGGCAAGGACGAAGCAGACTGCAAGGAAAGTTTACCCACCATTGGAGACTGCAAAAACTGAAGACAAGCCAGGTCTTTCCGAACAGGAAAAGCCCCTCCCAAAGCCTCGTGCGAGGGCGACAGCAAGAAAGAGATTGAATTATCAAGTGAAGTCCTTAAGAGAGATAAGAGCAGCACAGAAATCTACAAGTCTCCTCATCCCTCGACTGCCATTTACACGGGTTGTCAGGGACATATCAGAAAGGTTGGTTGGTAAAATGAGAAACACATATCTTCAGAAAGTTCGATGGGAAACCCAGGCTCTCATGTGTCTTCAAGAGGCTGCTGAAGATTTTTTAATCGACTTTATGAATGATGGCTACATTGCTGCTGCATTTGCTCATAGGATCACTCTTATGAGCAAAGATTTTGTGCTGGTGTCCAGACTTAGATATAAGTTTGACAAAGCTTTGGAGCCTATTCCAAGTCAAGACATGAGAGCTTTTGAAATTCTTAATATCCCTCCAGCAAGGCAACCCAAGCAGTCTGTTGTTATTGAAGATATTTCCCATCCTTATGATACAAGAAAAGCTCAGGATATCAAAGAAGAAGTTGAAAAAGAGAGAGAGCAAGAGAAAATTTCAGAGGATGCACTTCTTTCTCAGCAAGCTGAGATTCTCCATTCATCCAATTCAGAGCTTTATAAGAATGTGACAGGTCAGATGATAGTTGATGTGTCCATGCCTGGAGAGGATGAGGTGTATTGTGACATTGCCCCTGAGGATACAAGCATGCTTGTGAATCCTAATATTGAGATATCTGACACAGTCCTCTTCATCTGCCTGAGGTTTGTAGGGATTTGCTTTTGTTTTCTTGATGAATTTCCCAGGAACCATATTTTGTTGACATGTTTTGTTTGTGTATCCAGATGTCTAATGAGGGATCTTCATGAATCAATGGCTGTGCAAGTGACAATTCTTGATCCCCTTGTTACACAGTGCCTTTTCAATAGGCAAGGGGATCTTGCAAGTTTTCTCAAAAACTTTGATATGCTTACCTGCAATTACATTGTGTACCCTTATGTTGAAGTGTAAGACTCATTCTCAATTACCTTTTGCTTCTTATAGACATGACAGTATTCATTACTAATTTCAATCTATTATCACAGAGGCCATTGGAGTCTTATTGTTATCAATCTATTGGATAGAGATGTGATATTTATGAACTCTTTGGCATCCATCCATGGGAGAAGTAAAATGTAAGAATCAATTTTACCATGTGTTGACCCTCAAATTTCTTGCATGATTTCAATTATTTGGTTGACCCTCAAAATTTTATTTTTTGCAGTGCTGCCAAACTTATCTTGAGTTTTCTAGCCTCTACCTATGTAGACTACAAACTTGAAGATTTTAAGTACTTCAATCAGGAAGTTCCCTTACAGAAAGACTCAACATCTTGTGGATGGATGGTTCTTGCCAATGCTTGGAGATTTCTTGAGTCAAGATTCAGAATGACAACACTTTCTGTAAGTTCATGAATAAAAACCATTGATTGATTTAGTGAATACATTGAGTGACCTGTTTTCTTACTTTCTTATTTTCTTTTGTCTTAGTTGCATGAGTATTCAGATTCTTGGGTGAGTTGGGTAAGGGAGAAGGCAGTTTCCATGGTTTTGAGCAGATCCATCAATCCATATGATCCTGATTCTCCCTTTCCACCTGGATCCAAGGATACAACTTCAAAGAAAAGGAAAAGGGAGAAGAAGGAAAGCAAAGACAAGGATGACTCATTCAAGAAGGAAAAGACCTCTGCCAAAGAGAAGAAGAAGAGAAAGAAGAGCCCTTCCAAGAGCAAGTCTTCCAAGGGTAAAAAGAGCCATTCTAAAGAGAAGAGCCATTCTAAATTAAAGATCCCTCAGGCTACAGAGAAGATCCCTACCCCTCCTGTTAAAGAGAAGAGCCCTAGCCCACTTGCTAAAGAGAAGACCCCCAGCCCTCCTGCCAAAGAGATGAGCTCTCCACCAGCTCAAGGGAAGACAACTATCAAAGAGAAGATCCCTACTCCTCCTACCAAAGAGAAGAGCTCTTCTCCAGCTCAAGAGAAGACACCTATCAAAGAGAAGACCCCTGTCAAAGAGAGGAGTGCTGCTAAAGGTCTTCCTTTTCACTCACCAGTGAAATTTAAAATTCAAAAGCGTCGTTTGTCCAACAAAGGTAGTAAGAGGGCAAATATTGGCTCTCCATTTAATTTCTTGTTCAAGTTCCCCAAGAAGACTGCCAAGTCTCCAAGGCCAACCTCCAAAGAATCTTCTCTTAAACCAGACCCCACTGCCAAATCTCCCTCGCCAACACATGAAGGTCTAAAAGAGGAGCCCAACTTACCACCATTAGGGGAATCCACTCTAAAGCCTTCCTCTCCAACACCTCAAGTGCTGAAAACTCCAGAACTTGAACCTCAATTAGCAAAATTTGATCGAAGCAAACAAAAGAGAGAAAGATTCTCTAAAGATGCAGGGTCATCTCATGCCAAAAGGAAAGTTGATTTTGCAGAGTGATTCCACATATTGGATTTTGTTTTGTTCATTTTGTCCATATGAACACACATTTTTTGGGTTAATTTTCTGTAAAATTCTGTATCAATAATTTGATATCAGTCTGTTAAACCTTGTTTTGTGTCGCGAACAATATGTTAACCAATTTTGTGAAGAAGACGAGACGAAATCTAGCAGAATATATTGATTACATTATCATTTTCAACTATACAATCTTGCCCTTGCAAGTGGCTCAAATACAACTTTTTTTGGGAGGAGACATGTGATGCATGAGGTTACACTCTCCATCCTTGTACGGATAACAATATCATCTACTTTGAATCTATATTCAGGTGATATTTCATCCAGAAACTCAAGCGACTCTCTAACATGTTGTAGTCGCCAGTTTGATGTTACTATGAGTTTCCTAGGATCTATGAATGGATGGACTATGATGTTAAATTCAAACTCTGGACAATTCTCTTCAGAGTCCAAAGGGACCCAACTACCAAGCTTGCTTTTCCATCTCCTATAGTCATAGCCCAAAACTAAGGATTGGCGACACAGTTGGTATGAGATGGACAAAGAATTTGGGCTTACTCTACAACTGATATTGTCCCCCATATGAAAAGTTTCCTTGGTACTCCATCCTTCTCCAAGTACAGTGTCCAGATCAGTCAGAGATAGTCTTCTATTAAGCCACATCGTTCTTGTCCTCTCCAATTCCATTGTTTTGAAACATGCCACAAAGACATGTATAGGCAAGAACCATTGAAGTTTAATCCTTCTTGAAATCCTCCCAGGAGACATTGCTTTAAGAATATCATCTTTGATTTTGGATTTGAAGCTTGTTATGGTATTTGGATCAGGAACTTCCCATTCTAGTGACATTATTGTAGGAATAGGTATGTCATACAATTCTCCATGAACACCTTCTCTTGATGGAACCCTGTATTCTGCAAAATACACAAATAAATCCACTGATTTGTAAAATGAAGGTGGTTTGTCTGCGTACATGACATCTGCAATCCCCTTGTGAATTGCCTTGAATGTGCCACTTAAGCTCTCAACAGGCTGCCACTCCACAGCTGTTGACGGAAAGATAACTGAAATGAAACAAACAACAAATATATCAGAAAGAGAAATATTGTGTTGTGTCAAATAGATAAAGGTTAGTTGAATTACAGTAAGAATGGAGAATTGGATGTTCATCCAAGTTCAACACCATGTCTTTGGCCATGTAGACATGTTGAACTTTTGCAAGCCAGCCATTGCCGGTCACTTTGAATGCAAGAACACGACCTTTCCAATGGGATTTCACTTCATTTCGCTTGGTTCTTTTCACCCTGTGGGCACCTTTGCAAGAGGGAAGCATTGTTACCCAATCATTCACACGAAAAGACATGGGTTTCCAAACACCATCTTCTCTCGTGTTATGAAAATCACAAGAAGTAATATTATGAGAAGGACGACGTGAGGACGCCATAGAAGCTCACAGATAAGAGAAAAATAGTAAATCTTTTGAATAGTGAATCTTTTGAATAGTGAATCTTTTGAAAGTGCAAAGAAGAAAGAATAAACCATATGCCAAAATGAAAGGAAGGCGAAAAGTAGACGTCTGATGTTTTGTCATTAATAGCGTTGTTTTCAAGGCCTGAAAAGAGGATTTCGTATCTTAATGCTTGATTTTTTGAAATATAAAATGGAACAAGATGTCACTATTTTGGACCCAAACTTTAATGTTAGCCATCGTAAACGTCTAAATTTAGCCGTTTTAGCCGTTCGCCACTAAAATAGAACCGTTTAGAAGACATTTGGAGGAGACAAGAATGCCATACTTTTGTATACGTGTCAATTCACAATTGGACAATTTCTTAATCCTTGGATTAACAAACAGCCCTTTTCTAGCCGTTTTTGGCCCTAATGGGTAACCTCTTTCGAGGCGCGACAATAAGACGAGGGCTACCTCAGAATTCCAACCTTCTCTAACGGATAATGACTCCTTACAGCCATATCCAGCATCATATTAGGCACAACTTTGTAGAAAGCTAGGCTCTGATACCAATGTAAATGGAAGGGCAACTGTACACAAAATCTTATGAATCATGAAATCTGAAAAATACACATAAGCATGCCATATAAAACAAGATGACAAATCTGCACAGTACACCACACTAGGGGCCAGAAGATGGGCTGACTCCTCCCCCCCCCCCTTTATGGTTAGATTACCAAAAAGGAGTTTGCTTCCAATACAACTTTGTGGGTGCCCAGGGTTCACCACCACTGGCTACACCTGTTTCTTCCAATACAATATGAAAACAAGAAAACATAACATAAACTGAATTTGCTGATAATTCTCAGCACAAGTGAGCATTTCGAGCATCAAGCACATGCATGACAACTATGGACAGCTCATAGCACTCCCACATCAGCCCGAGACAACTCAACATCATCGTCTTCTTCCTGTCTGGCTCATAGAACAAGTCGACCAGCCCTCAAAGGTTGTTTTCAACAGTCAACCAGCCCTCAGTAGCCTTATAAAAAGAAATTGACTAGCAGTTGTACACAAGCTTGCAAGCCCCCGGTCAGAAGGAAAACTGTCCAGATGCCCACAACCAGCTCTTCCTCTTTGTTTTTATTGTCTGTCCAGCCTCTGTTCAAGCTGTAAATCAGCTGGCCCAGTAGTGGAGAACATGCTGAAGGGGTCGGCCAACACCTCCCATGCACCTATTATGTTTTTGATAGAAGGCTGTAAACAGCCTATAGAAGCAGTCGATCAGCTCCCATACACCCGGAAAAGCAGGCGCCTCACATAAAATTGGAGCCTTACTCAAGATTAGAGCTCCTTCGCCAGTTTTAGCTCCCACGTGTGCTTTTTAGGTCCAGAAGGGGGCACCTACTTGAAGGAGGCCCAAATAATATCCAGTGCCCAACTTTTGGCCACCACGTGTATTAAATAAGTCTTGCTCAATGTGTCTCACTTGTAAGATTTCTCCCCCAGCCCCTCAAGAGGTCCACTTTCTTTCCCTGTAATCAATCCCCTTTTCAGAATAATAACAGATCTTGTTTCTATCTCTGTTTTGGTCTAGAGAGAGAAAATATTCTAGAGAGAGGTAATTCAATTTTTAGATATCTTTAGATGGAAAAATATCCCTTCTTATTAAAATTATTTTCCCTGAAACAGAAATTCAAAAAGAACTTTCTAGTGTGCAATTGGAATAAATTGAAAATAGGTAAAAAGGACCTTAGCCTGAGGGTTCAGATTTTTTGAAAATTTTGAATTAAGGTTCCTATGGACCATTAAGATTAATCCAAATGTAGGGAGGAGATAAATTGAAGAATAAAAAAAAATCTCCCAAAAATGAGTAAATACTCACATAAGATGAAGAGTTGACTATTAGTCAAAAAAGAAGAGATATTTAGAGAAAATGATGCATTTTTGACACCTCAGTGTGGGGAATTTTCCTCATGAAGGAGGCGCCTATTTCACATGTGTGGATGAGTTTTAAACTCACAAATAATGAGATATTTTCATCTCTCCTCTCTCCCCTTTCAACTAGAACCAAAAAGTAAGCTAAATTGATCTAAAAATAGTGAAAAAGTGACCAAACTGATCTGGAAAATTCTAGAATCATTTGCTTGGTTAGAGGCTCACTTTTTTCTATAAATAGAAGCCTCCCCCTTTGTAAAAGGTTAATAGTGTTTATGCACTGTTACTCTACTCCTCCCCAGAGTCAAATACATTGAATTCACTTGATAATTCAATTGTTTTTGACTAAATCCTCTCCAAAAGAACTGGTGGTCACTCTTGTTGCAAACAAGAGTAGAACCCTCAATCTCTCAAGCCAAAGGAAAGCTTACAAGTTCCATGTAAGCTTAATTCTTACTTATTGTGAATTTTAAATCTATGGTTTTCTTAAATTTTATGCTTTGTAAATGTTTGAATTAAAATCTGATTGATGGTAAAAAAAATTAGGATCCTCTGAAATTCTATGTTTAAATTCTGTGAATAGAGGTGATGAGATATGAGGTGAATAGATGTGATGAGATAAGATGTGAATCAGATAAATGATTGGATGTGATATGAATAGAAGTGATGAGTATGAGATAAATAGATGTGATGAGATGTGATGCGAATCAGATAGATGATTGGATAGATGTGATGTGAATAGAAGTGATGAGAATATGAGATTGATGAATAGATGTGATGTGAATAGAAGTGATGAGAATATGAGATGAATAGATGTGATGAGATGTGATGTGAATTAGATAGATGATTGGATAGATGTGATGTGAATAGAAGTGATGAGATTATGAGATGAATAGATGTGATGGGATGTGATGCGAATCAGATAAATGTAAATGAATGGATGAGATGTGATGTCATATGAATCAGAATGTAAATGAATGATATGAGATGTGAGTGAATGTATGTGATGATAAAGGATGTGAATGTGTATGTGAGGAATGGATGTGAATGTGTATGCGAAGAATGGATGTGAATGATTATGTGAAAGAATGGATGTGGATGTATGTGAAAGAATGGATATAGATGTGTATGTGAAAGAATGTGATGTGATGTAAAGAGATGAGACGTGACATGAATATATGTGGATGTGAAGTAGATATGAATGTATGGATAGATGCGAGTAGTCGTACATGGGAACGATTGGATGGATGTAAATGAATGAGATGAGATGTGTATGAATGAGATATGATGTGGATAGAAGTGATGTGATTTAATGGTGATGATACCCTCTTTCTTATTTTTTATGCAATAAGAAGATGGCGATCCGGCTTCTCCATCCCAACGTAGAGACTCTCAACAAGCCCTGCGTAGGATAAGGCTCTTCTGTGAGGTATTCAAAGAGGGTATTAAAAAAAAAGTATGGCCTTAGGAGGCTGCGCTGGTGGCGTGGCCTTCTAAGGCCATTCTTTTTTTTTTATAAACCCTCCCAACACCCCTTTCCACCCTTTCTCCTACTTTCATTTTCTTCCCAGAGTCAGGTGGAGGAGAAGAAAACTAAAGTAGGAGAAAGGGGGTTGTCATAAAAAAAATATGGCCTTAGGAGACCGCATCAGCACACGGTCTCGTAAGGTCATATTTTTTTTTGTTCCTTCCCCCTCCCAACCCCCCTTTCCACCCTTTCTCCTACTTTTCTTTTCTTCTCCCTCTAGCACCGGAGTTGGGTAAAGGAGCTCACCGTATATTATGGAAAGAAAGTTTTTACAAAAAAAGTGCGGCCTCCTTAGGCCGTACTTTTTTTGGTGTTTCGTAGAGCATGAAAAATATGGCCTTTCATTTTAAAAAAATGGGTTAAGGAGGTTGTGCTGACGCAACCTCCTCAGGCCATTTTTTTTGTGTGTTTTGTAGAGCATGCAAAACATGGTCTTTCATAAAAATAGAAAATGGCCTAAGGAGGTTGCGCTGTCGACCTCCTCATGTCTTTAAAAAAAAAAAATTTGTAGAGCATGCAAAATATGGCCTTTTACAAAAAAAAAAAGGCTTGAGGCGCGGCCTCCTCAAGCCATATTTTTTTGTATTTTGTAGAGTATGCAAAATATGGCCTTTCACAAAAAAGTAAATAAATCTAGCATCTCTTGACCAAGTCCATAGCCTGAGACCCCTCGAAGGACAAAGCACCCAAGTCCATGGCAAGATCAAACATAACCTCATCACCATATCATGGCACACATCTAATGTATACACAACACACTAATCCATAATAGAAGTTCCACATTCTTGAAAACTCTCACTTCTAAAGGCACAAGGAGTCAACAACCTCACAAACACCTAGATGCAAGATAGATAAATCCTTATCATCAAAGAAATTATCTCCCTCAAGATCCAACTCTGTCAAGAAGGTAGCACCTTCATGTGCTCTCTCATAAATATCCTCTTCCTCTTCTCATAGATGTTCCAAAAATCTACATCTTGTTTGTCTTTAAGTAACTGCAAAACTCTCTTTCCTTAAAGTCAGGAAACCAATGAGGAACCCCTCTTTCTTGTCATGCCTTTCTTCTGCTTCTTCTTAGCACTTCTTAGCTTCCTAGTGCACTTCCTTTCTAAAAGTGTAAGCAAGTGATATTAGCTCATGGTTTATGTTTAGTAGTACATATGTGCCTTTGCTATTTAGCAAACTATGATGATTGGCTAGCATAATGCATCAGCTGTATGTTATTACTATGTTAATTAGCATTATTTATGTTACTTGTTGCTAATCAATATATGTTATTCTGGTTATATGTTTTTTACCATTGTTAAGTTGTTAATTAATAATCCTTTTTTATCATATCCTTTTTTATGTTAGTTACTTGTTGCTAATCAATATATGTTATTCTGGTTATATGTTTTTTACCATTGTTAAGTTGTTAATTAATAATCCTTTTTTATCATATACTAATTAGCATACAACTATGCACTAATTAGCATATGACAATGCTTGTTAGCATATACCTCGCATAGTCTATGTTAAGAGGTGTGCATAGCTTTTACTTAGCATACAACTATGCTAATTAGCATATGACCCTTCTAGTTAGCATAAGCTATTTTAGCTAGCAAATATGACTTAGCATACAACTATGCTAATTAGCATATGAGTCTTCTGGTTAGCATATCTATGCTATTTTAGTTGGCATATGACTCTTATGGTTAGCATATAGCTATTTTAGTTGGCATAGAAGACTATGCTAACTATATGCTAACAAGCATATACTATGCTAGTTAGCACACAATTAGCCTATGTTAACTAGTATCTAATCAGTTTTTTATTAGCATATAACTATGCTAATTAGCAGATGAGTATGCTTGTTAGCATATGGCTATTCTAATTATCATAGCAGACTATGGTAACTATATGCTAGTAAGCATATTCTATGCTAGTTAGCATATAGTTAACATAGACTATGCTAACTAGTATAGTCAAATTTTTTTAGCATACAACTATGCTAATTAGAATATGAGTATGCTTGTTAGCATATGACTGTTCTAGTTAACATAGTCTATTTTTTAAACCAAAATTTTAAAATTTGGTTTCATATAAGAACTAGTGTCAAAATTAAGTAGATGTTTGAACTTAGACTAGCTGTAGTTTTGCATGCTCTCTTGCCCTTCTCCGCCAAGGTAGCTACCCACCCTGCAAGAGCTCTCGCTCTAGCAACTGGAAAGAGGGAACATAGTTTATGTTAACTAGTATACTTAGTATTTTTGTTAGCATAGGTTTATGCTTGAAAGCATATGGATGTTCTAATTAACATGTAAAACAATGATAACTATATGCTAATTAGCATATATTATGGTAGCCAGCATAGGTAATCTGTGTTTCTTCTCTCTGTCTTGCAGAGGCCTCAAGGGGTATCTCATCTAGAAAAAAATGTTCCACATCTTTGTTTTCAAGAAACCAAGCTCAACAACACTACAATAGTCAAACGTACAGTCTTAGAAGGGAGGTGAAGACAAGCATTCCCCTACTGTTGGGGAGTTTCAAGTAGGATTGGAGAAAAATGCTAATATTTACTATGTTGGAGATATTCAACGTGCTTTGGATCGTGAGTCAAAGAAGATGGAGTCTTCTACATACTCAAATAAGGATGTGTTGGATCTTGCGAGTGTCAATGTATGCGATCTGGTCGAACCTTCGATTAGAGATGGTCAAAGTGCTTTGGATAATGAGACCAAGAAGCTAGAGGCTTCTACATACTAAAATAAGACTGGGTTAGATCATGCGAGTGTCATCGTGTGCAATCTGGTAGAACCTTCGAATAGCTCAGATAGTCAACATGCTTCGGACGATTAGTCAAAGAAGCTCGAGGCTTCTACATACTCAAATAAGATTGTGTTAGATCCTGTAAGTGTTAATGGGTGCGATTTGTTATAGAACCTTTGAATGAAATCAGAGGATGGACAAGATGCAGAGGATAACTCTACTTTGGAAAAAGTGATAGAGAGAATGGCGAGGAAAAAGGCGCACACAATTGTTCCAACAAATCGGGTAACTTTGAAAAAGAACACATTGTGTCGAGATATATCACCTAAATCTAAGCCTTGTTTCACCGATGAAAACTGCCAAATCTCGTGCATGCAAGAAACTCTAACTCCATTCTCTACCGCCGGCAAAGATGACTGTTTGCCCCAAGATAGCCTTGTAGTTCATGTGTTCTATCTATTTTTTCCATGCACCAACTATTATGTTGGCTGCTAATAGACGCCCTAGTTCACATTGCCCAAGATAGCCTTGTAGTTCATGTGTTCTATCTATTTTTTCCATGCACCAACTATTCTGTTGGTGGTTGCTAATAGACGCCCCAGGTCACATTGCCCAACGATGGTGCAACTCTTTTTGTAATCTTGGAATGTACTTGCTTTTATGTAATCGTTGTTGTAATGCACGATATTTAATGAAATTGACTAACTACATAACGGTGCTATTACAGTTTCATGCCCATAAAGGGCTGAAAGTCCCCATGTCCACAAAGTGCTTAAGCTTGGAATGTTCTCATGTTGTAGTATCACTTGTTATAAATTTAATGCAAGATGTTCTTTGTTTCATTAATTTTGGTTGGTGCCTAAGAGATGTTAAACCCATGGTTGTATGATGTTCTTTGTTTCATTAATTTTGGTTGGTGCCTAAGAGATGTTAAACCCATGGTTGTATGATATTTAAAGCTCGGTTGTACATTAGCTATATGGTAGCCCTCATGTCTTTGTATTGCAATCGACTGGTCAAGGGGTTTAATGCACATCGATTGCTGGTCAAGGTGGTTAATGCACATACTTTGGGGTCCTATAATGCGGTGCTTGGACAACATGCCCGAACATCCCTTCATGCCAAGAAAAATACCTCTACTGAACCTAGAGGTACCGGTTACAGTTTGTGATGAGCACACCCGTAGGGCTTTAATTTTTGCATTAAAGGTTAAGCAGTGTCCCAGGACTGCAAAAAGTGTGGAGAAAATTACAGAGGTAAAGCAGCATCCCAGAATTGAAAGAAGGGGGGAGGCCCTGCACAGACACCTACGGATGAAGTTATTGAGAAAATAGAGAGAGAGCTTCCGTCCACTAGCTGCTCCCCTCCTAATTTGATGAGGACTCCGGCTGCACAGGTGGAAGATCAAAGAGCACTAATCCTTGATCTAAATGGTGTCTTGATCATCTCCTTGAAGCGTGGTGAATCAATTCCATGCTATACAAGATCCATGACACCTGTGGAGTATGGTGGTGGAAAAGAGCAAGTCTAGGTAAGAAATGATGCAAGTTGTTTTCTGCAGTGGGCCATTGATAATTTTACTGTGTTCATATGGAGTTGAGCATGAGAAAAGCGAGTTAGTGACCAGCTAAATGTTGCATTTCCAGTTCAAGCACATCAATTGAGTGACTACCTTCTCAGCCAGTCGAATTGTACGTGCTAGGACAAAAAGCTGATTTTCTTCAAGCAGTTGTCTGATTTTTGGGCCAAGTATACAATGTTTGACACAAGGAACACGTTGATAATGGATGATTTAGCATATAAATGTTTCAGAAATCCTCGTCTTCACTGCTGCATTATTATTCCCAAGTTGCATGATCTTCAATTGCAGGAGGTGAAAAATTATCTTGTTGACAGGATGGTCCCGTGGCTGTGGATGTGGCTATTGGTAGAATGCTGACCTACCTATGCACTTGAGAATGGAATAGACTCAATTTTGGGCCTCGTAAGAAGTGCCAACTCAGCTTAGAGAGAATAAAAAAGGTTTAAAACATCATGTGAACGAAAAAACGACGTGAACATAAAAATGACGTGAACGAAAAAACGACGTGAACAGAAAAATGACGTGAACAAAAAAATGACGTGAACAAAAAAACGACGTGAACGAAAAAATCACGTGAACGGAAATTCGATGTGAAAAAAATCAAGATTTAATTTCCACGTAAAGTTAGATTCACGTGTGACGACGTGAAACAACAGTTCATGACGTGAAAATAAATAAATAAATAAAAATCAAAAATCAAAAATTAAAATTTAATATCCACGTGAAGTCCACGCTTGATGGCGTGAAACACTAGCACGTGAAAAAAAAGACTCTGGAAAACACCTTTGTTTGAAGGCCCGTATCTCCTAAATCGTATATCCGATGAAGGCGCTCTAAGGCTCATCAGAAAGCTGACATCGAGCTCTTTGGTTGTTCGAAGTCAAAATCGATCATTTTTGGCCAGACTAGCAACCTCAAAATTCGACCTAGAAATTGAGGTAAAAACAGCCCAAAAATCACAAAAAATCGTAAAAAATAGCGCGAAAAAGCCATATTCGGGCTACTTTTTGAGGGTCTAAACGACAAAATCACGGATGACTTAGGGAAACAAAGTTGTAGTAGTCCAAAAATACTACAACTCCCTCATACAGAGTTTTTCAAAATTCATTTTATAATACTAAAAAACGTGCTACGAAATAGGGAAAAAATTCTCAGAATTTTTTTTCCATCTTGAGACAGTGATGGAGAATAGGTTTTAGGACCTCCTCTTCCATCTGGGAAGTTCCTAGCATACACTTTTTTTTGAAAAATATCTCAGAGGTTCACGTACGTATAGCACCTAAGCTAATTAGGGCAAACGGACACCCGTTTGATCCAACGAAGAGTACGTATAGCACCTAAACTAATTAGGGCAAACAGACACCCGTTTGATCCAACGAGGTTGTTCACGTACGTATGGCGCCTAAGCTAATCAGGGTAAACGGACACCCGTTTGATCCAACGAAGAGTACGCCAAGCCTCTTGAGACTGTAAAACGGGCCGAGGGAAAGTATAAAAAGCAAAAATAAAAATAAAAAAATAAAAATACAATTTTTCTCATTAAGGAGCATTTAGGCACTCCAACATGGCCACGATGGAGGGATTGCCAGGGGTCACACAAGGACTGAACCCAATGGTTGACATCTTCAATCCATGCCACAAATTCACCTCCCAATAATGCCATTGGCCATGCCTCTAATAAGCGTGTCATCGGGTTTTGCACCTCCTATGACTTCGATCCCATCGGACTTTGGCCCCTTGCCTAACATTCCCGCAAGTCCTATAAGTACCAACCCTTTCCTGGATGCCCACACCTTGGATATACTAATGGAAGGGGGGTAGCCAAAGGACCAGTACAAATTTCCAAAATTATGGGTAAATATGACGGAACAACAGACCCTGTTCAATTCATTCAAATGTTTAAACAGAGATATGAAGCCTTTGGAAATCCCAACTACCCCACTGAGGTACATGCGTTGACTTATGCTTAGAGGAAAAAGCTAGTCGATGGTTCATCACACTGATGTCGGCGATCAAGACCAACTTCAAAACCTTGAAATCAGCCTTTATACATGGCTTTTCCAGACAAGGTGATCAATGGAGTGCAGTAGCAAAACTCTATTCAATTGAGCATCAACCAAATGAATCCATTAGAGACTTTATCCTTTGGATAAAACTCTTGGACTCACGTTGAGAGTCATGGGAAAAATTAAACGATGTTCAATTGAGGAGATGTTTCATGATGGGCTTGAAGAATAACAACTTACACAACTTGAGCATTGTATCCAATCCGGAAACATTCTGATCAAGGTTGTAAAGAAGCAATACGTTTAGATGACAACATGCTAGAAGATGATCATGCTACGAGATGTTCCTCATCTAAACCAAGTGAAGAAAAGGCAAAAGAAAGATCGATCTTGGAATTGACATTCCCAAAATTTTATGCAGCCTTGTTTAAAACCTTACAGTCAACATCTGTAAGAGAGGATGAAAACCTTCAAAACCAAACATCATGAATGCCTATAAAAGTGAAAAGCGAAATGCCTTGTGTTGAATGCAATCACTACGACCATCCCAATTGTCATTGCGCATACAAGGCACTTGCACTTCTATACTACGCATATTGTAAAACCTTACAGTCAACATCTGTAAGAGAGGATGAAAACCTTCAAAACCAAACATCATGAATGCCTATAAAAGTGAAAAGCGAAATGCCTTGTGTTGAATGCAATCACTACGACCATCCCAATTGTCATTGCGCATACAAGGCACTTGCACTTCTATACTACGCATATTGTAAAACCTTTGACAATGATACTAAAAAGTGTCCCGCTTCATCCACAATGGACTCAAAACCTCCATCTCCCGTGCACCAAACAAAAATAGTCCAAAGGGTAGAAACTGCTCAGGAAGCAGTTAATCGGACACTTCAGTGTTTCTATTGTTGTGGACCTCACGAGGTGGCAGACTGCACAGTTTGGAATACTTCCATGCCCATAGTCATGCCCATAGTCACTGACACCTTGCGCCCAATGTGTGAACGATGTGGCATTGATCACATGTTCCAAGATTGCCCAAGACAAGTTGCTTCAATGCAACTTGTCTCACAAAATACAACTCTTAACATCTTAAGTATAAAAAATGAGTAATTGTCCACGGTACGCTTGAATGTGCTACACGCTTACAAGCTAAGGGACGAGAAACATTCAAAAGGAAAGCAACAGACACTGTACCTCAACATGGATAGAAGAACATGCTTTAAAAAAGAACCCAAACCAAGGTCGAGTTAAAAGACAGGGAAAAGGAGTAGTACATTATAAGTGAGGATGAAACAAGTTCTTACTCTTTGCTCAGTGCACCACATAGACCAAGCAAGAAACTAGAACCTACCCAACCACCCCAAATGGATAATAATGATCACATGACATTTGCGGAACGCAAAAAGCAAGCTCAGGAGAGTATGCTTAGCTTGGTTGAATGTCTTACAGGGTCACTGGTTGTGATTGAACCTCATAATGATAAAACCTAAAACAGCAACCAAGATTCAAAGCCTAGAAGAGTACCGCTTTTCCTTTCAAGAGGAAGACATACTCTTTACAGAAGAGTCATTTGAGATAGATTGTACGAACTATATGCTTTAGAAAGCATGTGAGGAATTTAGTAATTCCCTTACAAGATTAAAACAATCTTTCAAAACCTCGTTCGGAGGAATGCTCTTCTCTCATAAATAAAGCCAGCATCACATCAACACTTGCACCTTTAATAGCTCAACCTGAGTTATACAAGGACATAACGAACTACATAAAACAGGAATGTCAGGATTCACAAGTTTCCAAACAGCCCTCATTAAGAATTGTCAGAGGGCCAAGTGTGCCATTGTACGCATTGGGTACTCTTGAAAAAGTTGAGACCCAAACAGAGGATGAAAGTGAATGGGAATATAAAACAGACACACAATCTAAAGCTGAACAATAACCAAAACACCCATGGTTTCTTTGGAAGATTCTATCATGGTATGGTTGGATTTCCCTACAGGCAACGATGTTTAGCGGCGCAAACGCGCATTGATTATCCCTCCTCGAGCAAGTCATAACATCATGACAATAGACACTTGGTGTCATTATTTAGGACAACCTAAACTCACCCCGACAAGCAATAGTCTTGCAAAAGGAACCAATGAACAAAACATTGAAGTTCCAGGTTACTTTAGATACACTACTCGAACAATCGATGGTGATATGGAATTTACATTTCATGTCACCCTAGATTCCCTTGAGTATGATGTCATCATTGAAACAGACCTTGGATAAGTGAATCGTAGATGAATCCATGCAAACAGGCACCTTGAACACTCTTGCATGTAATGTACAATTGCTATTATGGGAGGAAGAAACCTTGTATGAGTTGGAACTTCCAACATATCTTACTGAAAAAATCCCTAAGATTTTGGTTGGATTGGAAATTTCAAATAAAATCACCACAACAGCTCAAGCACAGCTTTATCCAACCACCACGAGAACACAATCTCATGACCCCTCGAGCTATGGGATTTGTTGTTAGGTCAATCAACACTCACGGCACATCCTGAAAGGATTACCTTCACAAAAGACTTGAACATGCCATGTATGGGGTACTTTGAACATACAATGTATATTGAAACTAACCCCCTCACTTGCAAGTTTTTTGTGGTTGAGTATGTGTTGAAGCAGATTTGATCCTGGGGCATAAATGGACTGTTGCTGTCCAAGCATCATTGTGCTTTGCTACGATAGAGTCATCAATCAACGACAAAAAGTTGAAAATACCATACTGCCAGGAAGAGGATCCAACTTTAATGGATATCTATGATGATGAACGCGAAAGGATAAAAGCCTCTTCCACAAAAGCCCCTCTACACAATGACCTACCATCTGCATCAACAATCGACTCCGATAAAGTATCTACTCCTTCAATCCCATCCTCACCTACGAAGTTCAATGCCAAAACCTTGCAATCAACAGCTATTCTTGAAGAAGTTCCTAGAGCCCAACCATCTATCTCTAATAGTAGGGAACTCAAAGGAAAGGCCCCAGATCCTATGCATCTTCATCGACAAAACTCATCAAAGGAGACAACCACATGCTCAAAGGCCTCATCATCGATAGCCACTCCACAAGAGACTCTAACCTCATCATCATCATCAACAATGCCCATGAGTCTCAAACCTACAGCCTCAGTGCCAACCAAAGTCATGGAGGGCCCCAAATCTTCCACATCACCCTAAAAGAAAACTCCACCACCACGACAACCACAATCAAGGTATCTTAATAGTATCAAAATGTGGGTAGAGAAGCAGCTACTTGTAGCTCAAGGCTACTATGAAGGTGTCAATCAAATTTGGGTGCCTCGACAGTCAAAACCTCTTTCTCAACAAAGCACTCGAAAGCCAAGGAAGAAGAAGAGTACTCCACAACACCGTCCACAAAAGCATTAGGAATTTTTTGGACCCAAAGAGGGCCTCTTGGATTAACTTTTGATTAGGAATGGACCAATAGGAAGAGGGTTAGGTGCACATTTTTTACTTCTTTGACCCTAGGGGGCCTAGGCTTTGGTTTGCTAATGGGGCCTAATTACTACTCGTCCCCCTACCTCCAAACTTAGAGGTCCCCCCCACCTAGAATTGCGTAGATTAAAAACCCTAAAAATTAAAAATTTTTATTTTTTTATTTTCCCAAAAGTGTGTTTTCCCTCTCAAACTTCCCCCCAACATACTCTAGGTTTGGAAAGCTCATTTTGAACCTCTTTCTTCCTCTTCTAAGCTCTCCATTGCTCTGCAAAAACTCCATACCTCTCAAGCTCTCCCTCCTTCTCAAGCTCCCTCAGTCTCAAGCTCCCTCTCCCTCTTTCTTCCTCTTTCTAAGCTTGAGAGGTATGGAGTTTTTGCTCTGCAAAAACTCCATACCTCTCAAGCTCTCCCTCCTTCTCAAGCTCCCTCAGTCTCAAGCTCCCTCTCCCTCTTTCTTCCTTTTCTAAGCTCTCCATTGCTGCAGAAACTCCATCCCTCTCAAGCTCTCCCTCCTTCTCAAGCTCCCTCCCTCTCAATCTCCCTCTCTCTCTCTCTCTCTCTCTCTCTCAATCTCCCTCCCTCTCCATTGTTGCAGAAACTATATCCCTCTTTAGTCTACTCTAGGTTCAGGAAGCCTATTCTCAAACTTTAACCCTCTTTTAAGCTTTCCATTGCTACACTGAAAACCCTGAACTTTCTCTCCTCTCCACTCCTATGTCGTAAAACAAGCTTTTCTTTTTCCTTCTTCTCTTTTCTTACCACCATGGCCTCTTCCAGTAATGTGAGAAGACCTAGGGAGAAGGTGGAAGAGCTTGTGCTACATAACACAAGAGATAAGAATGGAGTTTGGGCTCCAACAAGATTCAGGGTTGGGGCTTGGGTCTACATGCAGCCAAGCTCTAAGGGACCACATCGAGTGCATTAATTGGGGAATATGCTACATTATTGGAAGGGGTGGCTACAAGGCTTCAATCATACTAAGAAGGAAGGACTGGTTGCCATAGTGCAACATGTGTATACCCTTGGAGACCTGTACATTCAAGGCCACCAACGACCAAGGTTTCCTTCAAATTGTCAGTGTAACATAAACACAGCTTTAACAACATGCTAATATTGGATTTTTTGTTTCAATTTTTCTTATGATTCTCCATTTTCTTATGTCTCTCTGCAGATATTTTCCCCTCTAATTGTGCTCAGGAATAACCACTCCAAAGCCTCACTGGAGTTTTTTATGCTATGCATGCATCCATTGGAGAGAGGCAATGTTTGTATCTCAAAGCCCAAGTGATCTTGTACAGAAAAATATATTTTTCTTCTCTTACTCATATTTTGTAGATAAAAAACCAGGTTTATTTGGCAAGCTAGAAGAGATCCCCAACCCCCCTCTTAACAATCCTCCCGAATGGATCAAACCTCATGCTTGGACCATCTTATGCTTAAAGTTTAAGATGTTAAGTGATATCAAGACATCACTCAAGTTTTCAAAGGCATCTAGGTTAGTAGGGCTAAATTGGTTTTGTCCTTTACATGTTTTTGTGCACATGTTCAATTCCATGCCAATGGACCAAACAAAAACAATGTATATTTGTAAGGAGGTATGGTCTGACCTCATTCAAGGATTACTAGGAGAGGGTTGGGAGGTTAATGAGGGGTCACATCAAGGTGATGTGTACAAGTGCAATGTAGTAGATTCTATAGTGACTTTCAGGTTCTTGAAGGCACGCTCTATTTTGTACATGCGTTTGCACTACCAAAGATGGATGCAAAAGCATGGGACATGGATCCCACTTCAAGCCTCAGAAGAAATTGTGTCTATTGAGGTAGCTGTGATGATGCAAAATGGATGGATTGAGCAAGTGGCAGAGCAAGCAAGCATTGGAGCCTAGCAGACCTGCATCAACACTTTAGCATCATGGGCTTTGACAATGTGGAAGAGTCAAGTTTCAAGTTGATGAGAAGAAAGGTATATCTGATTCCACTACATGTCTAGAATTAACCCTTACACTTTTTGGTTATTGTGCCACTTTCTATACTTTTACAGACTGGGAAGTGGAATCATGGCAAATGGGGGACCTTGAATTTTCAGCAAAAACAAGGTGCATAGCCCTACCAACACATAGTAGGCATGTGGAAGAGCTTGAGGATGAACTGGGTATATGGGACAATAGCCTCTGTTCTGATGCACGTGAGGGGCAAAAGTTTCAGGATCGAGGTGAAGGCAATGAGAAGCTTTCAAGTCAACAAGGAGATGGAGATCAACATGAAGTAAATGTCACAAGAGGGGCAAAAAATGAAGACATTATAACAATTTTAGATTAGATGACATGCTTGTAATTTTGTGGTAGGCTCTTTTTTAACTAATCTTTATTTAATTGAAATCTTAATATTTTTGCAAACTGTGATTTTTTTTGTCTAGCGGTCTAGTGTGAAAAGGCTAAACTTTAAATTTTAACTATAAATAGCCAAAGGTGCCTTCTTTCTCATTTTCATGTGATAGAAACCAAGCACGAGCTCACACTATCTCTTTGCATTCACATGGCTACCCACTTTGACAACTTCTGTGAGTTCCTCTCCACCACCCCATGGGCGGGCAGCAAGAGCGAGCTCTTTGTCATGTTGGCTCGTGAAGTCGACTTTGAAAAGTCGCTCGCCCTTGCGTCCCAACATTATGAGATGCAAATTGCATACACGGAACAATACTTGGCTCCCCACTCCATCTCCTTTCCCCATTGCCCTAATGATCGATGGGTGTTGTTGAGTTGCTTAAGTACATTTAACAATATGCCCACGCCCTTACATCCCCAGTGCCTTGAACGCTTCATCGACATCTGCATCCCCGGAGGAGCTTACTGTACCTTCAATAAGTAGGAGGTGAAGAGGTTGGGGAAGGACAATTTAGGAACTAGGTTTCTCTCGTGGCTCGCCACTTTTGCGTTTCTCATTAGCGATGAGGATTCGGATGAGGAGGTAGAGATGCCTGCATTGCAGTTGGAAGGGTATTTGAGGGATGACAAGGAAGTGAAGGCAGTAGGAACGAGTGCTGGTGTGGAAGAGCAGCTTGCATCACAACACTTTCCAGAGGGTGCACAATCTGCAGAGCTGAACAACCCATTGTAGTAGAAGATGCAGGGCCATCTTCCCCACACGAGAAGAGCAAGGTGCTGCCAGAGCTTGAGATCAATCTCTTGAGTACCATTGTGGTGGAAGGTGAAGAATACTTATTTCTTCATGACCTTGAAAAGGCAGCTGGCTTGAGAATGGATGAATGCTTGGGCATTACATGCACGCGATGTGAGGTGGACCTTGATACGTCCAACCTCGGTCCTCACCTAGATAGTGTTATAATACTAGATAGTGTTATAATACCCCTTGGAGAATCTATCGCAGAGACAGTTGCTTTGGTCAAGGAAACTGTGGTTGAGACTGCAGAGCAAGCCCTAGTTCTATTCACAACCTTACAAGAAAAGCTAGAGGTTGAAAAGGATACCCTTACTGCTGGAGTGATGGAGGAGACCAAAGAACCTAAAAAGGATGAGGCTAAGTCCTTGATTGACCTCTCCATCCCCACCAGCACTTTGGCAAAAGAAGACATTGAGCAAGAGGTAATAATCGTCCTTTTACAACTTAGAAACATTTGTAATTATGTATAGGAAAATATTTTGATTTTTCCTTTGATTGTAGAGGGTGGTTTAAATTGACGCATTTGCTAGGAGAGGTGGCGGCAGCAGAGACCAGGCCAAGGTCCATGGACATGGTCCATGGACATGATGTTGTGTTGGCGCACTATCTTGGTCGACTTCCTGTGGATGGCATCACCATTATCCACAGGGACTACACCCCTCAATCTGCCTTCACTCTCTTCTTTTTGAAAGCCCTCTCTAAGGTGCGCTGTGTAGCCTCTATGGCACAGAGAATCAAATATATATTTTTGATTAAAAAATCCCTTGCCTTCGATGTTTTTGGTTCTGGATTTAGGGATAAGCTTCTTGCTCGTATAGGTATAGCCAAAAGCATAGGCATAGAGGATCCTCAAGAAATAGCCCAATCACTCCTTGAGCACACTCTGCCCAAGCTCAATATTGTAAGAAAGCTTTTGTAAAGATGATGTATCACTTCTTATTATGAATACAATACAGTTTTTGCAAACTTATTTTCATCAAGTATATCATTGTTTGTTTTTTCTAGTTTGTACCATCAATGTTTTTGTAAATGCATCAGAAATGACCCTAGGATCCTGGGGGAGCAGTGCCAGAACAATGTGAATTTTGAGCCTACATCGCTACTGTGTAGAGCCCAAATTTGCACTGTTTTGGCACATCTTCCCCAGCCCTTCAGGAGCAATTCTGATGCATTGGATGACAAATAATGTATTTTTACACATGATTAAAGGTATTTTTTATCTTGTAAATTACTATTTTTCATAATCAATGTACTCAACTTCATTATAAATGCATTAGAAATGATTCTGAGTGGCTGGGGGAGGAGCAGTGCCAGAACAGTGCGAATTTTGAGCTTGCACCACTGCTATAGAGCTCAAATTTGCACTGTTCTAACATAGCTTTCCCAGCCCTCTAGGAGCAATTCTGATGCATTGGATGACAAATAATGTATTTTTACATATGATTAAAGGTATTTTTATCTTGTAAATTACTGTTTTTTATAATCAATGTACTCAACTTCATTATAAATGCATAAGAAATGATCCTGAGTGGCTGGGGGAGCAGTGCCAGAACAGTGTGAATTTTGAGCCTGCACCGCCGCTGCAGAGCCTAAATTCATACTGTTCTAGCATAGCTTCCCTAGTCTCCTCCAAGAGAAATTCTGATGCATTGGATGATAAACAATGTAATTTTACACATGATTAAAGCTATTTTTATCTTATAAACTATTGATTCTCACAATTAGTATACTCAACTTCATTATAAATGCATCAGAAATGATCCTGAGTGTGGCTAGGGGAGTAGTGCCAGAACAGTGCAAATTTTGAGCCTGCATCACCGCTGCAAAGCCTAAATTCGCACTGTTCTGGCATAGCTTCCCTAGTCCTCCAGGAGAGCAATTCTGATGCATTGGATGATAAACACTGTATTTTTACACATGATTAAAGGTTTTTTTATCTTGTAAATTACTATTTCTCACAATTAGTGTGCTCAACTTCATTATAAATGCATCAGAAATGATCCTGAGTGGCTAGGAGAGAAGTGCCAGAACAGGGCGAATTTTGAGCCTACATCGCCGTTGCAGAGGCCAAATTTGCACTGTTCTGGCACAGCTTCCTCAGTCCTCCCAGGAGCATTTCTGATGCATTGGGTGACAAACTGGCACATGATGGACACTCCATGTTAAACAAACATGATGACACCGAGACATTGTAAGATCAGAAGGTTACAAAGGAAAGCCAGATAGGCTTGTTACAAAGGGGGGTTTGAAACAAAAGAGTTGCTTCAAAAAGAAGGTTAACATCTAAGATCTCTAGATCGTGTCTCGCTCGCCTCGAATACATCGAGCTAGTTGCATGTCCTTAGCAGATATGGTAATCCTCTTTGCATGTATTGCAAGGAGGTTGGTGTCTTCAAAAAGCCCAATAAGGTAAGCCTCCTCGGAGGCTTCTTGCAATGCTTCAAGGGCAATCCCCTGCACACGGAACTCTATTCTATATCGTTGGAGAATTTCCTTCACTGTGCGAGCAAAAGGGGCTCTTCTTATTAGCAACTCAGTGTTCCTCTGATAAAACTTGATTTCTTGTAGAGCCATATGCCCTTGGCGCTCTCTGTGTTGTGTTGGTGCGTTGGCGAGGTTAGAACTTCCTTGGCTTGAAGAGCTTGACCTTTCTACGCTTGCGCGCACTTGCAGGAGCCTCCTCTTGGTCTCTCTCATAGTCTGAATCCTCCTCCTCCTGTTGCTATGGTACCTATGTATCAAGTTCCTCCCGGCCAGGTAGGGGACCCTGTCCTGGTAGTAGGGTCTTGCCACCTATGGTGCTGCGCAATGTAGGAATGTTTTCACCAACCCAGTCAACTTGCTCATCATTGGCCTCTTTGTCTTGATCTCTGGGGTAGCTGTATTGTGGGGTCTTCTTCACACGCTTGCTCCCACTAGAAGGGCCTGCATGTGTGTGTGTTGGTGTTGCTATGGGAGGAGGGTTGGGGACTCTGGTGACCCCATTGGGCGTGTCCTAGAATCCAAGGGGTCACTCTCTTCCGTGGTGTCGCCAGTATGTGGTCATTGGGTGCCTTGCACTGTGTTTTGTGAAGGCATGGTAACACGTGCGGTGTTCTTAGTGCGTGCCATATCCATGTACGACTATGCCTATTGTGCTAACATGGCGATGTGCTGGTGTTCTTACGTGGGTGCCTACGTAGATCTTGAGCTCAAGCTCTCTAAAAAAGTGAAATGAAAATGAAGTGAGAGAAGGAACTATTAATAGTTTCTTTTAAGGAAAAAAAAAACCTAACTAAACTTATTTTCTTAGCCTTATTACATATAGATTTATGCTGGTGCGTGCACAACCCAACGCCTCCCTTGTCTCCTCATTCATGCACGCTAAGCACCATGCTTATGGGAGCATTGGTCTACAACCATTCAAGCCGAGCATGTCTTTTTGCAGCCTTGCGTGCCTCTTGTGCAAGCTTAGATTGTTGGGCCCGCTTCCTAACCAATACCCTTCCAAAGGTTGTGCGATAAAACCAATTGAACATCTCTTGTAGATAGTTTGTACGTGTTCCTCCTGTAGAAGCTCTACCTCCATGTCTTGTATTTTTGAAATAAACCCCTCTTACTTTAGAATGTGATTTCTCCATCCCTTGGATACTCCACATGTCGAGCGATCCATACTTGTTCATGAAATATGCACCATGCGCATAAACTATGTGCTGTACACATGAAAATAGAATTTAATTAGAAAAAGTCTAGGTTAAAACACCAGTTTATTTTTCTATTGTGTACAACTTACCATATAGTGTGTTACTTTACTCTCTCCCCAAGCACCTAGCACACTTTTGGTAAATTCTATGATATGTTGTTGGAATGATGCTCGTTCTTGGGCAGTTGTGCTACTTTGATTGAACCATGTTATTGAAATTTATCCAAAGCTGTTTGCGCATATTTACAAGAGCTGGCATTGGACAATCTACATTTGTGGTGATTGCACACAGGTCTCTCCAGATTCCCCAAGTCTTCTTTGAATTCTCTACGTTTGTTATTTTTGGCTTCTCCAAAAATCTCCTTGCCTTTGATCCAGTCATGGGGACACCTTTTGTGAGCAACCTCATATGATATACCAGAGGCCTGCTTATTCACTTCAATTTTCACGTTTTTGCCACATGGTTTTCGCCACATGGCAGCCCAGAGAATTCAAAAGATACTCTAATTTACCAAGGGCTACAACTTTCCTCTCTTGTGTAGGCATTGTGAATGCATAATCGATATGGCACTTAAGTAATCGATCGAAGATTCTCATGAATGCATGAAGTGTGCAAAAGTGAATATTCTTTAGTGAAAAATTAATGATGGGGCTCCAATTTGAATTCTTGTTTGGTTCTCCTAGCATATCATGAGACATGACATTGGGAGCTACTAACAATGAATTTGAGCTGGGGATATCTAGTGGTTTTTCTCCTCCATGGAAGAAGCCACTTTCACATTGTCCACAATCACACCCACCGCCGGTGCCAAGAAGGAGAAAACCACATAGGAAGAGCCTTAGAAGTTCTCTCCATGGAGATGGATCTTTATTAGTTTTTCTATGTTGATTCAAGGTCATGGATTCATATACAAGACCTATGCCATACACTGGGAAGTTGGCCTAAATAGGATTACCCTCCTTCAAATCAAGACAATGGCCCCAATAAATATGACGTGAGGAGCACATTAGCTCTAACTAAGCTAAGCTCTTCCAAGCCACTAGAGAAGGAAGCTAAACTGAAAGAGCTCACTGAGCCTCAAGGATCATTCTTGTACTTTAAGTCCTACAACATTGGGGATAGAGTGATACATGGTGATAAGGCTTAAATAAGCCTATGCAAAGAGCTTGATGCCTCTATTGATGGTCTTGCCAAGGTTAATGAAGTGAATCTCATTAGCCCTAGCGAAGAACCAAAGCCATAGTATTCATTACTAACAAAGACATCACTCTTAGGAAGAAGGAGAGTTTAAACAATTTCAAGATATTTTTTGCATAGAAGTATACTAAAATAAAGGGAATTCCTTTGGAAGTGGTGAAACTCTCCATAAGGTGCAAAACCATCAAAATAATAGAGAGCTTATCACATGAATCCCAAGTATGAATAAATGGTCAAAGAAGAGCTAGGTAAGCTCATCACCATGGGGATTTATGTATGAGATTGAGCACATCGAGTGGTTATGATAGATAGTGATCGGTCATAATAAGAAAAAAAATATTAGAGTGTGTGCTAACCTCAAAAAGGTGAACACTACCATAATTTATGATCATACTATAACTGCATGCTAGGGACACTCATCAAAAAAGAGGCTTATAACTTCTTGGATGGCTTCTTCTTCTTTTGTGAGAAAAAGTTCCTTCTATTAGTTACTTAGATAACAACCAAAATAGCTTAGCACAAACTCATCCTTAAATGGGAAATGAGAGTCAAGATGTACACAAGGGGAGGATGCTCTTCTCCTCCATGGCTGGCCGTTCTAGATGTACACAAGGGGATGATGCTCTTTTCCTCCATAGCTAGCCGTTCTAGGAGAAGAATGCTATCTCATACAATGGGGAGGGGGAAATAACCACATAGGTGGTCTATAATGCCAAGTGGGCTCACCACCACTATCTGTAAGAAAGGAACCATGCCGCTAGTTCCTTAAGAAGGCCTCTTGGCACTTTCACATGCAATCTGAGCCACCCTAAAGGTACCCCCACTGACCATAGAGGTTATGAATGATATCAAGCTAGATGCTCTATATAGACTCTGTAAGCGAGGTAAGGGTGCCTTGATGGCTTTGCTACATCGAGCTCTCCATATGTACAGGAGCTGTTCTTGTCCTCCTATTCGCACTCCAAAGGTGGGTGGGCATCCTTTGACACCCCAAACCTCTGCTCGGACGGCGGCACAATGGCTGTTTCCTTCACCACCACCGGTGGTTACACACTCGCCACCTATCGTGATGGCCCGCCAGCCCACAACATCAAGTATTCTAAGTTTCGGGGGGGGGAACAAGGAGAAGATCCGGATGCACATGTGCGGCAATTTGACAACTCTTATGGCCTGAATGTGCCTCCACCACTTGATCCTTTGCATAAGAAATTAGTTTTCAAGTCTACTACCCTCAGCGGCAAAGCATCCAGATGGCTGGCAGAATACCCCGTCGGGAATTTTCAGGATTATGATCATTTCTACGCAGGTTTTGTGTGTGGAGAAGACAATAGCCCAAACTCTAGAGCGGCTACGGGTCCTCAAGCAAGGCAAGCACACAGCGGAGGATTATGCTGCAAAATTTTTTGTACTGTTGCAGAGGGTTCCACTGGCACAACGGCTAGCTCAGGAGGTCTTGAATGACTATTTATTGAAAGGATTAGCAAAGGACTTGTGCACGGCCCTGGCCACTGTGGACAAAGTGAATACACTGCTGGCGGAGGTCATTGCTTAGTCTATTCTCGCAGGGGAGTCATTGGAGGATAACGATTCCACCACCATGAAGTGATCCAAGAAGAAATCTAACATTAGCACGTCACGGGGACGCCGTCGCGACACAGCTCGCAGGAGGATTCGGACAGTGAATCGGAGGACAGTAGCAGTATAGATTCTGATGAGGCGGAGACTAGGAAATTTCACAAAAGTGGGAAGGTCAGCAAGCACGGTTCCCACAGGGGAGTCTTCGGCTACTAAGTCCACAAAGGAAGTCTCTGGTGTTCTCGTTGCCGTAATCCTGGCCATCCAGCAACAACGGAATGTGCGATGAACGACAAGTGGTGTGCTATTTGTAGAGTATCAGCAATTCCCATAATACGTCAGAGTGTTACTACAATGGGAGGGGGCACAAGGCTCGCCCCGGCAACCAGGTCATTAACATTGGGAAAGACATGGAACCGCCAGAGCTCTCAGCCACATGGGTACAAGTTGGGAGCACTTCTGAGCAACCCTATAGCAACAACAGTGGCGGTAGCGGTCGTGGTCGTGGTCTTGCGGAGGCCGCGCCATAGATCGTCCAAAAATTTATCTTTTCTGCATAGAGGAAGGACATTGGCGCCAAGATTGCCTAGAAGCACAGGAGTATGATCGAAAGAAAGCTGAAAAATAGGCAAAAGCTGCAGGTAAACAACCGGCGGTGGCTATGGTTCAGATTGAGTCCATGGAGAAGCCTGTGTATCCGGAGGTGTGCGTGGTCACACGCTCTGGTCACAAATTGAAGCTCCCAAGTAGGCGCACAGCGCAACCACTTCTGGATTGGCCCGCACAGGAAGCTGTTTGCCACCAGCAAGTTACTTCCTGGGTGGATAAGCAAACCTCCAAATGCGTTCCTGTGCCCGGGCCAAGTCAAGTGCAGTTTCAAGATGTTGTACCTCTCATCGACGACATACCTCAGTTGGGGCAGCCTTTGCCACAAGCCCAGAAGGATCTTCTGGAGGAACAACCGTCCCAACAGCCCAGTTCGGTCGAGAGTGAAGGATGGGATGGATTGCTCAACACCCCTCTACAAATCAAATTGGGTCACCTTCTTGAATTGGTTCACCTTCTTAAATTGGTTTCGAATTTTCATAAAGCACTACTTCCGTTGGAGACGATGGGCAAGGTGATCACACTGACTGCGGTGTCATCCGTGCAAGCAGCACACCTGGAGCGCGTGGCGACAGTTCCCGTGGGTGGCTGATATAAGAATTCCTGAAATTTCTATAAGCTTCCGAGGCCTCACGATTGATCAAGTGCTGATCGATGATGGTGGAGCTGGTGTCAATATTGCAACGGAGTCCACCTGTAAGCGCATGGGTTGGCAAGCATGGGATCCTGCACCATTTCTGGTATGCATGGCTGATCAAAGGAGAGTCCGACCCTTGGGCGTCTTGAAAGGCATGGTGATTGAGGTGGCCGGCATATCCTTCGTCATGTCCTTTGTAGTGCTGAGCATGGAGGATTCTGCTGAGGAGTACAATTTGCTGCTGGGTCGTCCTTGGTTGCGCCAGGCAAAGGTCCGGCATAATTGGGAGCATAATCTGATGACCATCCGTCGGGGTCATAGGAAGGTTAACGCTCTGAGGGAGTGTCGTCAACTAAGCAATTCAATTTGGCCTGTCATTTTTGTGAAAACAGTGATGAATATGGCAGATGGCTTGGATGAAGATGAAGAGGAAAAATTCTTATAGGAAAATGAGGATTTGATTCCATTCTGCTCAGTGGACGTGGCATGTATTGCTACGGAATACCTTAGGATTGCACCCGCAGTGTGTTCAGTCACCATGGACAAAGGGGAACTCTTTGGGGAAAAATTGCTTGAGTACTGAGGAGTATGCGCCTGAAGATAACATGAAAGACATTCTGGAAAAGGAGCGCACTTTTGAGGCAAAAATGAGCCGCATTACCCATGTCAAAGAAGATGTCTTGGTGGAGACCATTTTCTTAGGAGATGACAAGGAGACTAAGCCGGTGAAAATTAGTACCTTGCTCGAGCCCGCATTCAAAACTGATCTGGTGGAACTTCTGCGAGAATTCTGGGATGTGTTTGCCTAGGATTATGCTAACATGAAAGGTTTGGACCCGAAGTTTTACCAACACAGCATTTACTTGAAGCCGGATGCGATACCCTCCAGGCAACAACGTTATCACACAAACCCACATGTAGCCAAGCAGGTCAAGGAAGAGCTAGACCGCTTGCTGAGGGTGGGATTCATAGCATCTATTGAAAACCCAGACTGGATTTCTCCTATAGTCATTGTCCCGAAGAAGAATAAAAAATTACGCATCTGTGCGGATTACAGAAAGCTTAATGTGGCCACAGTCCCGGACCCTTTTCCCTTGCCCTACATGGATTCCATTCTGGATGATGTAGCAGGGCATGAAATGTACTCGTTTCTTAATGGATTCAATGGCTACAATCAAATCCGGATGGCACCAGAGGATGAAGCCAAAACCGCATTCATCACCGCAGGGGGGTGTTTGTGTGCACAGTCATGTGGTTTGGATTGCGCAATGCACCTTCCACCTTCCAGCGCGACATGTATGAAATCTTTGGGCCCTTTCTCACCGATTTCATGCGCATTTTTTTGGATGATCTGAGTGTCTTTGGCACTAGTGTGTTGCATTTGGGGCACTTGTGGCTCTGTTTTCAGTGCTGCCGGGAGGTGTCCTTCAGTCTTAATCCGCTCAAGTGTGTTTTTGTGGTGCGAAGTGGCAAATTGCTGGGTCACATCATTTCCTAGGATGGCATTGCAGTAGATCCACACAAAGTGGCGGCTATTATGCAAGCACCTGCACACCTATGGATCCTAAAGGTTGTATGTGATATTTGGGCCAAATTCGGTGGCATGGTCGTCATTTGCGATATTTTATTAATAAAGTCATCAAACGAATGACGGGGTTTTACTTTGTGCTACATCACAAATCGTCCCCGTATTACCCTCAGGCCAATGGGCAGGCGGAATCTTCCAATAAGCAGATAATCCGCATTCTGACTAAAGTGGTCACTCTTCATTGGACAAATTGGGATGTCAAGCTTCTGACCGCACTCTGGGCTTACCGCATAGTGTTTAAAGTTGCAACTGGGTTGACACCATTAAAACTTGCTTTTGGCATGGAGGCCATCACACCGGTCAAATTTGTGGTTCCCAGTTTTTGTGCCTTACGGTTACGAACAGATTGCTGCCAGTGGATTCATTGGCATACAGACTGGAGGTCATCCAAGAATTAGATGAAGAGAGGATGAAAAGCTTTTATTGGGCGCAGGAATTCAAAGTCATAGAAAGTGGCAAGTGGATCGACATTCGAAGAAGAAATTTTTCCAAAGAGGGTAATTGGTGCTGGTATTTTCTTCCTGCATGTTCAAGAAACCCGCAAAACTGAAGGTGTGGTGGACCGGGCCATTTTGGGTGTATGCTTCTTGTGGTCCCACCTCTTATTTCCTCGCAAATCTTCATGGGGAAGTTCTTTCTTCTCTGGTCAATGGGTTTTGGGTGCGTCATTATTTTTCGGCAGTTCCTCTTCAATCAGTTTCTGAGAAGAAAACACTTTCTTGCATGATGGTTTCAGTCATTCCACATCAAGGGCAGCTTTCGTCAATTCATTTTTTGTGGTTTTTTCCAGGTGTCATACATTCATGCATCGAAAAGCATTCGAGGTTTTGCATGCAACAACTCCCTCTCTTTTGTGGAAAGGCATTCTATTTTCTTTCTTTTTTTTTTTGCCTGCCTTCCGTTTTTCTTCCTTGCACTCTTTTCTTCTACAGAGTAGCCACCATGACTGCCTCTCTTGCACAGTTCTTGTCGGTAACGCTGATCGTGCACCTTGAGTGGCCTGCTATTGATGCATGGCTCACAGATAAGCGCATCCACATTTACTCCAATTTCCATTAGGAGCGTGTGCAGGTACACCCACAGTCATTATCCTTGTTACGGCAATTAGCTGTCGGTGATGTGGTGGACCTACAGGATGCAGCGGCGGAGTTCATCGTGGAATACATTCAGCAGAAGCTACACTTGCCCGTAGACGGAGCTATTGCTGCTAGCAAAACGGTGGCGGTTCTTGCAGTCGATATGGAGGCAGAGTTTGGTCCAAAAATCAGTGGGGAGTATAAACTTTCTGGATGCACTTATTTGGCTGCAAAGGAATGCTACAGATGGTTTTTAGAAGCCATTTGGCTCCAAGCAAAGACTTACACTATGTCAGTGAAGGTGAAACAGCTGATCAAAACCTCTGAGTTCGGCCCTATTTCTTGGGCTCACATTTTGAAGGACAGACTTAGATTTGAGGCTTAGAGGGTATGTTCTCAGGTGCAGAAAGGGCAGGTAGTACACTCTAAGGTGGGGCAGATACTGTAGATCTTGTTTCCTCTGCCCGCTAATTTTTTGGTTTCTCTTCAGCCTGCTGCCTGTAATTTTTTGGTTTCTCTTCGGCCTACTACTTGTCATTTTTCGGCTCCATTCTCTACCAGTGCTTCAGTAACAGTCATCGTTTCTGATGGAGTACCGGTTGTGCCAGTAGGCAGTTCTAGAGGCCAAAAGCGCTCACATATGCAGAAGTGGCCAGTGATGCTGAATGGGTTGATGGCACTATTTATGTCACTGTGGCTATGCCAGTGGGGGCACTCCTATGTGCCCTGCGGTCGCAATGTCTCCACAGGGGGTTTCTGCTCTGCATGCACTGGTGGCACCAACAAATTCAGGAGCGGTTCACTGGTAAGATCGACACCGGTAGTTGTGCCGAATACTACCCTTCCAGTATTGATTGAGCAGCTCACAGCACCTGCGGTTTCAGCTTCTAGGGTGGGGACCGCAGTCTTATAACTAATGCGGTGGTTACCAAGTTCTCCCTTTTCCCTGGGAAACCCCGCATTATGAGGTTCAACCAGTGCACCTGGAAAGTGTTGTGCGGTTACTTCAGGATACCGCAGACTTCTGCCACAATGTTCCTCAAGCTAGTGCTGCTCAAGCTACTCGCATAACTGCTCTTGAAGCACAGGTGGCACAGCTTCAGTCTCAAAATGATAATTTGTTGCATGAAGCTAATAGGATTCCAGGTCTTCAGAACAGAATTTCTACTCTGAGCAGGTTTTGCAAGTGGCTGAAAGCAGTGAGGAGGCTACAAGAGACAATCATGAAGTCTTTTGCAGAGCTGTTAATGAAGAACTGACCAAACACCGCACTAATGAGGCCTTAGCTAATTATTTGCAGCAACATCCCCCAGGGGATGTTTTGAGATTAATATGGAAGATTTAGGGTCCTTAGCTTTAACGCTCAGTTTTGAAGTTGCTCATTAGTGGGAAGAGCAAATTGCTCTGTGGAAGACCAGTGTTTCACAACAACAGCCATCACAAGTTTCCAACGTCAGTACTGTTTCTGTGCCCATTGCACAGAATGATCGGGGTAAGGCTCCTATGGAAGAAGGTTCTGCTTTGCAGTCTATTCTTTTGACTGCTGCTTGGTCAGATGCAGATTTTGCCAAGCTTGTCCGGGAACGTGACGACGCAGTTTGTGCTTTGGCAGAGCAAACTGCTAAGAGGCGCATAGCTTCTTCATTGGTGAATAGGCAGAAGGAACAAATTCAGCGCCTATGTTTCTAGCTGGAGCAGATGGGACACTCATTTTTCCTAGCATTACCCCCTCAACCACCGTATTGGATTGAAGCTGATTCATATCTTAGCCGGCATTATGAGCGACATGTGCCTTTTGCTCAGCTTCAAGCCCCTCCTCTGCTGAAAGGGTCATTCTCAGGGAACCTACACCTGAAGAACAAAGGGCCAGTCGGAATGAATATGTGCAACAGTGGATTCCTCGCACGTAGTGGCCTACAACATAGCCAGTAGAGTGACAGAAAGATAC
This sequence comes from Cibotium barometz, assembly GCF_041138505.1. NCBI lineage: Eukaryota > Viridiplantae > Streptophyta > Polypodiopsida > Cyatheales > Cibotiaceae > Cibotium > Cibotium barometz. The sequence continues at coordinate 21,050,462 of NC_141091.1, forward strand.
ACGGATCTGGTGCAGGAAATTGATGAATTACATAGAGCCAGAGTTCCATAGTCTACGGGAGAGCATGCTGCAGTTGCTGCAGAGGAGGATGCAGCTGTTTCCGGTTTTGCAAGAGAACAAGTGGAAACTTTGGATTCAGATGATGAAGCTTAAGAGGGATGCAGATGTGGTTGGATGGATAAGGCACTTGTTGACTTCTATCAAGGGTAACTTTTTTGCCATTTTTTGGGTTCACACAAGTCCACCGTGCATGCCAAGTGTTGCGGCATTAACCGCACACCGCAACCGCATTCTTGTAACCGCATTGGGTAAATTGTAATGCGCAATAGTCAGTTAGGGATTCCAGGGGATGTCATTGTTGGTAGATGTATCTATTTGGATCATAGGATACTATTCCTTTATATGGATGTAACTGTATGTACGAATCAAGGGGAATTATCAATCAATCTGTGTAATTTTTCCATACTTGTCTTCAATCTGTTATGCTATTAACTTAATCTTTTATCCATTTGTAAGATAAGTATGCTGTGAATGAAGGTAACCAGTCCCGTAATCGCTTACTATCTGTGCAAGAAGTAAATGCGATAACAGGGTTCTGTGCTCTCTCCAATCTACCATGAAGCCCAATAGAGAAGTGAGTAAGGTGGAACTCTCATCCATGCCATAAACTACCATGGGGTATATATTGTTCCTAGTGAACACTCCTAGCCATTGTAAAGGGAGGACGGTCCGGTATTGGGGCCAACCATTCCAGAGGGATGGAGGAGTTGATATCAAAGCTAAGACTGTCTCTACCCCCCCAGATCCCACTAAAGCCTCTCTTCTGGGCCTTCGGGGGGGAACCTATCTAAATGTAAGCCAATCTCCAAGTGACCAAGTAGGGCCTGTGCTCAAAGCTCCCCACCATGATACATGCAGGCAAGCTTCGAGCATGTGAACGACCATGGGTTTCCATATCAAGACTGTCGGAGCCGCTCTTTAATTAGTAGAGACTACTGGAAGTGTGATTGATGAAGGGATGGCTTGAGATGATCCCAAGAACACAAGAGACTAGCTACAAATCTATCCTTAAATGCTAGGCTAAAACCTTATGCCCACAACTTTGCAAAAATCCATCTTGTGCTCTGAGAGGCCAAGGGCTTCAAACTCCCAAGATCGGGGTGCGGGAAAAGATCCTAGCGAGGAAGTCCTTTCAAGGTTCACCACCCAGAAGAATACCTTAAATAATAAACTTACACAGTAAGTCTCGGCTCTGCTAAGTGTGGAGGGGTCGATGATGCCAGGCTCCCTCTGTGTCATAGAGGGGTGAATGATCACTATTTAGGCCACCTTAGGCCTCCCATCTCACTACCAGCCACCCATAAAAAGTTTTGGATCAAATGTTGAACCTAACCAATATAGGCTCTAGAGAAATACCAGCAGAGAGCAGGAGGTGATGTACCAAATGGTGGCAAGAAGAACCTGGGTTGCCACCACAACTCGGCCAACATAACTAAGGAAAGCCTAGCAGAACTCCAGTATAGCAACATCTTTTGGATGCTAAGGAGAAAAGGGACAACAAGTTTCTACTCTGGGGGAGATTTTAATGCCAACCTAACATCCAAGATAACAAACCCCAGAGTGCCCCTTGGGACCCACTAATTGGGACCCACTAAAAAGCCTCAATTAGACGCCAAGTTGGGGTAGGTGATAAGAAAACCTCAAATCCACATGACTTGTGCCAAACTGATCTGTGCTCCAAATGCATGACAAAAAATCTCAATCACCTCCTCAGTGAAGCTCTCGAGGTTCCCCTCGCCCCCCCCATAGGTATGCTGCAATGTCACAACAAACTTGGAATCGAGAAGCTCCTCCTGGAATTTAATGGGAAGACGCAGTCCTTGGAGTTTGGTCTCCTAGGTGTGGAGAGGAAGCTACTCATGGCCTCAGCGATGGTGGTGACAAACATGACTAGATAAGGTGCTAGAGGGCACCCCTACTACCAGCAGACGGAGCAAGAAAGTGGAAATCTATTACCTCTAGCTCTCTGAATAAGAACCTGTAAGATTCCTCCCCAACCTCTCAGGATGTCCAGTAACTTCCCCTGTAGGTCAAATCTCTCTTCAGAAATATAAAAGATCTTGTTTCTACCATTTTTGGCCTAGAGAGAGAAAATCTTCTAGAGAGTGGTAATTCAGTTTTTAAATATTTTTGGATGGAAAAATATCTCTTCTTATTAAAATAAGTTCCCCCGAAATAGAAGTTCAAAAAGATTTTCAGAAGGTGCATTAGAAATCAAGTATAATCTGTTCACAAGAGGCCTTATCCTGAGGGTCAAGATTTTTTCAAAATTTTAAATTAAGATTCCTAAGGGCCAATAAGATTCATCCAAATGTGTGGAGGAGATAAATGGAAGAAATAAAGAAATTCCTCCCAAAAATGAGTAAATACTCACATAAGTTGAAGAGTTGACTAAGGACAAGGTTATTAGTTAAAAAAGAGAGATATTTATTAGAAGAAATGATGCATTTTTGACACCCCAGTATGGGGGAATTTCCCTCGTGAAGGAGGCACCTATTTCACATGTGGGGGAGAGTTTTAAACTCCCAAATAATGAGATATTTTTATCTCTCCTCTCTCCTGTTTTAACTAGATCCAAAAAGTGAGCTAAACTGACCTAAAAATGGTCAAAAATTGACCAAACTGATCTGGAAAATTCTAGAATCAGTTTTCTTGGTTAGAGGCTCACTTTTTCCTATAAATAGAAGCCTCCCTCTTTGTTGAAGCTTAATAATGTTTTTTGCACTGTTACCCTGCTTCTCCCAAGAGCCCAAAACTGTGAATTTACTCATAATTCATTAGTTTTTGACCTTCCCTCTTCTAAAGATTGGTGGCCACTCTTGTTTCAAACAAGAGTAGATCCCTCAAACCATCAAGCCAAAGGAAAGCTCTCAAATTCTCCTTGTAAGTTGGAGATTCTTCTCTTTTCTATTTCATTTTATGGTTTTTATGATTTTTGTCTTCTCTCTAAAATGATTATGATGTTATGCCTCATTGAAAAAAGGCATTCCCCTCTCTTCTTTAGTAAATCCAACCATTCTTTATCCTAGATGAATGATTAATGGATAAAATCAAGTTTTTCAAAATGTTTCGCTTTGATAAGTAGAAACTGTTTACATCAGAATGATTTAAATACTCTTGGTGAACTTCCAATTAATTTTAGAGAATTAAAAATTAAAAAATGGTCAGCCATACAAAGGAGGTTATGGCAAAATTTTCTGGCAAAATTTTCTAAAATTGTGAAAAATAAGTTTTAATTTTTTAATTCAAAAAAAGTAATTCCCATCGTATATGTATTCTTAAAGTGTTAATTTTCATCCTAGGTATAAGAAAATGCATACTAAAAATATTTTATTAAAAAAATGTTACTTTCTTTAGAATTAAATTCCATGCATAGAAGGAAGTATATTGAAATTGTTATTTTGATTATAAAAGTGTGATTTTCATAAATGATTTTTATGCATAAATAGATGCATAAAAGAAATTCTTTTATATTAAAAGAGTGATTTTCATCATAAATGAATTGTATGCATAAACATATGCATAAAAGATATTTTTATATATTAAAAGTGTGATTTTCATCATAAATAATTTTTATGCATAAATAGATGCATAAAAGAAATTCCTTTATATTAAAACAGTGATTTTCATCATAAATGATTTGTATGCGTAAACATATGCAAAAAAGATATTTTTTATATATTAAAAGTGTGATTTTCATCATAAATAATTTTTATGCATAAATAGATGCATAAAAGAAATTCTTTTATATTAAAAGAGTGATTTTCATCATAAATGATTTGTATGCATAAACATATGTATAAAAGATATTTTTTTATATTAAAAGTGTGATTTTTATCATAAATGATTTTTATGCATAAAAGAAATTCTTTTATATTAAAAAAGTGATTTTCATCATAAATGATTTGTATGCATAAACATATGCATAAAATATATTTTTTCTATATTAAAAGTGTGATTTTCATCATAAATGGATTTTATGCATAAATTAGATGCATAAGAGAAATTCTTTTATTCTAAAAGTGTAATTCCTACTAAATTGGATTTATGCATGGAAAGATGCATAAAGAATTTATTTTAATCCAAAAGTGTTATTCTCATCAATTTTGATTTTATGCATAAAGAATTTTATTTTTAATTCAAAAGAGTTATTCTCATCAATTTTGATTTTATGCATAAATAGATGTATAAAGAATTTTATTTTTAATTCAAAAAAGAGTTATTTTCATCAATTTTGATTTTATGCATAGAAAGATGCATAAAGAATTTTATTTTTAATTCAAAAGAGTTATTCTTATTAATATTGATTTTATGCATAAAAGATTTATTTTTATTTCGAAAGTATTATTTTCATTGAAATTAAATTTATGCATAGTTAGATGCATAAAAGATTTATTTTTATTTTGAAAGTGTTACTCATTAAAATGGAATTTATGCATAGTAAAATGCATAAAAGATTTATTTTTATTTTGAAAGTGTTATTCTCATTAAAATGGAATTTATGCATAGTAAAATGCATAAAAGGTTTATTTTTAATTCAAAAGTGTTATTTTCCTTAAAATTGAACTTATGCCTGAATAGATGCATAAAAGGATTTTTATAAAAGTGTTATTCCTACTAAAGTTGTCTTTATGTCTTTATAAAAGTGTTATTCCTACTAAAGTTCCTACTAAAGTTGTCTTTATGCCTAATTAGATGCGTAAAGAATCTTTATATCAAAAAATTAGCATTCTCCTACATTCTATAAATATATGTGATAAGATGTGATAGGAATCAGATAGATGTAAATGGATGTGGGTATGGATGTGGATGTATGGATGTAGATGTGAAATGTGGATATGGATGTATGGATGTGAATGTGGATGTGGATGTGGATGTGGATGTATGGATGTGAATGTATGTATGTGAATGTGGATATGGATATGGATGTATGGATGTGAATGTGGATGTGGATGTGGATGTAGATGTGGATGCATGAATGTAGATGTGGATGTGGATGTATGAATGTGAATGTGGATATGGATGTATGAATGTGGAATGTGAAAATGGAGATATGGATGTGAATGTGGATGTGGATGTAGATGCGGATGTGGATGTGGATGTATGAATGTGGATGTGAAAATGGATGTATGGACATAGATGTGGATGTGGATGTGGATGTGGATGTATGGATGTATGTATGTGGATGTGGATGTATGAATGAGGATGTGAAAATGGATGTATGAATGTGGATGTGAAAATGGATGTATGGATGTAGATGTGGATGTATGGATGTGGATGTAGATGTATGGATGTAGATGTGGAATGTGGATATGGATGTATGGATGTGGATGATGTGGATGTGGATATGGATGTATGAATGTGGATGTGGATGTATGGATGTGTATGTATGAATGCGGATGTGGAATTGAATGTATGATGTGGATATACGAATGTGGATGTGTATGTAGAATAATGAATGCGAATGTGTGTGTGAAATGATATGTCGTCGATATGAGTGAATGGATGAGATGTGATGACATGTGAATTGGGATGTGAATATATGATATGTGATGTGAATGAATCTGAGGTGATGAGATGGAAAATGATGTGATTAGATGAGAATGAGTACACATATGAATGGAATGTGGAATAAGTAATGTGGAGTGATGAGGGATAATGTGGAAAGACGAGACTTCAATATAGAAACTGTATTTGTGACATGTTTGTAAATGACTGTTTTATGTTAAGAATGTTGGGGAAGCATTTTGACCATCTTGTGATTAAGGTCGTGGAGACCTAACTGATAAAGTTACAAAACTACTGAGACGGAGAGTCAATGGAGGATGTCTCGCGTAGCAAGGTCAACCGAGGTCTTGACGAGCCTCGGTTTAATTTAAATGGTGAGCTTCCGGTACGGTGGATGAGGGACCAAGGAAGCGGCCTATGAGTGAAGCGCTAGGTGACCTGCAACGAAGGATCCTAGAGGATGCTGACCATACGGTGCTCGGGCTCTGGGTCGCCGAAGATACCCACACGTGTATCGTGGAAGATATTGGAAGAAGGAGTAAGAGTTGTTTTATGAAACCGAGTATGGATCTGGTTGATTGACCTTGCCGGTCCTCAAACAACTGATGAGTCCATAGCTCTCTTATATGGATCTATTGGTTAATCTTGCTAACGAGGATTCCATCTTGATTTTTATAAGTGATTATCTGCCGGGTACTATGAGCTAGGAACGAAAAGGCCCCTGAGTGAACAGGTGGTGAGCGTTCTGGTTGCCAATGATGTCATAGATACTCCGATGAAGGAATGATTGAAAATTAAGATTCAACCAGATACTTGTTTATGATCAGTAGGAATTAATCATTATTAAGAAGAAATAATGGCCAAAAGTCTTTAAAAATAGAGATACACAGAGAATTGCAGTTTTAAATCCATATAGACTATACAAAAGAGGATTACATAGGTAACGGGCAACCGAGTGAAAAGTTATGAGCATTTTACTACAAGACTATAAAACTGCCAAAATTCGCCTAAAAGTTAGCAACTTTGGGAGAAATTTTGATCATCAATGAAGTAAAGGATTAAGAAATTAGTTACATGAGTGGAAAGAGCATATAAAGAGCTTCCTAGACATATGATCAATTTTAGAAACCAATACCCGAGTGATGATTAAGAAATTAGTTACATGAGTGGAAAGAGCATATAAAGAGCTTCCTAGACATATGATTAATTTTAGAAACCAATACCCGAGTGATGAGTAATTACCGGTTGAAATTTGGGTATTAGAGCACAAAAATTGCACTTCCCTCTCTTTGCATGAAACCTCAATTTTCACATAGCCTCTTGCCTTTCATCTCCTTCATGATTCAAGCTAGAGGGTAAGGGTTAACATTGCTCAGCGGACAATCGTAAAGATTTACCTATGGTCCCCAAAGTCTTTCCGCATGCTCATTACTGCTAAAACCATTGGTACCTCCAAAGGAGGGCGGCAATAAGGCAAGGGCTACCTTGAGAAGTCACAGGCCCACTAAGATAATAACTCCTTATCCCACTTATCATGAATCATCAAAGAGGTCCAAAATTGGGTTAAGCATGAGGAGCTAATGCTAAATGAGATATTCACATGTAAAGAGAGTGTTATGCTGTAGGATCCCACTGCCCCCTCCGCACACCGACGGATTCCCGGTAGCTGGCAACGGAAGCAGCTCCCTCATACGCGAGGCAGGGTTTCCCACTCGGGGCCTCGTCCTCGAATGTCTGGGCACAAGACTAAGTTGGTGGTCATTCCGAAAACCAAAACCAGGAAAATTTCCCATGCCCAAAAAATGGGGACGATTCCACCATTTTTATTTTCTTACAAATTTTTCTAACGAAGTCAAGATACTGAACTAACCTTCATCTGAATAAACCCTATTACAGAATTAACTTGAAGGGATCAACGCTTTTTTCCTAATTGAATCAGGCACAGCCATTGATCTATTCATTAGAGAAGTCTTCAGGCTTTTATTTAACTACTTGAGTTCTAAACGTATTCCTATTAATCAATTTTATTATTAAAACTCTATTGATTCCAGCCTAACCCCATCTGGCCCATGGGTTAGCCACCACCCAACCACTGGAATTGGTAGAACCAGACAAGTACTCACCCACCCATAATTGAATGCCTTTCTTAACTTTTGCTTTAGAATACAGATACGCACACACTCCTCTTTAAACTGTAACTTTTAAAATAATCCATTGACAAAAAATTATTGGTTACAGATGTCATAACTCAAAATTTCCATTCAATCCTTGTTTCTCACAAAACAGTATCACTCTGGACTCTCCGTTGAGACCAGCATGTCAGCAACGAGATCCAGATAACAGATGACAATAATTTTCTCGTTCATCATACATATATATATCTTCCACGACATACACATGGGTGTCCTAAGCACCGCGAGCCTGTGCATCGCCTGGTCAGAACCCTCCAGGATCCTCCTTAGGTGTCCTGGAACTTCACTCAGGGAGGACCGCTTCGTCGGCCATCACCCATCGTACCGGAAGCACACCAATTTTCACCATACCTAGGCTGGTCAAGACCTGGGTAGGTTTTTGCTGCGTGAGCCATCCTTTGAACACTCCCCGCCAGCTATTACAAAATCGAACTTCCCTTAGAAAAAAACATATACCAAATGCTCCCTCCATTCTGGCGTAAGATAGTCCTTTAAGAAAACAGGGTTTCTTTGCAAGTTTTTAGTTTTGATTTTCTTTTGAATACAATGGGTATATCTTAAATCCGTATCCCAATACTTCTAGATCACACGTCTAAAATTCCAACAGAATTTCCTAAATTCTGTAACCTTGATCCTCAAATCAGAATCAAGGGTCTTAACTAGATTTCAGATTTGGTGGGTGATTTGAGTGAAATTTTCCTGAACTGGTCACGTTGTCTTTTCTTGAAGGAGATTAAGTCTTAGTCATAGTCTGATTCAGGGTTTGAGTCTGGAAAGGTTCTCCCTGAACTAACTTTCTCGAAGGATAATATTTCAATTACTACTTTACTAAATTTCAATCATTGAGTATTTTGCTTAACTGAATTTAAAACTAATCATGAATTCCTATAAGGAATAAATTAATCATTTATCTAAAATTCTCACTTCAATAGTTTTTCTGAATTTTCTCATTACCATCCTAGAGAATATGAAATGGTAGAATTTTCTGTCATCATCACAGAGTATTTATTTATTCATTTACCAATATTCATGGGATTTAAACATAGGATTAAAGAGAACTCTTATTTTGATATAAAAATTATGTATGCATTTATTTATGCATAAAATCCAACTTCTATGGAAAAAACACTTTTATATAAAAAAATAACCAATATGCATCTTTCTATGCATAGAATTTAAATCTAATGAAAATCACTCTTTTATAATAATAAAAAAAACCAATATGCATCTTTCTATGCATAGAATTTAAATCTAATGAAAATCACTCTTTTATAATAAAAAAATAACCAATATGCATCTTTCTATGCATAGAATTTAAATTTTAATCAAAATAACACTTTTATAATAAAAATATTTCTACTATGCATTTTTCTATGCCTAGAATGAAAATAACACTTTTAGAATACACAAATGGTGGGGATTACTCTTTTTGAATAATAAAAGATAAAACTTATTTCACAAAATTTAAGAAAAATTTGCCATAACCTCCTTTATATGGCTGACCATTTTTCAATTTTTTCTATCCTTAAGTTACTTAAAAATTATCCCAAATGGTTTAAAGCATTCTAAACTAATCAGATTCCACTTTTAAAAGAGAAACAATATGAAAAGTTTAATTCTAACAATTTGATTACTTATCTAGGATAAAGAAAGGCTGAATTTAAGAATGAAGAGAGGGAGAAAGCTTTCCAACAAGGCATAACATCATTTTTTTTCATTTTAAAGAAAATAAAAATTAGAAAACCATTAAAAGAAATAAAGAAAAAGTAGGATTTCTAGCTTACTTGAATTTCACTGAGCTTTCCTTTGGCGGCTTGATGGTTTGAGGGATCTACTCTTGTTTGCAACAAGAGCGGCCACCAATTCTTTTGAAGAGGGAAAGGTAAAAAACTAATGAATTATCAATAAATTCACTGTTTTTGGCTCGGGGGGGTGGAGTAGAGTAACAGTGCATAAAACACTATTAAGCTTCTACAAAGGGAGAGGCTTCTATTTATAGAAAAAAGTGAGCTTCTAACCAAGCAAACTGATTCTAAAATTTTCCAGATCAGTTTGGTCAAATTTTGACCATTTTTGGGTCAATTTAGCTTACTTTTTGGAACTATACTTGAATTAGGAGAGAGGAGAGATGAAATATCTCAATATTTGAGAATTTAAAACTCCACCACACATGTGAAATAGGCGCCTCCTTCATGAGGGGGAATCCCCACTCTGAGAGGTGTCAAAAATTCATTTTTTTAGTATTTCCTTTGGTCCTTAGTCCACTCTTCATCTTATGTGAGTATTTACTCATTTTTGGGGGGATTTTCTTTATTTCTTCAATTTATCTCCTCCATAAATTCGGATGAATTTGATTGGCCCCTCAGAACCTTAATTTAAAATTTTCAAAAAATCTGGACCCTTAGGATAAGGCCTTTTGAATAGATTATAATTTATTTCTAATGCACCTTCTGAAAATCTTTTTGAACTTCTGTTTTGGGGAAATTTATTTTAATAAGAAGAGATATTTTTTCATCCAAAAATATCTAAAATCTGAATAACCTCTCTCTAGAATATTTTCTCTCTCTAGGTAGAAACAAGATCTTTTATTATTCTGAAGAGGGAATTGATTACAAGGGAAGATACTGGACATCTTGAGGGGCTGGGGAGAAATCTTACATTCTCTCCCACTTGAAAAATGCGAGATGTCCTCATCTCGCAAACTGGGGGTAATCCTGCAAACAGTTCGGCTTCTTTCTCCCAGGTGGCATCTTCACAAAAGGATAGAACTTCCATTTGACCAATAATTCTCTCAAAATTCTGTTCCTGAGAATCTTTTCTCGAACATTAAGGATTTCTTCAGGTTGAAGTTCCATCTGCCCTTGGGTTGAAGAAGTTAAGATTTCATCATCAAGCACATGATTCAGGCTTGGTATATACTTTTTAAGAAGGCTGACATGAAATACATTATGTACTTTAAGTTGAGGAGGCAGAAGAAGCTCGTAGGCTAAGTCACCTACTTTCTTTGTAATCAGATATGGTCTACAATATCTGGGGGATAACTTCTTGTACTTCCCAAGAGATAGAGAACTTCTTTTGGGGCGTACTCGAATGAAGACCATATCTACTTCTTTGAATTTTCTGTCTGTCCTCTTCTTATCTGCATACTACTTCTTGTTGGAATTAGGGTTGCAGGAATGCACACACAACTTCAAGAAGATGAGGAAGATTGAGCACAACACAGTAGTGTATTATGAGTGCCAAAATGAAAGATAACAAGCCCTAGAAGATAATGGGCGTATATACAATGCACGGGGGAAAAAACCTCCTAGTGAGGGAAAAAGTGCCCCGGCGGTCCTAAGTGTGTTCACACACATCACTACTATAATATGGTAACAAATCCCCCCTGGAGTGATGCGGTGAACAAGAGCTAGCACTCATGTATAGGGAAGTGTCTAGCTATGTGGACGAATCCACAAAAGGGAGTAAGCCCAAAGCTTTGCGAAAAGCTTCGAACTTCTCACGAGGCAGAGCCTTTGTGAAAAGGTCTGCAAGGTTATCCTGTGTTGGCACATAAGCCAAACTGATCTCTCCTGCAGAGAGTCTCTCCCTGACATAATGGTAGTGCACCTCAATGTGCTTCGTACGAGCATGGAACACTGGGTTCCGCGCAACTGCCAATGCGCTCTGACTGTCAGTGAAGATGGTGGTGGCAGATGGCTGCCCAACACCCAAATCAGCCATAAGGCGTCTGAGCCACACACACTCAACCGTAGCTGTGAAAGCTGCCCTGTACTCAGCTTCACAACTAGAAGTGGCCACAGTAGGCTGCTTCTTGCTCAACCATGATATGCATGAGCTTCCAAGCATGAAGCAAAAACCACTCGTGGACACGCGTGTGTCATAACAACCAGCCCAGTCAGAATCTGAAAAAGCATGTAAATCTGGCGGCAATGATCCCCCCTTGGGATAAAACAACCCAAGATGCCGAGTACCACTCAAATAGCGAAAGATACGCTTCACTGCCTGCCAATGCTTAATGCCTGGGCTATGCATAAATCTGCTCACCTGTGAGACTGCAAACTGAATGTCTGGCCTCGTAATGCATACATAAATGAGGCAACCAACAGCTGTCTGATAGAGTGTGACATCAAAGTGATCTCCAGCATCATGAAGACTCAACTTCAAACCTGTCTCCATTGGAGTAGCAATAGGCTTGCAGTCTTCAAGGCCAAATCTCCGCAACAATGTTTCAATATACTGTGTCTGACACAAAGCAATACCTCCATCACACTGCTTAAATTGTATCCCCAAATAATGATGCAAATGCCCCAAATCTGACATCTCAAAAGAGGCATTCAAATCAGCCTTAAAATCAGCAATATGACTCTTATTTGGTCCTGTGAGCAGCATGTCATCGACATAGAGAGCAATGATTAGATGTACACCATCCACACGTTTAACATACAAAGTGCTTTCTGTTGGACTATTCTGAAACCCATGTGCAGTCAAATATGCATGTATTTTTTCATACCAAGCTCGTGGAGCTTGCTTTAAACCATATAAAGCCTTTTTTAACCTGCACACTTTGTTTTCCTGCCCTCTTTGAACAAAACCACGAGGCTGCGATACATACACCTCCTCATGCAAATCTCCATTTAAGAACGCAGTCTTTATGTCCAGCTGATGTACATTCCAACCATTATGAGCTGCTAATGCACAGATGCCACGAACAGTGGTCATACGACATGTGGGAGCAAAAGTCTCATCAAAATCAATGCCCTTCTCTTGAGCATAACCTTTTGCAACAAGCCTAGCCTTATGGCGATCCACTGTGCCATCAGGCTTACGCTTCAATTTGTATACCCACTTAGTGCCAATGGCCTTCTTGCCAGGGGGCAAGTCACATAAAGACCATGTACCATTCTTCATAATAGCATCGTATTCTGCTTGCATAGCAGCCATCCAATTTTCTGAACTTTGTGCCTCATCAAATGAAACAGGCTCACTTTCATCGCACATACTAGAAACAGCCAATGCATAACAATCTGACGCATAAGAGGCACCATGAGAGCCAGAACGAGTGCGACTAGACAAAGGGGCATCCAACTTGCTGTCACGCAAAGTCTGCACCAGCCATCTAGGCATATTCCTAGAGCCCTCAATCTCTTGTCTCTCATCCTCAAGTGCATCATGCACATCTGCATCAGATATAGGCTGATCTGTGCCATCATTTAAAACCTGCATAGGCTGAAAAACTGCCTCATGAGGTATTGCACTTGACTGTGCACCACTGAAAAGAGGCAACAATGTATCATAGACATCACGTGAGCTGATATCTGTCTCCTTAGTACATGAAACCAAGGGCTGAACTGCATCTTCCACAAATACAACATCACGGCTAACCAAAATGCGCTTTGTCTGTGGATGATACAAACGATAGCCTTTGCTCTCAGCACTATATCCAACAAAAATACATTTGACAGCTTTGTCATCCAATTTTCTGCGATGTTGCACAGGCACTAATGCATATGCCAGGCAACCAAAAACACGTAAATGGCCAACAGATGGCTTGCGGCCATGCCATGCCTCATATGGAGTGACAACCTGTAATGCTTTGGTGGGACACCTGTTTAGTACATAAGTGGCACACATGACAGCCTCAAGCCAAAAACCATGTGGTAGACTTTGACTCTTAACCATACATCTTGCCATTTCCATGAGAGACCTGTTTTTTCTCTCAGCCACACCATTTTGCTGTGGTGTATACGGCACTGTACATTGGTGTTTTATCCCACGCTCAGCCAGAAATGCATTAAATTCTGAAGACATATACTCCCCCCCTCGATCTGAACGGAGGGTGCCCATCTTACTTTCTGACACATTTTCAGCCATAACCAAAAACTGTTTGAAGCACAAAAACACTTCGGACTTTGCCTTCAAAGGATATACCCATGCATGCCTGGTAAAATCATCAATGAAAGTCACGAAGTAAAGGTAGTTTCCAAATGATGGAGTTTGCATGGGACCACAAACATCACTGTGAACAAGCTGCAATCTGCGTTCAGCTCTCACTGATCCATCTTTGGGAAAGGAAGCACGCTGCATTTTACCCAATATGCAGCCCTCACAAACATGCTTGACAGGTGCCTCAAGCTTAGGCAAAGAAGACACCATTTCAGATTTCTGCAGGCGCAGCAAACTTGCAAAATTCAGATGACCAAAACGTGCATGCCACAGTTTTGCATTTGAAATAGCCTGCGTATCCATAATAGCACATGCTGAATCCTCTACACATTTGCCATCCATATTGAGCTTATACAGCCCTCGACATAGTGAACCAGATGCTACAATGATGTCACCACAAGAGAGATCATGAACAGTACATCTGTCATCCACAAATTTTACAACCAAACCTGTTTTGGCAAATGCGGAGACTGACAGCAGATTCTTTTTGATCCCTGGCACATACAATGCATCAAAAAGTGTAAAGGTGTTGCCATTTGCAACATTCAGCACAATCTGTCCAACTCCTTTAACGGGATAAGAGGAGTTATTGGCACAAGTGACAGTATTCCCTGTGGGAGCAGACTCAAGGAAAGTGAATAAACTGCGCTGCGAGGTGATATGCTTAGTGGCACCACTGTCAAAGTACCATACATCTGAATCTACTGCAGACATACATGTGTCATGCAAAGATGGGTCATAACTGCACTGCGCATTGAATGCCCATTCTGTATCTAGCACAACATTAGCAGATTCATTGTTAGAAGGAGAGGCATCTGCAACAGCCATACCAGCCTCTTTCTTCTTAGCCTCTTTCGCAGCCAGCTTAGGACACGCTTTGATGACATGATCATTTCCCTTACAGTACTTGCAAAATGTCTTCTGTTTGTCACCCTTCTTCTCATCTTTGTCTTCCTTCTTTGGTTGCGCAGCATTTGCAGATTTCTGCTTACTAGAAGAAAAGCCAGCTTTACCTTTCCCGCTTCTCTGACTAGCACCGAAAGCTTGATCTGCGACACGCATACTATTCCTGTTTTGCCTTGACTGGTCTTCTTGCAGCAAAACAGAAACTAACTCCTCAAATGATAAGGCATTGGGATTGCCTTTCATCATCAAGCGAAGAGTGGAAGCAAAACCCTGATAAGAATCTGGTAGACCATTCAAAACAGTCTGCACAAGTGAACTGTCTGACAGGATTTCATCTGCAGAAATGAGCTGCTCTTTGAAATCCTTGATCTTTGTCAAAAAGCTATCCATAGAATCACCTTCGTTCATATGCTCATTCTCCAACTGTTTTCGGAGATAAGCAACACGAGCCTCATTTCTTGCCTGATACAATGTGGCAAGTACATCCCAAGCATCCTTAGAAGTCCTGCAGGAGCGAATATGTGGGATAATGGTACGTTTGACAGACAGCGCAATCAAGGCATGAGCCTGCGCATCTCTACCATCCCAACGAATCTGCTCTGCTGAAAGTGGTGGTTCTCGAACAGCTGCTACAGCACTTGTGCCTGCACCATCATCAACAGTACCTGTTTCTGATGTGTTTGCAGCATTTCCAGCCACAATAGGACGTGCATCAATACCCTGCACAATATTCCATAACCCCTTTGCTACCAATACATGTCGCATCATATATGCCCACAATGGATAGTTGGTGCCATCCAACTTATCCTCAGCAGCCAACATGCGGAATACATCATTGTTGTCAGCCATGGCCAATGACTGTACTACTAGATGTAAATGCTGTCTGCAAGAGGTAAACCTGTATAAAATCGACCTGTGCTATATAGCACAGCCCAAAACAGACGAATGGGCACCTGTCCTGCAGATTTTAATCTTGACAGAAAATCTGCACAGTAGGACGATTTTGCCTGCGCAGTACTTGGAATGCAAAAACGGAGGGCGAAATGACTTCAGATCAAAATTCTGAAACGACCAAGCCCTACGGGCTGTCCCACGGCATATACTAACCTGCAGACGCTCGTGAAACCTCGTTGCAATCGGAGGAGATGAAGCGGCAGGTGCCGGTGATGCTGCCCGGGAGAAGGAAGCCTGCTCTGATACCAATTGTTGGAATTAGGGTTGCAGGAATGCACACACAACTTCAAGAAGATGAGGAAGATTGAGCACAACACAGTAGTGTATTATGAGTGCCAAAATGAAAGATAACAAGCCCTAGAAGATAATGGGCGTATATACAATGCACGGGGGAAAAAACCTCCTAGTGAGGGAAAAAGTGCCCCGGCGGTCCTAAGTGTGTTCACACACATCACTACTATAATATGGTAACACTTCTGTCTATCCTGGGCAGCTTTTATATCTTTGCGAATTGACTGCATCTGCTGCTCCATGTCGTCAAGCATCTGTCTGGACATCTCAACCCTAATCAATGGGTCGGACCAAGTTAATGGAGTTAAGCAATGTTGTCCATACAGAGCTTTGAAAGGGCTCATCCCAATACTTTAGTGATAAGAAGCATTGTAGGCGAACTCGACTAGGTGTAGATAGCTTAGCCACTTCCTGGTTACCCTGCCACCACAGCATGACCGAAGTATATCTTCGATTACTTGGTTCACCCTTTCAGTTTGACCATCTGTCTCGGGGTGGTAAGCTGTGCTGAGATCCAAGAAAGTTCCTACTGCTTCGAAAAATGCAGTCCAGCATCTTGACGTGAACTTGGGATCTCGATCACTTACTATTCTCCTGGTGGGTAGGCCATGCAATCTGAAGATTTCCTTGAGGAATACTCTAGCCACATCCACTGCAGTGTAGATTTCTTTTACTGGAATCAGATGGGCAACTTTGGTTAGTCTATCAACTACCATGAAGATGGAGTTGTAACCTGATTGCACTGAAGGTAATCTAGTAATAAAATCCATACTAATACATTCCCACTTCATCTGGGGGATGTCTAATGGATGTAACTTCCCAGGCATTTTTACTGTCTCGGCCTTGACTTTCTAACAGGTCAGACAGTGACGTACATGATTAAGTACATCATTTTTTAGATCAGGCCGCCAAAAGAAGCTTTTCTTCACAGACATGTAGGTTTTGATGAAACCTGGATGTCCTGCAATAAGGCTGAAACATCCAGGCTCTACCCTTGAACTCGGTTCAACTCTTGTGGAGTTTTGCTTTCCTGCATAAGTAGGGTAGCAATAGGGCCAAGAATCTATCCTGCATGATCTTCTCTCTTGCTTCAATAATCAAAGGATTTGACACTACAGTAATTGCAAGCAAAGAGGCTTTTTTGCTGAGGGCATCTGTTACCACATTTTCTTTTCCTGGGCGGTACTTGATTTCAAAATCAAATTCCTACAGGGTCTGCATCCACCTTCTTTGGCGCAAGTTAAGATCCTTCTGAGTGAAGATCCACTTTAAGCTCTGATGATCTGTCATCAAAGTGAATCTTTGACCCAGTAGGTAATGTCTCCATAACTTCAGGGCATATACTACTGAAAGTAGTTCTAGGTCGTGGATAGCATGATTTCTTTCATGCGTTCTAAGTTTTCGGGATTCATAGGCCACTGCATGACCTTCCTGCATGAGTGCACCTCCCAAGAAAAAACCACTGGCATCAGTTACTACCTCAAAGGGTAGAGAGAAATCTGGCAACTTCAGGACGGGATTGGTTATCAAGGCGGTCTTCAGCTTATCAAAAGCACTCTAGCACCTGGCAGACCATTAAAACGGGATATTCTTCTTGAGAAGATTAGTCAAGGGGAAAGCTATGAGAGCATACTTAGGTATAAAAATTCTATACCAACTAGTCAATCCCAAGAATCCTCTGACTTCTTTCACTGTCTTTGGTTCAGGCCAATCTATGACTGCTTGGACTTTTGTGAAATCTAGAGAAATTCCATCTTTGGATACCAGAAAGCCCAAGTATTCAACATGGTCGGCAGAGAAAGTGCATTTGCTCTTTTTTGCAAAGAGTTGGTGCTTCCTTAGAATCTCAATAACTTTTCTGACAAGAACTTCATGGTCAGCTGCATTCTTTGAGTAAATCATAATATCATCAAAGAAAACAAGAACAAAATCATCCAAGTATTCTCTGAGAATTTCTTGCATTAGGCGATTGAATGTAACTGGGGCATTTGTCAATCCAAATGGCATAATAGTGAATTCATAATGCCCATACCGAGTATTGATGGCTATTTTCAGGATATCTTGCTCATTAATCCTGATCTGATAATACCCTGATTTGAGATCTATCTTTGTGAAGATTTGGGCTCCACTTAGCCTGTCCAGAAGCTCATCAATTTTGGGGATAGGATACTTATTCTTAACTATAGGCTGATTGAGACTTCTGTAGTCCACACAGAGTCTTAGCGTTCCATCTTTCTTTTTTTGAAAGAGAACTGGCGCACCCCAAGGATAAACAGTGGGTCTTACAAACCCTTATTCTAATAGCTGTCTAAGCTGTTCCTTGAGTTTGATGGCTTCAGAACTGGCATTTTATACATGCGCAGGACTACTGGGGCTGAGCTCCAGGGTTCAATTCTATCACATGATCTACTTCCCAAATTGGAGGCATCTCTGTTAATTCTGTTGGAAATAAATCATCATAATCACCCAACCATTCAGGTTCTTTAGCTTTTAACTTTGAGTCTACTGGATTCGTTTTGACAACATAAATGAGCTGCTTCTTTCTAAGTCCTTTTAGTAACTTAGAAGCCTTTACTAAATAATTACAGACTTGGGGATCCTGAAATTCCGGTTCCTTGAACTTTATTTCCGTGAAGGTCACGGAAGGAAATGGTTCCATTATGATAGTGAATGTCAGCTTGATTTTTGTGGAGCCAATCCATTCCAAGGATCCCATTGAAAACTCCCAAAGGTATAACTCTGAACTGACATTGTCAGTTAAATTCCCATCTAGATTGAACTGAATACGATCTGTCTCAAGGTGAGTGAAAAGAATCTTCCCATTGGCCAGTTCAACTTGCATAGGTTTCCCTGATTTCTATTCTAAGACTAGCTTCCGCAAGCATACTGGGGAAATGAAAGAATGAGTACTGCCTGAATCAATCAAAAGCTTAAAAGGCTTATCCCTGATACTCAGCTCAAGTATGGATGACAGAGAATTGATGGTTTGGCCCTTGGTTTTAAATTGCTACATAAATTTGTCCGCTTTCCTCTTCCACTACTTCTGCTATTGTGACTACTCTGGCTGCTGTAGTCTGAGGCGGAACTCTTTCTCTTTGGTTGCCCCAATTCTGGGAAGGAGTTCTGAGGCTACTCTGGAGAGAGGCAGATGGCTGAGCTGGAGTTCTCTTGGGATTTCCCTGATTTGGGCGAGACGGACCCTGATTTGACTGATAGGAAGGGGCTGGTCTCTGCACTCTTGGTCCTTGACTTCCCTGTCCCCTTGACATGGCGGCAAGAGTCGGGCAGTCTTTCAGCTGGTGAGACCAAAACCCTGACATCCAAAACACCGGTTCTCACTTTTGAGCTCATCCTCTGAATCCTTGAAAGAGGTGGGGCTCCTGAGAAAGTGTTCCGTGGGAAGGGTCTTCCTTCACTTCTGAATCTCCAAGTATCCTGATTCTGATTTGGGCCTTGCTGTCTCTTTGGGGGAGGAAAGTTTGAAGTACTTCCCGGGGTTTGCAAGCTTTTAAAGTTAGAGGATGCAAGCTTTGGCGGGACCTTAACAACAAAGGCTTTGGCAAAGTCCTTTGCCATTCTTACAGCTTCGGCCATTGAGACAGGTTTGGCATTCTTCATCACTAAGGTGTCCAATGGCTCATTCATTCCTCGAATGAATCTGGACATCAGCTGCTCTTCATCCAATTGCGGGGAATATTTGAGGAGAAGGGCAAAAGCTGGATGGTACTCTTCAATTGTCCGGTTATCCTGCTTTAGTTCCAAGAACTCATTCATTTTAGTTTCAAGGAAGCCCGGAGGACAAAACCTCTTTCTGAGGTAAGCTTTAAGATCGGTCTAGGTCTAGGTATTCTGGTCGAGACGGTTAGTCTCGCAGTGATTCCTCCAAGCAACCCTGGCCGTTTCCACCACAATCTTTAACCTGGCGAGAGCCATCTTGCTTCTCTCATTGTAGCTAGTTACATCAAAGTATTCTTGCATAGCCTCAATCCACTTCTCCACTACTTCACCTAACTGCTCCCCTTCACCCTTGAAGGGACCAGGTTGGGATCTGTGCAGGGCTTTCCAAACATTTGGATCTAACTCTTCGTCACATCGGTTAGAGGATCCGGTTGCCTTGCACGAGCTGTGCGCCTCATGATTCTGACAAAACGAGATTTTTGTCAACTTAACTTTGACACAACAGATTTATGATTATTTAATTTTTACGATTTATTCTTTAAACAGATAATTATTTCATCATACTTCATGAAACAAGATTTACTCTGATAATTTTACTAACCATATTCACAATCATGAAAACAATTTGGAATTTTTTTGCAAAACATCGTTTATTATCAAAAGTTTTTGATTATATACATAGAGCATCACGGCTCCAAAGTCACTGCCTTAATCGCGTCGTACGCATAAAGAAAAGAAACTGCGAAGGAGACATACCATGGTACACACGATTCATTACAGAAAGAGGTGTTGTAATTCTACTTCTATAGGGATAAAGTGGCTAAAAAACCTAAAAACTCGGCATGAAATTCTGAAGTTCCTGGGTGAATGATCAAAGAGTTAAACATGCTAAACAAGCCCTAGCCTTATCAGAATCATGGCTAAGGAAATATTTTGCTTGAGCCTCTGACGTTGACTGGTACTGACATTAATACATCGTCCTCCAAAGAACCACATATACCGTTGTCGCGCTCAATAGGATCAAGAAAGTAAAGAGACTCAAAATGACGTGCGAGTCTCACTCTGCTTACTCGGGTTGTTGTAGCAGAGTTGATGAGGTGCTTGAATGCAAAGGCTATCATATCCTGACTCTGGGAGAGTTTAGGAATGCCAGATAGATTCGGGGTATCCATCTATAAATTTCCAATTCAATTTATAAGTTTTTAATTTTTGAAGTTCATTCAACATAATATTAACAAGGAAAAACATTATTTCCCAGATTTACTTTAGAATTTTAAGCAATTTCTGTTGTTGCTGTTACGTAAATTTACAACAGCGCTCTGATACCAACTCTAGGATCCCACTACCCCCTCCGCATACCGGATTCCCGGTAGCTGGCAGCGGAAGCAGCTCCCTCATACGCGGGGCAGGGTTTCCCACTCGGGGCCTCGCCCCTCGAATGTTTGGGCACGAGACTAAGCTGGTGGTCATTTCGAAAACCGAAACCGAGAAAATTTCCCATGCTCGGGAAACGAGGATGATTCCACCATTTTTATTTTCTTAATGAATTTTTCTAACGAAGTCAAGATACTGAACTAACCTTCATCTGAATAAACTAGATAGAAGGGAAACTATTACAGACTTAACTTGAAGGGATCAACGCTTTTTTCGTAATTGAATCAGGCACAATTGTTGATCTATTCATTAGAGAAGTCTTCAGGCTTTTATTTAACTACTCGAGTTCTAAACGTATTTCTATTAATCAATTTTATTATTAAAACTCTACTGATTCCCAGCCCATCCGGCCCATGGGTTAGCCACCGCGCCCAACCATTGGAATTGGTAGAACCAGACAAGTACTCACCCACCCATAATTGAATGCCTTTCTTAACTTTTGCTTTTAGAACACAGATATGCATATACTCCTCTTTAAACTTTAACTTTTAAAACAATTATTGGTTACAGATGTCATAACTCAAAATTTCCATTCAATCCTTGTTTCTCACAAAACAGTATCACTCTGGACTCTCCGTTGAGACCATCAGGTTAGCAACGAGATCCAGTAACAGATTACAATAATTTTCTCGTCATCATACATATATATATCTTTCACGACATACGCATGGATGTCCTAAGCACCGCGAGCCCGTGCATCGCCTGGTCAGAACCCTCCAGGATCCTCCTTAGGTGTCCTGGCACTTCACTCAGGGAGGACCGCTTCGTCGGTCCTCGCCCATCGTACCAGAAGCACACCATTTTTCACCATACCTAGGTTGGTCAAGACCTGGGCAGGTTTTTGCCGTGTGAGCCGTCCTTTGAACACTCTCCGCCAGCTATTGCAACTGAACTTCCCTTAGAAAAACACATATACCAAATGCTCCCTCCAGCATTCTGGCGTAAGACAGTCCTTTAAGAAAACAAGGTTTCTATGTAAGTTTTCAGTTTTGATTTTCTTTTGAATACAATGGGTATATCTTAAATCCGTATCCCAATACTTCTAGATCACAGGTCTAAAATTCCAACATAATTTCCTGAATTCTGTAACCTTGATCCTCAGATCAGAATCAAGGGTCTTAACTGGATTTCAGATCCGGTGGGTGATTTGAGTGAAATTTTCCTGAACTGGTCCTTGGTCATAGTCTGATTTAGGGTTTGAGTCTGGAAAGGTTCTCCCTGAACTAACTTTCTCGAAGGGTAATATTTTAATTACTACTTTACTGAATTTCAATCATTGAACTGAATTTAAAACTAATCATGAATTCCTATGAGCAATAAATTAATCATTTATCTAAAATTCTAACTTCGATAGTTTTTCTGAATTTTCTCATTACCATCCTAGAGAATATGAAACGGTAGAATTTTCTGTCTCACAGAGTATTTACTTATTAATTTACCAATATTCATGGGATTTAAACATAGGATTAAAGAGAACTCTTGTTTTGATATAAAAATTATGTATGCATCTATTTATGCATAAAATCTAACTTCTATGGAAATAACACTTTTATATAAAAGAAAATCCTTTTATGCATCTATTTATGTAAAAAAATCAATTTTGATGAAAGTAACACTTTTATAAAATTTAAAAAAAAATCTTTTATGCATAAAAATCAATATTGGTGAAAGTAACACTTTTTAATAATTTACCAATATTCATGGGATTTAAACATAGGATTAAAGAGAACTCTTGTTTTGATATAAAAATTATGTATGCATCTATTTATGCATAAAATCTAACTTCTATGGAAATAACACTTTTATATAAAAGAAAATCCTTTTATGCATCTATTTATGTAAAAAAATCAATTTTGATGAAAGTAACACTTTTATAAAATTTAAAAAAAAAATCTTTTATGCATAAAAATCAATATTGGTGAAAGTAACACTTTTTAATAAAAAATTCTTTTATGCATAAAAATCAATATTGGTGAAAGTAACACTTTTATAATAAAAAAATTCTTTTATGCATAAAAATCAATATTGATGAAAGTAACACTTTTATAATTAAAAAAATTTATTTCCAATATGCATCTTTCTATGCATAACCAATATGCATCTTTCTATGCATAGAATTTAAATCTAATGAAAAGCACTCTTTTATAATAATAAAAAAATAACCAATATGCATCTTTCTATGCATAGAATTTAAATCTAATGAAAATCACTCTTTTATAATAAAAAAATATCCAATATGCATCTTTCTATGCATAGAATTTAAATTTTAATCAAAATAACACTTTTATAATAAAAATATTTCTACTATGCATTTTTCTATGCCTAGAATGAAAATAACACTTTTAGAATACACAAATGGTGGGGATTACTCTTTTTTTATAATAAAAGATAAAACTTATTTCACAAAATTTAAGAAAATTTTGCCATAACCTCCTTTGTATGGTTGACCATTTTTCAATTTTTTCTATCCTCAAGTTACTTAAAAATTATCCCAAATGGTTTAAAGCATTCTAAACTAATCAAATTTCACTTTTAAAAGATTAACCAATATGCATCTTTCTATGCATAGAATTTAAATCTAATGAAAGTCACTCTTTTATAATAATAAAATTAACCAATATGCATCTTTCTATGCATAGAATTTAAATCTAATGAAAGTCACTCTTTTATAATAATAAAATTAACCAATATGCATCTTTCTATGCATAGAATTTAAATCTAATGAAAATCACTCTTTTATAATAAAAAAAACCAATGTGCATCTTTCTATGCATAAAATTTAAATTTTAATAAAAATAACACTTTTATAATAAAAATATTTCTACTGCATTTTTCTATGCCT
Organism: Cibotium barometz; assembly: GCF_041138505.1. Lineage (NCBI taxonomy): Eukaryota > Viridiplantae > Streptophyta > Polypodiopsida > Cyatheales > Cibotiaceae > Cibotium > Cibotium barometz. The sequence goes on from NC_141091.1 coordinate 21,074,273, forward strand.
AGAATGAAAATAACACTTTTAGAATACACAAATGGTGGGGATTACTCTTTTTGAATAATAAAAGATAAAACTTATTTCATAAAATTTAAGAAAACTTTGCCATAACCTCCTTTGTATGGCTAACCATTTTTTAATTTTTTCTATCCTCAAGTTACTTAAAAATTATCCCAAATGGTTTAAAGCATTCTAAACTAATCAAATTCCACTTTTAAAAGAGAAACAATATGAAAAGTTTAATTCTAACAATTTGATTACTTATCTAGGATAAAGAAAGGCTGAATTTAAGAATGAAGAGAGGGGGAAAGCCTTTCCAACAAGGCATAACATCATTTTTTCATTTTAAAGAAAACAAAAATTAGAAAACCATTAAAAGAAATAAAGAAAAAGTAGGATTTCTAGCTTACTTGAATTTCTATGAGCTTTCCTTTGGCTTGATGGTTTGAAGGATCTTCTCTTGTTTGCAACAAGAGTGGCCACCAATTCTTTTGAAGAGGGAAAGGTCAAAAACTAATGAATTATCAATAAATTCATTGTTTTTGGCTCTGGGGTGGTGGAGTAGAGTAATAGTGCATAAAACACTATTAAGCTTCTACAAAGAAGGAGGCTTCTATTTATAGGAAAAAGTGAGCTTCTAACCAAGAAAACTGATTCTAGAATTTTCCAGATCAGTTTGGTCAATTTTGACCATTTTTTGGGTCAGTTTAGCTTACTTTTTGGAACTAGACTTGAATTAGGAGAGAGGAGAGATGAAATATCTCAATATTTGAGAATTTAAAACTCCACCACACATGTGAAATAGGCACCTCCTTCATGAGGGAGAATCCCCACTCTGAGGTGTCAAATTTTTTTTTTTTAGTATTTCCTTTGGTCCTTAGTCAACTCTTCATCTTATGTGAGTATTTACTCATTTTTGGGGAGATTTTCTTTATTTATTCAATTTATCTCCTCCATACATTTGGATGCATCTGATTAGCCCCTCAGAAACTTAATTTAAAATTTTTTAAAAATCTGGACCCTTAGGATAAGGCCTTTAACAGGTTATAATTTATTTTTAATGCACGTTCTGAAAATCTTTTTGAACTTCTATTTCGGGGGAATTTATTTTAGTAAGAAGAGATATTTTTCCATCCAAAAATATCTAAAATCTGAATAATCTCTCTCTAGAACATTTTCTCTCTCTAAGCCAAAATAGGTAGAAACAAGATCTTTTATTATTCTGAAGAGGGAATTGATTACAAGGGAAGATACTGGACATCTTGAGGGGCTGGGGAGGAATCTTACAGATGCACATGAGCAGGTGGTTGCACAGAATACAAGTCAACAACAATCATAGTCATTGAGTGAACCGAGAGATTCCTCTAGTAGTGGGTCTATTAATAGACCATCAAGTGGAAGGCTAGGTCAGAAAATCAGTCCTATAGGTTCAACAAGTGCATCACATAAAAATAAAGAGAAGGTTGATGAGTCTCTTGGTATGCGTGGCATTTTAGCAGGGTATTTATATGTTGATGAAGAGTCTAGTGGATTAGAGTAGAGACTTCATGAGGAGTTTGGGATTCTAGCATTCCAGCTATCAAGACACCTAGTGCAAGGAAGGCTAAGGCAACACCAAGGACAGATCTAGGGCCATGCAAGTTGGGTAGGGTAAAAAACCCTATTCAAAGATTTATGTATGATGGTCATGTACCTCACCATTATGCATACATGGTAAAGGTTATCCAAGAGGTTGAACCCACATATTTTGAGGATGCTATTAGGTATGTACATTGGGAGAGAGCCATGGATGAAGAAATGGTTGCGTTGGTAAGATATGGGAATTAGTGGCTTTGCCTAAGGGTCAAAATGCTATTAGATGTAAGCATGCCTTCAAAGTGAAGCACAACTCAAATGGAAGAATTAGCAAGCGATATTGGTTACCAAAGGTTATGCTTAGATCTATAGCATTAGCAAGCGAGATCGGTTACCAAAGGTTAGCAAGCGATATTGGTTACCAAAGGTTATGCTCAGATCTATAGTATTGATTATGAGAAGACATTCAGCCCCGTTGCCAAGATGGAAAGCGTGAGAGCTATTATTTGATGGCTACATCAAAAGGTTGGGTTTTACATCAGATGGATGTAAAGAATGTGTTCTTACATGGTGAGTTGCAAGAAGAAGTATATTTGGAATAGCCACGTGGTTATGAGGATTTTAGTCACCCAAATTATGTGTAGGCTACGGAAAGCCTTGTATAGCTTGAAGTAGGAATCAAGAGCATGGCATGATAAGATTTCACAATATCTTATCACCATTAGCTTCCATATGGCAGTTGTTGATTGTTCACTCTATGTGTGAAAGGGTGGTAAGGGGATTGTGGTCATCACCAAGATGACTTGATTAGTTGGGGTGACAATGAAGAGGAAGTTGAGAATGCAAAGGGTCTCCTCAAGAAGAAGTTTGACATGAAGGATTTGGGTGAGCTGAGATACTTTCTTGGCATTGAAGTCATCAAGATGCCTGAGAGCATATGGCTGTTAAAGAGACAGTATGCATTGGACATGTTGCCCAAATATGGTATGGCTATAAGCCCATTTCTGTACCGCATTGGATCAAAATGGCAAGCTCTGCAAACACAGGTGAGGTTTTGGAGAATGTCACTATGTACACGAAGATAGTAGGTAGCTTGATCTACATGATAATCACTAGGCCACACATGAATTACACAGTTGGGTTGGAGAGCCAGTTTATGTAGGTTCCTCGAAAGCCACATCTGGATAGTGTGAGTTTCACACTATGCTATGTGAGGTCCACAGTGGATTATGGCCTCTTCTATGAGGCTGGTATATAGTTGGCATGTATCGTGTAGATACACTGATGCAGATTGGGTTGGTAGCATCTTGGATAGAAGATCTACTAGCGGGTTTATGCTTTCCTTTGGAAGTGAAGCATCCAACATAGTTGCCTTGTCGAAGGTAGAGTATAGGGGTGCAACGATGGCAGCATGTGAGGTAGCTTGTTTACTAAGCTACTTAGATATTTGGGGCTGCATGAGGACATGCAAGTTGTCATCTCTTATTGCAACAAACTTAGTAGTATACAATTGGCTAGGAACCTAGTGTTTCATGCGCGGACCAAACACATAGTAGTCCATTATCACTTCATTAGAGAGAAGGTCTTAGAAAGAGATGTTGATCTCTTGTACATCAACACAGAGGAGCAAGTAGATGTGCAGGCTAAACCATCCCTCTCCTAGTGTAATGGATATTGTGCACCTTAACTTGTCATTGGGGAACTTGCCAGTACTCTCCAAGCTTGTATCTCGGTAGACTCCAAGCTTTGCTAGTGGTAGCTAGCACCACTCTTTTGCCTCCTCCTCAAGCTGTCACCATGAGGTTGCCTTTCTCCATAATACAAGGACACTCACTCCTCTCACTCAAGAATACAAGCATAAGAGGAACATGCACCAAGAATGTAGCTCTCTCTCTCCTCTCAACTCTCTCTCTCACACCATAGACACAGGAGAGCAAGGAGATGAGACTAGACTCAATTGGCACAAAGGGGTATTATGTCTTGCATTATGAGAATAATGTTATTTATACAATTGGCCCTTATTCACACTTGGGCACCCAAAACTTAATGAAAGATGAACTAAAAGCTTATAAGTTACATAGTTTTGTGGCATAGCCAACTATTCTCATAATTACATCTAAAGTGCCATGTCATGACACTTATTGTGCTATCTCTTGTATGTAATAAAGAGATGTAACGTTAAACCCAAAATGGGGTTAATATTCCCCCTACCTGATGCATATTCTATTAGGAGTCGAGATGGTGGAGAAGCTTCTGAACCTGTTGAGTTAGGGCGTCGTTGGCCTCTATGATCCCCTACTACCTTTTCTCAGCCTCCTCTTTGGAGAACCACGGTCCAAAGGTGCCGAGATCGGGAGAGCCAAGCGTTAGTACGGGAGCGCCGGTTTGTGCATGGTCCTGGAACACCAGTGGGGCGCTCTCCGCAGAGTCCAATGAAGGCACAGGACCGTAGAGACTGGACCACTCAAGTGGTCGCTCTCCTTCGAACATCTACTTCAAGCCTCTTGTTTGGTACTGTATTCATTTGTACATGGACATCATCTAGTTCATTGAACCCATGGAGCATTGTATTTGTTAAATACTCCCAATAATATATCATATATTGAGGGGGGGGGGGGGGTCGGCCCGTTCCGGCCCCAATGCTGGTGTCCATCTATCAACATTTCATTTCATTTCAATAATCAATTTTCAGTTGTTATTAAGTTGTCCATTTCAAATTGTGATATTAAGTTGTGCTATTACGCGTGTGGGTGACCAACGGAGTCTATTCCCACTTGACGGGATCGGTTTCAAAGCCCAAGTAAGAAGCATTCTTGCCAATCAATTGCACATTTAGATTTGTTGTGACACTTGCATGTCATTTCAATAATTGATTTGTAGAAGCTTGCATGTGAAAATTTCACTTTATCATCAAGCAAAAAGGATATTGAGGTTGGAGAAGTAGTCTTCCATTTCATAATCCTCTCTCTCCCCTTTCTCCTCCACCTGTGTGCTTTGGCTTTAAGCAATGTAAAAGACCCTTTTCCAACTCATGGACTACCACCCACCTAGTAGTGGTCTAGCAATGGTGTCCATATATTACAGTTATAAACAAAGGGGTTTGTAGGGTTCTTCTTCGCTTTGGGATCCCTCCCTCTTTTGGTGCTTGGCTACAGTGTCCACCTCCTCCCTAGACCTAAATAAAATGCTCAAGGTAAGACAAAAGGAACTAGCTAGTGTGGTAGAGACCTGTTGGGTGGTTGGATTTGGGATTCACTTATGACGTCAGGCTCCTAGAGTGGCATGCTTGGTCCATTGCCTTCCTTGGCACTTCTAGAATATTAGGTTCTTGGATTGGAGAAGATGGTGGTGGAGGACTTGGGGCATCTTTCGCGATGCTCTTGTGGCCTTCAGCATGAGCGGATGTAGTCGGTGTAGCACTGCTAGTGCCCTCTTTAATTCATTGTACGCCTGCTGACCCTCTTTGGTCCATTTAAAGACAATCAAAAGCTTATACAATGGCTTGGTGAGATAGCAACATAAACCCCGATAATAGCCTACGTGTCACCCATAAATTATTGTTGCACTCCCTTGTAGAAGTTAGGCAGGTGGTGGTAACTCTAAAATGTGTTTTACCTTACTATCATCTATGGAAATCCTATTTTTGGATACAATGTGCCCTAATATCACTCCATGCTTTACCCAAAATTGGCATTCAAAGGGTTTAAGGAAGTATACATGATACAATCGACACCTTTCAAATACCTTTTTTTAGGCAAGATAGATGTTCTAACCATTGCGAATGTACACAAAGATCATCAATAAACACATCCAACCATTTCTGCAGATAATCCTTGAATGGTGTGCTCAGTAAAATCTAGAAGGTTGCGGGACATTGGTCAATAAATGGCATGACTTTATATGCAAAGGTTCCCCATGTGGCGGTGAAAGCAGTTTTATGTCGATCCTTCAGTGCAATGGATACTTGGTTGTATCTTGAGAATCCATCCAAAAAATAGTAGGCTTCTACACCCGCCACCCTTTCCAAAATGTGCTCTATGTATGGCAATGCTAGGTAGTGATCTATATGGATTGCTACATTAACTTTCTTCAGATCGACACACACACACGTGAAGCTTCTCGTTTTTCTTGGGACAATCATAATTGGTGATATCCAATCCGTGTGCTCAATTTCATAAATAAAATCCACACAGCAATGTGTTTATCAATTTCCTCCTTTACAATTACTGAGTATTTTGGGTTCATTTGTTAATATAAGGACACTACTTGACTGGCCTTAAACCTTCCATGAGATAGGGATGGTGTGCTATACCACTTCTGGTGGCACTCCCTTCATGTATTTATAGCTCCAAGTAAAGAAATCCTTAAACTCTTTTAAAAGAATTATCAATACCTCTTCCTCTTATAGGGTTTTTTTCATGGGGGGCAATGAAGACCACTTTGGGGTCCTTCCAGGCTCTACAATATCTACCTCTTCCACCTCCATAGGTCCATCATATGAGGTTCCTGTTTGATCACCCTTTGAATTTTGTGCCCGTAGGAACTACTTTTTATTCATCAACATCGAAGAATTTGAAATGGCTTGGAACTTTCTACAAATCTAGCTCCTTGTCATTCTCCTCCTTTCCTGCCACAAATGCTCTTTTTGCTTCACATTCCACGCCAAAGCTTTGTTTTGTTTCTTTCTTGCCAATCTCGTAAGCTTGAGGGGGTCTTGGCTCACTTCTAGCTCTTATGGTGTTTGTTAGATTACCCGGATTAACTTGTCTCCCCAATTCTTAGAAAATTCCTCATGAACTTCAGTGGCTTTGATGTATCTTAGCCATTGTGCATCCGTGGGTCCTCATCTAAGAATCTCACTACGATTAGCTCAGTAATGTTTCTTCTTCAACCATTTCCAAAATTTCAACCTTGTGCAGCTAAAATGGAGGATTCTTTCCCATTATTAAATTCAGACTCTTGCACTTTTGAAGAGCTTTCCTCTGATTGGTTCATCATCGCTAAGGGTCCCAACATGGGTATTGTGGTGACTGGCATCTCGCCTTCCATATAAGGTTCCACAAACTTCATTCCAATTTTTCCCATGACGTCTATATGCATGGCTAATACATGCATCTAGTTCTCACAAAAATCATCATTCGAAAGGAGCATACAAGATGTTCTCTTCTTATGACGGTCTAGTTGTTCATGGGTTGTACATAGTTGCACTGAGGTGGTTTTGCCTGTAGTTTTTGAGTCATTTCCAAACAACCCCCCGTCCACCACGGGATGCGTCTTCCAAGTTTGCACATCTACTTTCAGGATTTGTGAATCCTTCCTCCATAGATAAATGTAATCCATGGCCCAATCGTGTACCATCTTGGCACTTCTCATAAAAGATCTTCTAAGAATGACATCATACAACTCAGCGTGTCCATGAAATTCATGACCACACGCAAGTGGAAAGAGAATACTTTCATCTTCAAGTTTTGTAGAACTCCTATAGGTTACGACATGGTACCATCATGCGGATAGACTGGCCACATCCCTAAGCACTCGGTTTTGACCAACATTATTATTGTATGATTCTAGAATAGGATTTGTTAAGTTATAAAGAGGATATGCCGGGTGGAAAGAGAAGACTTTCATCTTCAAGTTCTGTAGAACTTCCAGAGGTCGCAACATGGTACCATCATGTGGATAGATCGGCCACATCCCTAGGTGGGTTTCAACCAACATCATTATTGTATGATTCTAGAATAGGATTTGCTAAGTTATAAAGAGGATACTCTCCTCCTTCATAAAACATCATTGAGAATAGGTTGTTCCTCCTTCTTCTTTCGAGTCAGTTTCACCCTCACTGCATTCTAAAACAGTCTCTAGCATGTTCAATTGTTTGGCTTCCCTTGTGATATTTTACCTAAGATAGACTATTTCAATAGCCTGCAGCCCTGTTCCTCAAACCTATTTTGACCTTCCCAAACTAGGGCTTGTGCGGACTATAGCTTTTTGATCTCTTTTTGAGCATTTGGGTATTCACCTACTCCCCTCAGTGTCTAGGGTTCTTCAACCAGTTCAGTTTCCTTCCGTGTTACTTCTTCTTTTTTTCTTGTCAGCATTTTTTCCTAGCTCGACTTGGTGGATGTGGTTTTGACCGTTCCCTCATCCGAACCATCCTGAATTACCACTGCAGAGTCTCCTCGTTCCACCTTCTTTTCTCTTCTTCTCCTACCCGTTGTTTTGTGTAGAAGGTTTAGCTAACGTTTCCCCTTGATTTTTGGGGTCTTTAATGCTTGCACATGAGTTATGACATTGAGTGATGTTGTCACCACTCTTGATTGCACCCCAATTATTCGAAGTCTCATGGTTGGATTAGTGGTTGTTGAAGACTCTCTAGTGCCTTTATAAGGACAGTCCTTGATTAGATGGTCAATTCTGCAATTTACACAACTCAATATAGGGTGTGTATTGACTTTAGTATTTTTTGGGTTTGTCGCATTGATCTTGTAAGAACACTCAGCCACTCGGTAAGGTCCTTGGCAGTGTGGTAGCAATGCAGGTGGGGATCTCCTTGATGTGGCATTAATCTCCCAGCCCTTCCATTGCGCTACAACTTGGAACACTAGTACTGGCATATTTCCTTGCATTAGAAAATATTTTGGGGTTACCTCCCAATTGTCATCCATCTCTTTTATGGTTGATCAAGGCTCCCGCATGCATATCCTTTATGCATATCCTCCTTCCTTTGGCATCTCTTCAATGATCATTTAATTAACTGGTGTTATACGAGGTGCTGGCTGTTGTAGTGGTAGAACACGCAATGGTATAGGTACTTCGGGTACTCTATGCATTCCCCTTGTCTATTTTTGCACATTTGATGGATTAATCCCTTGCCCAAGTGGTGCAGGTAAAGCTAGTTGTTGCCGTGTAGAAGGCAACTGAGGTACTTGAGGTACTTGCAATTGTTGTGTGTCAAACGTGGGTACCTACACATACACGTATTATGGTTCCCAAGTTGCATACAATGCACACAATACATAAATGGGTGAGGCCTCAACAAATGAGAACACTCAGTGCTCGTGTGATTTTACTGACATATTGAGCACCATATCAACTCTCGTTGAGGGTATAAATGTTGATTTGTGGGTACATCCCTTACCTTTTTTTAGCTTTATCTTATCTAGAAGTGTAGTGCTTAGCTCATCTAGAGTCATATCTTTTATTCATCTCTCTGAGGTTATTGTGCTTGTTTGTCCTGATGCATAAGATGGAGCTACCATAGTAACATATTTGGTGTTAGCAGGTTGTGGTAACGCAAGCATGTTATCCTCATAGTCAATGGCTAGCTTGCAACAATCATCAAGCGATGTTGGTTTGGCCAACAACAAGTAGTCATGTATCTTAGTATCCCTTACTCCCCTATGGAAGCATGGTAGCAGTTGCTCATATGTCAACCTCTCCTTAGACTTACACCTTGAGTTCACGTTTTTTCAGACAGGAGATATAATCTCTCATTGAATCATGCTCCTCTTACTTAATCTTATATAATTGAGCCATAGGGCTCCACTTTGTGCAAAACGAGGTACGAACACACTCTTAATTTGTGCAAAAGTAATCTTGTCGTTCGGCTTAAGCGATCGATACCATTGGTGAGGAAAAATGCAAATATTCACATTTGGTCATTGATCAATCCATAAGTCTCGTACACTGATTCGAATATCTCTAGGTGTTGTATGGCATCACCGTCACTTGAGAATTTTTACGTTAATCTTTCCACATGATTGGGCTTGATTGTGTTGCTCTTTGTGGTGCCAGTGCAGTACCTAACTCCCTAGCAAACCCCCTTCTGATTGATTTAACCATCGGAGCGACAGGTATTGTGACTCAATATAGGGTTAAGATCCAGAGTTTAGGGTTTAGGATCTAGGATCTAGGGTTTAGGTTTCAAGATCTACTCTCATTGGCTCCCTTGGTGGGGCCTCGTACACTTTCCTGTGTGTGTCCCTCTCCTGGCCTCAACCTCTTACGCTTTCCTATGTGTCCCTCCCCTGCCTCAGCCTCTTGTGGCTTCAGCATATCGATTTACATATACCCTTGGGTCAAGTGGTATTGGGATAGTTTCTACGTTCCTGTTTACACCATCATCCACGACTACTCCTCCCAAGCTCCCTTTTTGTAGCAATACTCCTGTTATATGTACTCCTGAAAATCTGGGATTCTTAGCATTGCATCTACTTCAGCCTATTGAGATTTGTGGTGCCATTGAGCACAAGGTAAGGGCAAGGCATGAGAGGAGCATGCATCCACATCACCCTTAGACATTATCCCACATGAGTGCATTTGTAAGAGATGTACCTCCCTCATATAAAAGGTATCATTTTTAAGCAATGCTACTCTCAAGTCTTTCTATGTGTACAAGTTTTCATCTTGTAACCTAACTTGATTAGTTCAATTAGTTCATCATTATGTTTGTAATTAGGCTTCATTTTCCATAAGATTAGATTAAGGTAATCAATATAATTAGTGTCACCATTATTAAGCTTCCATATGTAGGATTAGGGTATCATGGTATCAGAGCCTCCCCTTTCTCCTTAAGCTTCTCATTAGCACTCATTAAGTCCTTCTCAGCCTTAATCCTACATCGGGCATCACTAATCAATTGATTAGTGATAAGTTTACTAATCACTTGATTAGTAAGCTTATCTCTATCTCCCTCTTTGCGGATGAGATTATAGAGCTTGGCTCTCCTCATCCTCTTACCCATTGCCCAAGAAACTTTAGGAGCATAAGCATCTCAATAGGGTGCCCCTCTACACCAAAGTAATCGGCCAATAGCGCGAATTCGCCATCGCCAACTTGACTACAAATCGATCCATTCACCATGCACACGTCACATTGGAAAATTTCCTTTGGGCTCAGCCTATAAAAAGACTTCACATTTCAAATCTAAGCTCAAACCATCCACCACTGGTTGAGCTACATTCAACCAAAAACTAGTCGCACTGAAAATCTCATATTTACGCCAGTTTGAGCTACTATTGGAGTGTTTATTTGGCTTGGGGACTTTCACTCAACCAAGAGTAACATAGCTATGCTAAAACCCCCCATCAAATTTGCTTTATATATGCTCAATTCGATCCTCCAAATTCAGTTGTTGTTAATCAAGGATTAAGACTTAATTAATGTACTTAACAATGAATTAATACTTCAAAGCAAAAATTAATGTTGTAACTAATGAGAGTGAAAATTTTTACACTTGCAAACACTCACGTGCATTCAAATCACATCATTACGTGTGTTTGCACTTAAAAGTTCACTGTATTGCCAATTTGTAAAGCAATTAGACACTATTGAGAGTCAAACTCCAGTAAGACCTTTGCAATGGCATCAAGCACTACCAAAAATGTTGAGACTTTCTTTGGGGAAGGGTTTCACACCTGGGCCACACAAATGAAGTATTCAAAAGAAAATAACCCTTCATCTAAAGTTGGCTTTTTTGTTATAGTTTACACTTTTTCTAATTGGACAAGAATTCACATCATCATACACAGGTACTAAAGACCTCTATTCAATTTGTGTAGGTAAAGGCATCCTTGCTTATGGAAATACATACGAGAATATTAGAGAGCCCTAGATATAAGCACGCTAGCACTATCCCTACTTATGAGGATGCTAGAGTATTAAAGAGCCCTACAAATGAGCATGCTAGTAATGTGTGACTCAAGAAATATCTATTTGTGCATCCACCAAGATATGCTCAAGAACAACTAACAAAGAAGTTTTGTATCGTGCAGAAGCTTTGATACCATGTAAGAGGATGCAACTTGCAATGTATGCACGAGAAAACTCACCAAGAAGTAGGATCTTTCACATCACAAAACCCCAAAACTGAAATCGCACAGTAAGTATTACAGTTTTGATGTGATACAATAGATGATAAAGCCCCACACTTGTGTGCTCTTATGAAGAAATCTATTATGCTAATTAAGACAAATTAGTAAAAGCTGGAGAATAAGTCATATAGTGATGACCAATGAAGTGTGAAATGAAAGAGCTAGCTATGTATTTATATAGGCCTTTGTACCGTGACATGACAATGTAGATCCACAGTTATAGTTGTTTGCTATCATTTGCAATGTAGCCATGGCTATTGAAAAAATGGTTGGCCTTGAAGTTAACGCCTACCATTTTAGCAATTTTAGTTATAAAACTAGCAGATGTGTAAATTTTGCTAGTAAAAGTAGCCAAGGTCAAAACTCTCCTTAATTTTGGTTGGTTGGTAAAATTGTTTTTATCAACCACTCGTGGCTTTAGAATACATACTCTAGGAACTTTTGGTATGATGATCACCTAATGTTGTAGACAATATTTACAAGAATTGGCAATAGGCTGAGAATCAAACGGTCACTTTGCCTGTCATCATGTCTTTTTTAAGGATGAGGAAACGATCTTTAGTTCTTTTAGGAGACAAAGTCAAATGCTGAATTTACCCTAGTCAACATTCTCTTTCTAGGAAAAGGAAAAAGTCTTTAGTTTTATTATGTGATAAAAAAAGATATTCTTTCATTGTTCAATGGGGAGATTCTCTCTCTCATATATATATCCCTCCCCCCTTGATTACACCTTTGTCTTACCTTCTCCTTTACAATTTCCAAATAGAAAGCAGGCCATTAAATGCAATAGAGAATTGTTCCCTTGTTTTCCCATGTTTTTCAATATCACCAACCAATAATAACCTAAGCTTAGTGCTAAGTTTCTAGTCACTCTTGCCATTCAAGTCTTCTCATTCTTGCTGCTCTTCTTCCTTAAGCTACAGTGGCTGCTAAACCTTCCCTTCAAGGTGGTTTTTTGTAGCTTTCAGTTTACATTTCTTTTAACCACATACTTATGTTGTTACTTTGTGAACATCTTGTCCATTTAAGTGCATCATCATATGAAAAACTAGTGTTGCCTTTTTCGCGATGTGATTGTACAGATGTTATACAACATGCTTCAGATAGATCCTATCAATCATAAAGGATTTTAAATATGGGATTGTTTAATTGGGATATGTGAAATGTGTAGCTTATATACACGTGCTTCCATCTCAAATAGCACTTGCACCTTCTTCTTGGTCTTCATTTTGTTGGCAAGAACATAAAGACTTGGAAGATTAGAAATGTTAATGCCTGCCCAAAGGCAAGTTGAACGAGCACCATGCTGCTTAGAATGGTAGGTGCAGCTGATCATATACTACTGTAGTCATTCTTTAAGTGCTTACGATCCAATCTCGAGCAATTGAGGTCTTCTAAGTAGAAGTTACCAGTGTTTGATGTTATGGGCTGACAACAGTTAGTGCAGGCTGTTTTATACTTTGAATGCACATGTGGATTTTGCAATGGTGAAGAACATATTCTTGCTACCACCATTTGCATGCCTTGTAAATGCTTGAGATTTAGATCTAAAAATACTCTGTATGGCGCTTTAAGTACACACTGTCAAGGGCTACTAAAGTCCTCCACAAGTTTTGAAGCACATTCTAAGTGATATATAAGATACCTATAAATGGTAGTGGCTAATCCTAGGTCATCCATGCATGGCTTGAGTTCAACGACACCTTTAAAAATGAAACGAACCTTGAAACTGATCCAGGAGTGAGATCCACAAATTTAATAAATAAATTATTTAATTCATCCAATGACAAGTCGTGCACAGTCAAAGTATTCACTTTGAGGTATCTTGTTCCTATTGTGCCACCAATCACGTACACCACAGGCAAAACATGATCCAGCTTAAGCTGTGTTCCCAAACCCTTCTAAAGATGGGGGCAATCCTGTGTTGATCATGATGTAATCTAAACAGCTACATAGTGAAAAAGTTACTCCAAAGCCTTTACAGCCTGCAGCAAGCTAATGAATCAAGATGACCAGGTGGGAAAACCCCAATCACTTTACAGCCTTCAACAAGCTAACCTGGCAATGTGACCAAATTGGAAAGCCCAAAAGCTTTACAGCCAGCTACAGAGTGACCAGATAAGACAGCATTAGGACAACCATGTAACTCCAACTTAAGAAGCCTGCATGACTCAAAACAGCTCAACACTATTATTCTAACATGCACCATCCACCCAATAAAGCTGAAAAAGCTAAATAGTAATTTGCATCTCACTGATTTTTTTTTTTCCCCAACGCAGGCAAACATCTACAAAGAAAGTACAAACACCACCACAACAACACTCAAAAATGGCACAACCCATAAGGTTTGGATACAAGGACCACAAGTTGATAATCCTGTCATGTTTTGTTGAAATATCTTCAGTGAGGGCATGCAAAGCATCAAGATCAGCACTGCCACTACAGTCAGTACGGACAAAAGTGCAACTGCCAATACTACCATCTCTTTATTCTCCGTATTTTTGAAGCGATTTCTGCAGTAAAAATTGAGTCTCAGAAAAGCACATCTAAACACTCATGCATCCTTGAACACAAACACACACTCAAATGCACACGCACACACAAATGAACGTACGCATGCACACATGAGAAGATCATACCTATACAAAAGCACCAAAAATATCTTCAAAAACTAGCGAAAGAGGATTGAACATACACAACCTGAGTAATTCCATATCTGCATTCCATGTCTTGATTTGATTTGATAGATCATTTTCCAGCACGTACTTCTCATGCATCCACCTGCTTTCCTACAATAAGGAAGGGAACTACTTCATTTCAATTCAAAAAAATCTCAAAATGATACACCCAGGCTGATAGGATATGTAGGAAAAGTGTACAGTAGTTCAAGAATCAAATGCAGCTTCTGATACTAACCATATTATGAAACGAAGATTTCAGGTTGGCTATTTCTGCTGCTCCAGCATCAAGCTTGCCAGCCATCAGAGCTAGATCTCTGTCAAAACCTCTAAGAGCTTTCTCGCATCTGTCATTCAACTCCTGTATATAGTGGGAAAGCAAAGGCTGGCTCTGTTCGAGAGATCTGACCTTTTGCATAAGAAGTTTCATGACCGCATCTAATGCTGGTCTACCTGTCTGGTGATAAACCGACTGTGCTTTGTCAGCCTTACTTACCTCCCTAAAACTGTAGCTTTCTGATCGACCTTTCACTTCCAAAATCTCCCCACCTCTTTCTGCAGGTAGATCCTTGGTTTTATGTGTTTGCATGGAAGTAGAACCTCTCCTCAAAACTGTCTCTCCACACGAAGCCTGATTTGGTAACTGCAGATTTGGTCCAGCTTTTCCAGCACTTTCTTCCCGAGAACATCCAGCAGGAGCACCCGCACCTGCACCTGTTTCCTCTGCAATCCAATCTTCAAGCAACCACTCAATTGCATCAACTCCATACACTTCCAGAACACTCAATGTACAGTAGAAATCCGACCCGTAATGGTTAAGCATCTGGACCTTCAAATATCGCACCCACTTTGGCTCATTTAACTTAAATGTCTGTGTGACTCTGATATTATGTGGCTCAAACCTTCCAAGGAAATCCCATTCTTCTGTTGGATACACCAAACTGCCCCAAAGCTCAAACTGTTTAATATTTGAAGAGTAAAACTCATGATTAGCGATGGCAATCGTTACGACCAGTGTTTCCTCAGAAAGCTCCATATCAACGTACTTCCTGTCTACATTGCAAGGAGTGTGTAGGTACTTGTCCTTGTCTCCGTTTAAGATGTTGGAGGCTCCTTTGGCCTCTTTATTACTAGCCAAAATCTTTGCTCCTTTTGAGTCGGATGCATAGTTGTAAGGCCCATCCCCGGGCTCCTGTCTAACATGGATGTTAATCAAGTTTGAGGCTGAGATATGGTCAGTCTTGTTCAGAACCTCTGCTGGTATTTGAGCGACAGTCGTGGAGTCAATCCCATTTGAATCAATTGTGACTACCCCATCCACGATAATTTTTTGCTCAGCATTAGGACTGATCTCATCTTGACCTGATGAAAGTGACAACAGCCCAATGCAGTGGTGCTCACAATCACCAAGGCAATTGCAGATTGTTTCATTGTTAGGATCCACAGAACTGATACTAGAGAAGACATTGCCTTGGTAAGGTTTGCCTTTCATGCCTAGATCCCTTGATCTAGGGTCTAGATCCTTCAATCTAGTACCCAGATCAAAGGACCTAGGGAGACAAAAGGGTAGAAACAACCGCAACAAAGTATGATCAAAAGAAGAATTGCATTTGCAGTTCTGTAGAGTTAGACAGCCCAACTTTGCACTTCTTATCTGTGTATTGTCGATCTTGAAGTCTCTCTGTGTAGTTTGTTTTGATTTTGATGCAACATTGTCTTCTGCCTCCGTTGTCTTGGTTAAATGATTGATTTCCTGATGCTTCTGAATATCATTGTTGCCGGTTTTAAGCCAGGTGAATGACCAAGAAAAACTAATCGAAGGGGCACCTGCGCATCAAAAGTCTTCTTTCATACAAATGCAGACAGAAGAAATGATGAGCCAACGGGCTTGTAGCCCAGCGGCATGTGTATGTAAACAGAAACTATGTTACCTAGGCCTTCTCAGCTATATCAATGGGGTTTGCAGTAGGCACCAATAATACAAGTAAACACTAGAATTCACATATTTGAACCACGATTCTAAACAAGAGTTAACATCAAAACCCTAGACAATTAAGGTTAATTTTCAATTAATGATCTATTAAAAAGAGAGATTGTGTATACCCTGCAGTCCAACAGTGCGAAAGAAGATGGAATTAAGGATGAGCATTAAAACCCAAGAGATGGAAAGAATGGAGCAGAAGTAAAAGCACCAGGCGCTCAAGCGGAAAGGTCCGATCTGAGAAGAGGAGGAGACCGCCTCCTCCTTCTTGTTGAATCCTCGTTTGCGAGAGCGTTTCCGCATGGCTCATAATCTCTTCAAAACGAATCTTTCACGATCGCCATAGCTGCATTTACTCAAAGTTTCTTGCCGCCATATCTGTGCATATTCTTAATGCATTTGCTACCGACGGTTTCTTGCCGGCATATCTGCGTCTAATGAAGGTCCCTTGCCGCCATAGCTGCATACAAACAAGGTTTCTCTCCGCCATGGTTGCATTTACAGCTGAGGTTTCACATAGCCTCCATATCTGCATCTACTGAGGGTTCCCCTTTCCGCCATATCTGCATATGTACCTGTAATGATAAGGTACCTTGTGATGGGATCCAAGAATGGATCGAGTGAGGCATGCAAACTGCAGGCCTTCCAATGATCTCAGTTTTTGCTTAAGGCAAGGAGGAACGGAGCTGGATCTCAGGTGAAGATGGAGACATGCAGGCCTTCAAGCACAGGTTAAAGAAGAAACGGGGAGACGATGGCTATGGCGATGTGGCGATGGAGGATCTGAGGTGACGATGGAGAGATGCAGGCGCAGAAAAGGAAGAAACGGGGAGACGATGGCTATGGAGAAGAGGCTGTGCGATGCAGATTGATTGTAAAACCTAAATGGAGAAACGAGAGAGAGGATGGCTATGGCGAAAGGGTGTATCGTGGCTGTGCAGATAAGGGCAAGGCCCTCAACTGCTGAAGGCGAGAACCAGGAGCTACTCAAAACAATCACATTTTATAACGTTGTGAATCGTGATTTCATTTCAATCCACGTGGCCGACTGTGCTGGCAAACGCAATGATATGATGCCATGTTGCCTCTGTCCTACGTTTTATGGGTCCTACCTTCCACGTCATCCCCCCACATGAGTCATCACCTTTTGAATGTAGGGCTGCGGGACCAACAAATCAGATTCTGACACAATCGAAATATGCCCAAATTATTGTTCTTCTATTGGCACAGGAATGAGAGGGTCAGTAACATATTTTTCAACCAATGAAAATAAGGACAACTCTTAAATCTATCCAGTTTTTGCTTAAGAAATCTCTACTATATCCCGGTTTTATAACTAAGATATATGAAAAATCATTCCTTAAAATAAGGGCTACTTAATACGTCAACCGGTTTTTCTTAATTCTGGCCAGTACAAATACACTAGAACGCCGTTTTCTTCAAGCACTGGAGAGGGTTTTGGAACCCACCTCCTTATCGGCCCTACTGGCCCCTCCTTACAAGGGCATTCATGTGGGTGATGTTTCCAACCCCACCAATTGTTTGTCTTGCCCTCTAAGCACTTTAACAAGGCCTTCATACCAAACAAGAAAGCATTGTGTTGGATTTTCACATGGGACCAATCCTTTATACATCTTGGTCCATGTCACAGCATCATAGGTAAGTAAGTCAGGGTCCACTATAGTCATGAAAATCAAGGATCTAAAAAATAATGTGCCTAGGATTTCACATGGGACCAATCCTCTACATATCTTGATCGGTGTTAGTACCATAAGATCATTCAATAATATAGGGATGAAAATCAGCAATCCTAATTAATAACCACATCAATGTCTTCATGATACTCCTTAAAGAAAACTTGCGCAAAGAATTTTTGCAAAGGAAAAAAGCTCAAAGGGTGGTAAAGTAAGTGGGCACATTTAAGGACAACAAAGGGGATGAAGGAAAAAAAGTTCAAAGGGTAGTAACATTTTAAGGACAACAAAGGGGGTGAAGGAAATACGCAAAGGATCAATTTTAATAATATTTCTAGACCTTGACAATCTTATATAATATCAGATATATATCGACTAGAACAATAAAAAATAGCCAAACAACTATTAGCTTTTTCCTTCCTTCTAATTATTGCCTTACCTAAAGAAGTTCACAAAGTTGTGTTGTAGAAACTGGGTGAGTTTTTTGCAATAGAAAAACATTATTTTGTATAAATGTCAATCTCCAAAGTCAAGAAGTTCAAGAATGTATAAGTGTAACGGGTTGGCGAATATATATTCTATATGCACCTAAACATTTAGAAATTTAGGGCGAACCTTTTGGATTTTTCTAAAATAATGGTAATACCTAATGTATTTTTGGCGAATCTTTCTCAAAATTTTGTAAAAAGTTGGGCAATTTTTTTAAAAAGTAGATTTTTAAAATAGCCAAAAAAATTTAGAGACCCTTGCCAATTAGCTATTAATAGCCCCTAATTTTTTCCCTAATCGATACTTACCAAAGCAAATATCTTTCCATCTAGAAGCAGAATATCATTTACCTTTCTTTAATTACATTGTTATCAAGCCTTGTAAAATAACCTTTGGAAACAAGGTGAATCTGCAAAGTGTGGCCTTACCATTATAAATTCATTTGTTTTTATAATATAAAAGAAAATATTTTTAACATGGGTATATTGATTCTTTGATTAAATGAATGAAACATGGGCTATTTTATATGCATTCTTATACTATAATTCAAAGATAACAATGATAGGACAAAGATGACAAAGGCAACTGTCATATACTTATTTTTATTATTACGACAAGGGTGATTAATACTGATAAAAATGTTTGCATATAAAAAACATGCCTCTCTTTTATCATATGGATCATAGAGTGTAGTACAAAAGAATTTAATACATTGCCTAAAATGCCGTACACTAACACTAGATAGCAAGGGAAAATAAGAACCATGTACAACCTTATGATGAAAAAAAGGAAGCCTGCACTAGCACTAGATGGCAAGGAAAAAGTCTCACGATGAAGGTTTTACATCATTCTTTAATTCAAGTGAAGAGACCATGCCACTTGGTCAAGTAAAAGCTATAATTACGGAACTATTATGCCACTTACTCATGGTAGAGAAAAAATTTAACATGTCTTTACTAAAAATATTTCTTCTACATGAACCTATTGAGCAGCATGTCTAAAATTCAATCCCAAATGATGGTGTTGTAAACATATTTCTCATAATGTTCATAAATGAGAGTAGAAATTCTTTACAAGGGTTGTGTGTGTGTGTGTGTGTGTGTGTGTGCGTGCGTGCGTGCGTGTGCGAGAACGTTTCTGAAGTTAAAAGAACTATTCTCTAGGCTACTATAGTTTGTAAATTCGCTAAGACCCATTATACTCTCTCTAGAACTCTCTTTACAATCTCAAAGGCAATAGTCTAATAAATGGAATGTTTCTAGCTTATGTAGCCAAGCACACCAATATTGTAAATTGTTTAAACGTGGTAACACACTCAATGAGATTAAAAGAGAAATAGAGAATGTTTTAATGTGCTCTCTCTATTTCTCTCTCTTTCTCTCTCTCTCTCTCTCTCTCTCTCTCTCTCTCTCTAGCTCTCGCTCTCTGTCTAGCCAACCATACAATAAACACACAAATAGATAAAGACAAAAAGGCCAACAAAGAAACCAACCTCAAGTTGAACAGAGAATTGGATTCGAAATCACCAGCTTTGATGCTATCGTCCTTGTGCTTCCTTCTACGTAAGAGTAACTATTTGTGTATTACATGATTGTATGACAGAAAGAGAGAGAGAGAAAGACAAACAAATAGAGAGGGAGAGAGATAGAGAGAGATAAAGAGACATCCATCAATAATCTAAAAGCTTATTGCATTATCTTTACCAACTTCCTTAATGGAATGCACTTCACAATTTCACTAAAAATGAAACGCTTTTCCTCGGAGCTCCTACATCTACTACCCACAATGTAAAATCTATGTAGTAATCCCAATGCCTCTTTGATTACTAATAGCATGATCCCTCTATCTGTATTTTTCACATATAGTGAAAAATCTACATTGGATATCTGAAATCCAATGGTAACAAGATACTCCCTAGGTGCCTACTTCAAGCCATACAAGGCTTTGTGTAACCTGCACACAAAATCTGGATGTGCATCACTCTCATAACCTGGTGGCTACATCATGTACACTTCTTCTTGAAAATCACCATGCAAGAAAGCATTCTTTACATCCATTTGATGTAAAGACCAACCCGCTGCTGCAACCATAGCAATGACAGCTCTCACGGTTGCCATTCTTGCAACCGGGCTGAATGTCTCCTCATAGTCTATGCCATAAGTCTGCGCATAGCCCTTGGCAACCAATCTTGCCTTGTACCTGATCACTGAACCATCAGCATTATGCTTGACTTTATACAGCCACTTACATCCAATTGCCTTGTACCTGATCACTGAACCATCAGCATTATGCTTGACTTTATACAACCACTTACATCCAATTGCCTTCTTTTCCTTAGGCAAAGGCACTAACTCCCATGTTGCATTTGCATCCCAATGCTATCATCTCCTCATCCATGGCATCTTCCCATTTCTTATTTCCAATTGCCTACTCAAAGCAAGTGGCCTCAACCTCCTGTATTGCTTTTACCATGTAAGCATAATGATGGGCTGCATATCCATCATATCTCAACTTGTCAATAGGGTATCTAACCCTCCTAGACCTGCATACACCTGGATCACTGCTAGGTGTCCTCAAAACAGCCCTCGTTCTCCTTACACCAAGAGTAACTACAGATGGAATGCCAAGCTCCTCATCAAGGCTCTGCTCAGAGCCACTAGAGTCACCATCCACATATGAGTGACTTGCTGACAGATCAGGCACAAAAGGTTGATCTACCTTTTCCTTCCCTTTCCGTGATACATGTGTACTTGCATCATTCCTCAACCTGCCTGACCATGGGCTAACATTGGATCCACTTCTCAAGGACTCCCCAGGTCCACTCAGCACGTGTGATTGCTGCTCTACATGTGGTGCAACATCAACACTTCTTACATCTGCGTCTTCCTTTACTACTGGTGCATATCAGCTACTCATCTCATTGAAGACAACATCTCTGCTTACTCGTATCTGTGATTGCTGCTCTACATGTGGTGCAATATCACCACTTCTTACATCTACATCTTCTGTTTCCTTCACTACTGGTGTATACTAGCTACTCATCTCATCGAAGACAACATCTCTGCTTACTCGCATCTCACGAGTGGTAGGGTTATAGCATCTATAACCTTTTTGCTCCATAGCATAACCAATGAAGATGCATTTCTCTACCTTTGGATCCAACTTTGTTCTCACTTCATCAAGAACATGTGCATATGCAATACACCCAAACACTTTCAAGTGAGACACATCCGGTCTTATGCCTGTAAACTTCTGTTTAGGAGTCATACCATGAACAGCTGCAATGGGTGTCCTGTTCATAATGTACACAGTAATTGCTACTTCTTCTGCCCAAAAGTAATGTGGCATATTCTTTTCAGCCACCATCAAGGCACGTGTCACTTCTGCATTGTGCCTGTTTTTCCTTTCTGCAACACCATTCTGTTGTGAGTGTACTTGCACGTAAACTGCCTCTTGATTCCTTGCTTTCTCATGAAATCGTTGAACTCATTGGAGAAATATTCTCCCCCACCATCTGATCTTAGGCATTTTATTTGCATGCCTTTTTCCTTCTCGACCAAGGCTTTAAATCTGTGAAAGTGAGCAAACACCTCACTTTTCTCCTTCATGAAATAAACCCACACTTTCCTAGTGTGGTCATCAATGAATGTAACATAGTACCTGCAACCTACAATTGTAGTCTTTGTCGGTCCCCATACATCTGAATGTATGACATCCAATGGCCTTGCACTAACATGCTTTTCATGTGGGAAAGCATGTTTGGCCTGCGTACCAAACAAGTTGGCATGCTTCACATACCTTATGCATACCGTCAGCCTTAAACTTTGGCAAACTTGCAACAATATTTTGGGCCTGCATACACTTCAGTCGCTATACATTCATACGACCAATGCGCTTGTGCCATATGTCAATATCTGCAATGACACCTGTTCCATGCGCAAACATGGTTGCCTTTATCTCAAGTATGTTCACATCCAAAGTAAACATCCTGCCATTTCTGTTACCCTTTGCAACCAAGTGACACTTATTTTTGAAGTCTTCCACAAAACATCCTTGAGGATTAAACCTCACTTGTTGCAGACCCTGCTCAACCATCTATCCAAACAGAAACGAGGTTCTTTGTAATATTCGGAACATGAAGTACATCAACCAAGTACTTCATTTTGCCATCCTGCATAGACAATGGCACTTTACCAACATGCACAATGGGATGCACAGTATCATCACCAGTTTTTACATAACCTAGTTTTTCCATTTTTTGCATATCTCTAAACCACTCAGCATGACTGGTCATGTGGTTAGAGACGTCAGAATCCACATACCATATATCTTGAGATCATGACACATCCTAAGCATGTGCTACATCACAAACAGCTGCTCACTTGTGTCATCACCTCTATGTTTGCTAGATGATGCATAGTTGCCTTGCTGCAACTTCCCACTTTTAATGTCATTATGCTTTTTATAGCAGTCCTTTGCCATGTGTCCTGGTTTTCCACAGTAATAGCACTCTATGCTATTTGCATTTTAATTTCTTTGCCAACCACCTTAGCCTCTTTGGCTCCCCCTGCCTCTAGACTGGCCTCTTCCACTTGTGTATGATTACTACTGTAAATCATTGGACTGTTGTCCAGAAATCTGATTTCCTTGTCGGCCACCACCTTGGCCTCGACCACGGCCTCTACCTCTGCCTCTACTTGAATTAGAGTAAAAGGCATGTTTTGATGTGTTCTTGATTTATGAAGAAGAATCCTCACCTTTTTCTTCTATGATAAGCATAGATATCAAGTCCCGAAAGTTGGGAATACTCTCCCTAAGTGCAATGGAGGTCTTGAATGGCTTGTACTCTTTGCCAAGCCCATTCAGACAGACACTCACCAAATCATCTGATACATTGATAGACCCAAGGGATTCAACAATGCCCTTGATCTTTAAGGCATATTCATTGATGGACATGCTTTTCTTTTTCATAGTATGAAACTCTTGCTTTAACTGCAACTTCCTTGCCTTTGTGTTAGTTTGAAACATCTGAACCAGATTCTGCCATGCAACTGCTGGAGTGTTTGCATCCTGTATGTGTTATATCATAGTGTCTATGACACTAATTGAAGCCAGTACATGACTTTTCTTGCACCCTGATTCCAATCCTTGAATGCCTTTATATTTGCAGGAGTGGCATTCTCCTCAGATAACTCTGGAGACTCCTCATTGTCTCCTTCTATAAAATCCCAAAATCCTTTACCCATTAGGAAATCGGTCATTCTGAACTTCCAGGCATGGAAGTTATTCTTATCCAGATTCTCACTAACAATCTAATTAATTCCATCAGACATGTTTTCCTGTAGCAATCAAATAACCTGCAAACAGACAACTTCTGTATGCAACCTGTAATATAGCAGTAGCTCCTGTAACTGCTATAGCAGCGGTACTTTAGTGCATAGCCTCTGTGTCACCAAATGTGACCAAAGTACATGTACATACACCCAGTATCAACAACAATACATGTGCAAACCCTGTCTACACTTCCAAAATGCACTGTTGCACTGCAATAACTAGATTTCGAGCAAAAATAGTTCTCTACCAGAACTTCCAGAGATTGCCGAAAATACCCTACAGTGACGAAATGAGTCCTGTAACGCACCCGAAACGCGAATCATGGCTGAAAAAACATTGTCCAATAGGACAGTATGCCTGCCCTATAGCTATGCTCCTGCGAGACAGCTCCTCAATCGGAGATGTGTAGCTCCCATAGCTACTAAGGGGGTGTTGTACCTAAACTAAGAAGGGAAAAGAGATGATGGTGCTCTTACCCATGTAGTACCGCTTCCTTCCTTGCTTGTTCTTGTCTCTTGCTTGCCTCCTTAGCTCTCAGAAACTAGGCTCTGATACCATAAATAGAATGTGGGGGAGAGGAAGAGCTTCAAACCCTAGCAAGCAAACACACACACACACACACACAAGAGAGAGAGAGATAGCTCAATTTTCTTCTATATTCTTCTTCAAACCCTAGCAAGCAAACAAACACACACACACACAAGAGAGAGCAAGACACAAGAGAGAGAGAGATAGCTCAATTTTCTTCTATATTCTTCTTCTCCACTCAACCAACATAACATAAATATAAGAGTACACACTATATGGGCTAATACTCAACTACTACAACATACAAGGGTCGATCCATAATATGAACCCGACTAAATGAGCTGGCGCTATAACTATGCCAGTCTCTAGTAATCCAAAATGGTTGTCACACAGCCTGTCATCCCACTGGCCGCATATCATCCATAATCTCACCAACCATTCTAGTGGTGTAGATGCGGAAGCTATCACCCAGGCGGGTCATCAATGTCCGCTTGTAGCACTAGTTAAGCTCGGTATCTCAACACTATGTGCTTGAGTGTAATTTTTAATTGTAACTAATCTATGCATGCACATCAGTGTAAATAAACAAATTGCAACTACTATGTGTGTGCACATGTGTGTTTGAATTCATACATGTAACTCAAAGCCTTTTCTCGGTGCGTGTGTGAGTGTGTGTGTGTGTGTGTATAAGAAGTTAAACTACTAATACATATAAGAACGTAATTAGCACAATGTATACTACAAAGTTAACACACATACTAACTACGTGCAATTCAAAGTTAACACACATACTAACTACATGCAATTCAAATCACAATCCCACACACACACTTTCACCCCCGCCCATGCTTTTCCCATTTGGATGACATGGTGTGGTGCCTTGGTACTCTACTACTTACATCTTGAAATATTTTGAAACACTTCCACTCTTTCTCTTTCTCTTTCTCTCTCACACACACACTCTCACACACCCACACACTTTTGCTATTCAAATAACAGAAGTAATAATAAACACACACACACACACACTTTTCCTATTTGAATAACTAAAATATTAACGTCTTTCAAATATTTACTGCTATTCAAATTATTAAACATTCAAAACACTTTCAACATCAATATGAGGACTCTCTCAAACACACACGGCACACACACACACACACACACCCTAAACACAATCATACACATGGCTTGATTAATGCAATAACTCTCTCTCTCTCTCTCAAACACACCCACACACACACACACACACACACTTGCTATTCAATTTTTTTTAAAAAAAAATCCATATTTTGACAAGCTTTCATAATATGGAATTTTACAAAAATAACATTTTAATAAACTTCCATTTTATAATGTTATTGTTTACGGATTTAAGTATGGACTATAATATTCAGGGTTGTACGTGTGTATGTATCTATTGACATTGTGTGTGTGTGTGTGTGTAAAATAATGTAAGTAAATAAATGTGTGTGTTGTATGTATGTATATATACATATATATTTGTATACATACATACACATACACACACATAAATACATACACATATAAAATCGCACACACACACACACGCACACAACCACACCCCAAGCACAAACACAAACACACTAAACTATTTCACTCTCTCTCTCTCTCTCTCTCTCACACACACACACACACACTTGCTAATCAAATTAAAAATAAGTATTTTAAAAAAGTTTTTACATTCTCTCTCTCTCTCTCACACACACACTTTTCTTATTCAAACAACTATATTATTTATCTCTCTTACACACGCACACACTTTGTTCAAATAATGAAAGTATTTCAAATTTCTTTCACTCTAAAACTCTCTCTCTCTCTCTCTCTCTCTCTCTCTCTCTCTCTCTCTCTCTCTCTCTCTCTCTCTCTCGCGCACGCACACACACACACACACACACGCGCCCGCGCAATCAAACACACTTACTATTTATTTATTTTTTAATTATAAACTTTCATATTTCTGTAAACTTTCATAATATGGAATTTTATTAAAAAAACATTTTAATAAACTTCCATATTTCAAAAATATTTTTACAATGTTATTGTTTTGGCATTTGAGTATGGACTATAATGTTTAGGGTTGTATCTGTTGACATTGTGTGTGTGTGTGTGTGTGTATGTAAAATAATGTATGTAAATATATGTGTATGTATGTATGTACGTGTATATATATATATATATATATATTTGTATACATACATACATACACGAATACAAACACACATACATATATGGAAAAACATATATGTATATATGTACATATTATAGATATATAATGCTATAACTCTCTCTCTCTCTCTCTCTCTCTCTCTCTCTCTCTCTCTCTCTCTCTCTCTCTCTTTGCTCGCTATCGCTCACACACACACACACTTGCTTTCACACAATCAACCCCAAACGCACACACACACAAATACACCTTCTAGTCAAATTTAAAAACCATTTTCTAAAAACCTTTAACATATTTCAACTCTCTCTCTCTCTCTCTCTCTCTCTCTCTCTCTCTCTCACACACACACACACACACACACACACACACACACACACATGATACTCTCTCTCTCTCTCTCTCTCTCTCTCTCTCACACACACACACACACACACACACACATAATATTTTCACTCTCTCTGTCTCTCTCTCTCTCTCTCTCTCTCTCTCTCACACACACACACACACACATGATACTTTCACTCACTCTCTCTCTCTCTCTCTCTCTCTCTCTCTCTCTCTCTCTCTCTCTCACACACACACACACACACACACACATAATACTTTCTCTCTCTCTCTCTCTCACACACACACACACTTGTTATTCAAATCAAATTTTTTCACTCTCTCTCTCTCTCTCTCTCTCTCTCTCTCTCTCTCTCTCTCTCTCTCTCTCTCTCTCTTTCCTTAAGCACTTTCACTGAAATATTTCTCTTTCTCTCATGCACACACATGTACACTTGCTAGTCAAATTAAAAAAACATTTTTTTAAAAACTTTCAACATATTTCAAATTACTA
Source organism: Cibotium barometz (assembly GCF_041138505.1). Lineage (NCBI taxonomy): Eukaryota > Viridiplantae > Streptophyta > Polypodiopsida > Cyatheales > Cibotiaceae > Cibotium > Cibotium barometz. The sequence continues at coordinate 21,101,444 of NC_141091.1, forward strand.
AAATACTTCATAATACTTTCACCCCCCCCACACACACACAATACTTTCACTCACTCTCTCTCTCTCTCTCTCTCTCACACACACACACACACACATGATACTTTCACTCTCTCTCTCTCTCTCTCTCTCTCTCTCTCTCTCACACACACACACACACACACACACACACACACACAGAGACAGAGTACTTTCTCTCTCTCTCTCTCTCTCTCTCTCTCTCTCTCTCTCTCTCTCTCTCTCTCTCTCACACACACACACACACACACACACACACATGATACTTTCACTCACTCTCTCTCACTCTCTCTCTCTCTCACACACACACATACACATGATACTTTCACACACATGATACTTTCACTCACACACATGATACTTTCACTCACTCTCTCCCTCTCTCTATTTCACACACACACATGATACCTTCTCTCTCTCTCTCTCTCTCACACACACACACATAATACTTTCACTCTCTCTCTCTCTCTCTCTCTCTCTCTCTCTCTCTCTCTCACACACACACACACATGATAATACTTTCACTCTCTCTCTCCGCCCCTCTCTCTCTCTCTCTCACACACACACACATGATACTTTCTCTCTCTCTCTCTCTCTCTCTCTCTCTGTCTCTGTCTCTGTCTCTGTCTCTGTCTCTCTCTCTCTCTCTCTCTCTCTCTCTCTCTCTCACACACACACACACACACACATAATACTTTCACTCTCTCACTCACTCTCTCTCTCTCTCACTCACACACACACACACACATGATACTTTTGCTCTCTCTCTCTCTCTCACACACACACACACTCACACACTCACACATAACACTTTCACTCTCTCTCTCTCTCTCTCTCTCTCTCTCTCTCTCTCTCTCTCTCACACACACACACACACACACACACACACATGATACTTTCTCTCTCTCTCTCTCTCTCTCTCTCCTTAAGCACTTTTACTAAAATATTTCTCTCTCTCTCTCTCTCTCTCTCTCTCTCTCTCTCTCTCTCTCTCTCTCTCATGCACACACACACACATGCACATGCAATCAAACCCCAAACACACACACACACACTCTTACGCACGCTCTGTACTTTACAACGAACCAATTAAAAAAAACAAACTTTGGCCTGGCCTTTAAAAAATTGGAAGGCTATATTTCAACTTTTTTAAAAAAATATACATAGATAGGGGCAGAGGCTCCTATTGTATGCGCTCCAGACATCTCAGGACACACACACACCTGCATACACCTCTCTCACGCATACTTTGTGCTTCACAGTGAACCAATAAAAAAAGAAACAAACGCCAGAGTGCAGGGAGCTTACCTGATGAGTGCGGAAAGGATTAGAGCCTAGATAGTGTTACTCGCCTGCACAACAACAAAACATGGAGTTAGAAGAGAGAGAGAGGCAGAGAGCTTGAACAAACAAACAAACAATGCGCAACGTCTGAGAGTGAGGAGGTTTACCAGCGGGTGTAGTAGTTCCCAACAAACACAAGGAGTTTCGAACAAATGCGTGAGGAGGTTTATCAGCGGGTACAACGTCTGAGAGTGAGGAGGTTTACCCCAGCGGTGCAGCAGTTCCCAACAAATGTGAAGGTTCCCAACAAACGCGAGGAGACTGTAGCCTACGTGAGGATGGGTGCATGTGAGGAGTGCAAATTCAAAGGCAGGAGGAGGACAAAGGGAAGGGCTCTACCGGGTTGCAGGCTATTTGCAGAATGCGGCGATTATAAAAGCCTGCATGGAATTTAAGTGCAGAGGGTGGTGGGAGTGTAAATACCTAGAAGTAGAGGGCGGCGACTACAACGCATGAAGAAGCTTGGAGGTCTGCTACCTGGGACATTCGATGCAGAGGGCAATGATGAAGGACTGGTACGCATGGAGAAGGTGATGGTTGCAGGGACCCTCCATGCAGCTAAAAAACCCGACACATGGCACATAGAGGGTTCCCCTATTATATATATATAGATAACCAGGGTCGTAATTTTTGTTATTGTATTTCTATCTTTTGTTGGGTTATTACAAAGATTTTATGGCTGTGGGGCCATGTGGCTCACTCTCATATGGGTGATGTGTTATAGGTATATATTTTATCATATTTTTTATGCTTAATAATCATAAAAAAATATGCTTGATTTAATGTGTGTAGAAATCAGCTTAATGAAATGTGCGAATGTGCACAAGGTTATTATATGTGCGAATGAGCACAAGGTTATTTTGTGAGTTATTTTTGTTGGCCATGTGGTAAATGTTTGTACAAATTATTTATGCACGCTTGTGGCATTGCTATATTCCTAGCACATATGCTAGAAGAGTTTTGATTATTTACACTTAGTGTGTGAACAAGCTCTAGTGCTTGAGCTATTTTTATAAAAAGTGGAAAAGTAAAGCCCAATTTTTATGCACAACTATTAATAGCTTCTTGGGCTATTTATTGAACACAATTTTCAAAATACTCATGTTGTGGAAGTGGAGCTACACGCATGAGGGGAAGATTGCACACCCAATCTTGTCTTGATGGTGATATTGTTCTATTTCTCTTGTTTTATGCTATGCTATGCTCTTTCATATCAATTTGATTCAAGTTTTTGCTTTAATCTTTGATGTATTTGTGAGTTTTTAATTATTTCTTCAAAAAGTACAAAAAGTCCCATGAGAGTGGTATTAGAACTTTGGATTAATTGAATCTTCTTGAAGCCTTTAAAAAACTTGTGGACAAAGAGGTCCCATGAGAGGGGTATTAGAGTCAAAGACTTGTGGACAAAGAGATGAAAGAGACAAAGGGATAGGTGATTTTGGTGATTAAGAATACATTTATGGTTATGTGTGATTGAAAGAAGGGTTGTTCTTAACCATTCAACCATTCGACAACAAATGCCCATCAATCTAATCAATCTATTGTCCAAAGGGTAAAATTAAGGTAAAAAACCATTGGTGGGTTTTTGAAAACCACAAAACCACCTTCCTGAATTTTAATCCTCTTCAAGATCGGTTTGTATGGATTTAATAAACAAAGTAAGAGGAGTATGACACTAATTTCAGAATTGCTAAGCATGTTGTATGCTCAAAATATATAATCAAAGGTAGAGGATTGCCCATAAAACAATTTGGAAAACAATTTAGAAGAAAAGAAGTGCATATCTATACAGGATTAAGGGAGACTGGCCCTCCCTCCACGTGGGCAAAGGAGGGGGGCCTATTTCAAAATACCCCCCCTCCTGCAAGCATGATGTTCACGCTTCGTTTCATACCCACTTTTCCAGCAACGTCCGGGTCCAATTAGCCTGTTGTTCCACGCTTCCATCAGTGTTCCACGCCTGTCGTTCTGCCTCGAGCTCCACACGATACGTTTCGTCTCCCGTGTCCATTGTAAGCGAAGAGCCAAAATGAATGTTATGATTTGTAAAGCTAGATGTTTCCGAGTTGATCGAATTGGATTGAGCGGGGAGCTCTGATTTTATATTCACGTGATCACAAATTTTTTTTTGTTAATAACATGTGTTAACATGTTATTAACATGTTCACATGTTAACATGTTCTCAAAAAAGCCGGTGGCAAGCGACCTGGTAACCGGATAAAATCCCGCCGGGCTTTTGCTATACCCGGCGGGCCCGCCGGGATAAAGCAAAACCCGGCGGGTCCCTGCGGGGTCGTCATGTAGCCCGGCGAGGTACAATTTCCTATATATATGGGCCCGGGGGGCCCTTTGGGAGTTCATTGCTGACGGCATACACAGGTAATGCAACTTGTGTGTGTGTGTGTGTATGTGGGTGTGTTCGTGCGGGCAGCCGCCCACTGTCGCAATGCGCGGCAGGATGTGGGTGGTCTGCCACACGAGGGATGTGTGTGTGGGTGAGTTCGTGCGGGCAGCCGCCCATTGTCGCAATGCGCGGCAGGATGTGGGTGGCCCGCCACACGACTGGTGTGTGTGTAAGGCCATTCTTCGGAATGGTGCTTACCCTGGGGCACTTAGTCGGTAACGCGGCTAGTCTGTGTCCTATGGTAAGTATGGCACGCCGTAGCGGTACTAGTCGATAACGCGGCAAGCATAGTATCGTTATGGCGATGTCACCTTCCCTTCCCTTCCCTTTGTCAAATGCGGACATATGGTCGGTAACGCGGCCAGTGTATGTTCGTATCCTATTTGTATTCCCATAGAATCGGGCGGCATTTTGTCGTTAACGCGGCAAGTTGGTGTCGTCCGCTAGTGCATAAATTGTTTTTTGCATATTGCGGCATTTGATCGTTAACGCGATCGAAAAAGTGTCGTAAATTTGCTTGCATATTACGGCATATGATCGTTAACGCGGTCGAATAAATGTCGTAAATTTGTTTGATTTGACTTGTATTGTTTTTATTGTGTTTGATCCATGCGATACTTGGTTGCTAACGCGGCATGAGTATTTCATGGATCAAAGTTTACATCATATTGTCTAAACGTTTTATTTTATAATATCGTGATTCGTAACTCAAAAAATATGAATATCTCTCTCTTCTTTCCCCCCTCTCTCTCTCTCATGATACACTTCACAACTCTTTCTCTATCTCTCTCATGATTCACTTCACAACACGATAGATGTGTAGATAATGATTTTTTTTATTTCTCTTAAAATATACATAATTCTTAATAATTTCTTTTTGCTCCCTCTATTTACTTAAAAATTAAAACAATACATTATTTTCCTCTTTAGGAACTCACAAAAACATTAAAAATGTCATCTAATGTTTCTTCTCTCTATCTGTCACAACTCTCTCTTCCTCTCCTCTCTCTCTCTCTCTCTCTCTCTCTCTCTTTCTCTCTCATGATACACTTCACAATTCTCTCTCTCTCTCTCTCTCTCTCTCTCTCTCTCTCTCGCAATGATACACTTCACAACTCTCTCTCTCTCTCTCTCATGATACACTTCACATCTCTCTCTCTCTATCACGATAGGTGTGTAGATGAGGAGTGCTTTAGGATTACAAAACATTATTTTTCTCTCTTTAGGAACTCACAAAACTATAAAAAATGTCATTTAATTTTTCCTCTCTCTATCTGTCACACCTCTCTCTCTTCCTCCCCCTCTCTCTCTCTCTCTCTCATTCGATAATGTATACACTTCGTAAGTAATAATGCACTTGTTGCAGTTGTCTCACGTTCGATAATGTATTGCATGATGTTGAGTTCAGTAATATTGTTTGATATATTCTGTTTTTGTTTGATCATTGATAAGTAATGATACACTTGTTGCTGTTCTCTCACGTTTGATGATGTATTGGATGATATTGAGTTCATTAAAATTATTTGATATTCCGTTTTTGTTTGAACATTGACGATATTGATATACTTGTTGCTGTTCTCTCACGTTTGCTTGATGTTGATTTCAGTAATGTTTGATATTCTGTTTTTTTGTGTTTAGTGATATTTGCTAGATTTACGAAGACGATCAACATGCTTTCCCCCGAAGAGCGTAAAATCGTTCTGCGAGCAATTCGCATTGAAGCGGTCATCACAGTGTCACAATGTGCTGATGATGTCGTCAAAAAGATCAATGAGTCTGAGATACTCATGCGAGATCTAATAGACCAAATATGGGAAAATGCACAGCGTCGGCTTCGGAGGCAACGCTGAGTTGCTTGATAGACAGAAGATAGCAGATTTCAACCATCAACACATAACACGAACCATTTTGGGGAGCATGCGTGTAGCATGCAGTGATCTTAGAGATGCTGCCCCGCCTGAAGCCAATATGCAACGTCTACAGTTATGGGACGTTGTATGGAGCGAGCAAAGAGCTAAGAGCAAGTGCATGAAGGCGTTGGATGGAGAGTCCCTCCCCAAAAGAGTGCGCATTGCCCAGGACGTCGCTGCAACGTCCAGCCAGGCAGATGCAAGTGGTACAGGTGTCATTAATCGTACCATCTACAATTCTATGTGCACACATCTCATTGGCATCCCGCACGAGGCTCTGTTCGAAGGGCGAACAATAGGCTCCGGTGTTTTTGGCACAGTAAAAGAGTATACAGTTAAAGGTATATCATTTTTACCAGAGCACATTACTTTTTGCGGAAAGCACTACAAAGGAGAAGGCAGCGCCAAGTTCGAGGGCTTCCAGGCAGAGCGGGGTATGCAAGTGCTACATCCATCGATTGTCCGGTGCATTGTCTTTACAAAAGAGGCTCCTTGGATCACTATTTTCCCGTACTATAATGGCGGCGCTCTTGGTGATACTCTTCTGAAGGTTCCCTTCAGATTCAGTGAGTTCACCAGAGCAATTTTCCGTTTGGATCAAGGATGGAGACAACCCCCGCCTGATAATATCCCTTTAAGTCATCTAGAACTTTCGAAAATAAAACAAATAGTAATAAGCATGCCACATATTATGCATGCCCTGGTGGAAGGCCTAGCGGCAGCACATATGGCAGGAATTGTACATACCGACCTACATCCATTCAATGTAGTGTTGGATTTTACAAAAGAGCTAAAGCCACGCATAGGTATTATCGATTGGGGGTTACTGCTGAGAGCGCCCAAAAAACGGGTGTCTCTCAATTTTGTATTTGAAGCAGACAAGAACCCTGAGAAGGTGGCACAGGCAGTCTCCTACGCAGACAGAGAGCGAAATAAACGGCCGTGGATAGCCCCAGAGCTTTATGATCCATTTTTGGCAGATGCATACACTCCTGCATCTGATGTTTTTGCCTTGGGATATTTATTACAAACTTTATATGACTTTTGGCAGAAAGTGCAAGAGTTGTGGATGGATAATAGTTCCCATGACAAAGTTACCATGGATACTATTATTCATAGAGTCAAAAATTGGATGTTTCTGCCTAATCGCGATGAGTGAAAATCAATTTTGCAAGTAGTTGAATTTTTTAGATCACTAAATACTGACCCAACGAGGGCACAACGTCCTCTTGTGGAGCTATCGGTGTCATTCACCCCAACTTTGTAATGATACAGTATCAAGAGATTAAGTTTCAGGAATGGCATTTTGTTTCTCTCTTCAAAATTTGATGTGTCCAATGTTTCAAAAATTATCTCATTGAGTCTTTGCAATATCTCTCTCCTCTTGTGGTGTTTAAGTTTATGTTTTCTCTTCAAAATTTGATGTGCACGTATTGTTTGAAGTGTTTTTGGAGTCAAGTGGATATTTCTCATCGAGTCTTTGCAATACATATCTCCTCTCGTGGTGTTTAACTTTAAGATTTTGAGAGTAATGGTCAATTTATCTTACGTTGATCTTTACAGTTCATTAAAATCCTAAAGTCATTTACGTTCATGCAGATATGGCAGAGGCGCAAGCGAATGAGCATCAGGAGTTAGCCAAGAAGGCATACGAGCGAATGAAGGCCCTTGCACATGGCCTGACAGCCCGCGAAGCTACAAGAACAGCTTGCAGGTTGTCGAAATGGACAAATCCAACTTATGCCCAATGGAAAGACATAAACAAACGCGTAACCACAGAGATGATAAAGGAAATATGGCCATGTCCAGATGGCGAGATTAAGAAGGGAAGATGGAAGATTTCACGTTGCACTCACAATGATATCAAAACTAATGCCGAGCGCATTTTCTTGGAGGTGTACGGTCGTCCTCTCCATAACGCCGACGCTCCACTCTATTTTGCTAAGATGCTATATGCTCAATTCATCCTAGAAACTCCAGTGGACTTCGCCTCCAGAGAGGCCACTGTCAACACCCACGACATACGTGAAGAGACAGTGACATTCACAAGGGAAGAACTTGCTCTCATGGTGGAGGGCGCTGGATTGGAGTTAAACCAGGTCAAAGAAAGCTTAGGGGCACAGCTAGCAGAGAAGGAGAAAGAAGCTGACCGATTAACTCAAGCGTCAACTCCTCCCCCGGCCAATAGAGGGATTCAAGAGCAGCTAACAAAGATCAACCAAGATGTGCAGAGCATCTCTTCACGTATTGCTCCTGTGCGCCAAGGAAACCACATCTCTCATTTTTTGATACATCCTGATCTTGTGGGAGTTTCTGCTAAGGCTACAAGTTCCTCCACCCCCCAATGTCCTGTATGTTACAAAGTATTTGATGGGTGGAGCGGCCAGTATATACTACCATGTGGACACTACTACCACTTAATATGTTTAGTGAGGCAAATGCAAAATACTTCCACATGTGCATTGTGCAATGTCCCAATAAATCAAGGTATTTATACAGTGTTCGGCATGGCTAGCGAATATAAACCACCAGGACCTTTAGATGCAACTCCTAGTGCAATTCGTAATTTATTTCAAGATGAGAGCTAAGAAAAACAAATCCTACTTTTGTATTGATAATTTCTCCAAATATGATCATTTGTACAAGTATTTTTTATTAAATTAATGAAGTGACTTCTTCCTCTATGTTAGTATCTTGCTCCAAAATTCTTTCACCGTTTACTCTCTCGTCTGCTAAATTAAGCTCATCTAAGTCAATGTCTAAATTGTCTTCTATCTCAAGGGTGGTGCACAACGTGCGTCCAACATCAAAGTTCTCGTCTACTACATCATCACAATTGTACATCCATCTGGGCATATCTTCTTCATACTCTTCGCTTTCAATGTCTCACAAGATTTTTTCATTGCAATACATGTAAACAAGTTTATCTGCTCGATCTGCAAGAAGTCGATTGCGAATAGTACTGTGAATATATTTGTACATGCTCCAGTTTCTTTCTGAGCCTGAGTTTGAAGAGCACTGACTTAGAACCTTCATCGCAAGGTTGCGCAATAAAGCATAATGCTCACCACCATTCATCATCCACCACTTCCATGCAGGTTGCTCTTTAGCCATTTGTTGAACAAGGGAGTTGGAAAATAAACCCTCTTTCAACCGAAATGAGGTCATCTCCTTTATGCACTGTACACATCATCATTATTATAGAAAGTGTTTACCACTTTATAAAAATCTTGCACCACCTCAACGTTGGACATCAAATCCATATTCCAATATTCAGGATCTAACATGTAAGCAACACTGTGCAGTGGGGGTGAATGCGCTCCAATCCATCTAGCATGAAAGTACTTCAACAGAACTTTTCTTTGTCTACTGGAGAATGGTACACGCCATTGCTTTTCCACCACTGAATGCTCTAATTTCTCAGGACACTCCAAACTCCGCTGGACAGTCCACCATTGCATCCATGCTTTTCCGAGATTAGGCGCTCTTTGATCAAGACTTCGTACAGCATACATAACAGGCATCATTACATGGTATGCATCCATCACACTGTTCCACCAACTTCTTCTCGTAAGCGCTCCCTTCAAGACTTTGATTTTCTCTTTCACTTTTTCAAGTTGAGTGTTCTCCTAGTCATGAAATGCCATGCATGTAAATGTTTCGCAAACTGCATCTTTATTTCTAAGAAGAGACTCAAAAGTGTAAAAGTGAGTGCAAAACCTAGTCTCCGCTGGAAACTTTAACATAACTGACATGCGAGGTCGAAACATATCTAAAACTCTCTGTCTCTTGAGCATGAATTTCACAAGCTGGCGAGCAGTGTCGACGATTGAGGCAAACCATTTGGTATCATCAAATTTATACCAATCTTTTAATACAAGATTCAAACTATGAGTATTACAGCCTATCGGAAAAATATGTGGATATTGTCGCTGTAGGATTTTGGATGCATTTTTACAATTTTTTGCATTGTCCATGATGACTTGGACTACATTTTTGGCACCCACTTCCTCCATCACAGAGCTAATGACTTGAGCAATGTAAGCCCCAGTTTTGATTGAACCAGCTGAATCCACGGCACGGATGAAAGTCTCACCTCTAGGTGAAATAACCATTATATTAATTAATGGTTTTCTTTGCACATTAGACCATCCATCACTTACTATACTACATCCAGAAAGCTCTATATTGCTAAGAATTATTCTTTGTACACGTTCTTTTACTTGCGCATAACATTTCTCTAATAGATCATTTCGCATAGCATGGTACGTAGGCGGTGAAAACCCTGGTCCAAACTCACCAATTTTCTTCCATGCTCTCTTCCAATGCTCACTGTCCACCATCATCATAGCACTCCCAGAAAAGTAAATCGCTTCAGCAAGGACGAGTTGTGCATCATCGAGTCGACCTTGACGTAGGCTTTCTTGCAATGAAGTTTGACGCATGGGTATATTTCCTACGTCAAAGTTTTGCTTGCAAGAAGATGCACTGGGTAGATTACTTTCTGGTTGCACATTGCCGTTCGGGGTACAAGTAGGCGATGTAGCGGGAGTTTGATGATTAGAACAACAGTGTTCTTGCTGCCTTGATATTAACGGTAGGAGTGTCATGTTTTCTTGAATCTTTCTTTTGAATTTCTTCTCTTATGCGTTTGGCCACTATAGGTGCAGAGGGGTGGGTACATGACTTTTTCTTCGGTCCACCTAAAAAGTGTTCTCTTAGTCGAGGTGCCCCACTTGATTTTATTGCATGGCATAGCTTACACTCCCAATCTATGAATCGATCACCAACGTTAATTGCATATTGCCACTCTATCCCAGGTGCCTTTTTTTTCCTGCTATTTGAAATTTGGACTCTATTGGAGGTATCACTGGATCCAACATTGTCCTCCATCTCAACAAATAACCTATTCAACCAAGCATATAACAATGAATACACAAATGAAAAAACAACAAATCACTCACGTATAACAAAACATACATTAGCAGACAAAGTACTTTGAAACTATCTTGACAAATACAAAAGATCATCACATAACACAAAACTACTTCAAACTATCTTGCAAGGTCTTACTACAAAACTACTTCGAAACTATCATGCACATTGCACCCCCAATGAAGGATGCCTTTTGTACCCAATTAAGGATACTTTACACAATCAAAGATCTATGCTTGCCCAATACTCTAGTATAGGACAATAGACCTTCACTAACATTCACAAAAAAAATCAAAGATCTATGCTTGCCCAATACTCTAGTATAGGACAATAGACCCTTGTCTACTCTAAACTATATCAAGTATCAAGAACCAATACAAGCCCCTAAGCAGGACTCTTGGCTCCATCAAACCATTCATAAAGCAGAATGAGGTAGATTACGTACGTGGCTCAAATGCAAAGCTGAATGACTCCAAATTTGTCCCTAAATCTCCGCAAATATTAGCTACGAACCACACCCTGCCCCCAGTTCAAAGAACTAAGGACGAGTGGCTCAATAGCCTTAGGAGTGCCTACAAGGAAAGACGACAGCCCCTAAAATAAGGACGTTCTTCCCAAGAGGACACTTCTAGCAACTCGAGAGCTCTACAAGTACTTTGAGGAGAGATATCACACCCCCAAAACAAGGACTATCTCCCCAAAAGTTGTACGATGGGTGTCGGGCAGTGTTTATATACAGAATAGTACCCCGCCGGTGTTCCTTGTTTTTCCTGGCGGGCCCGCCGGGCTTTTATTTTTTCCCGGCGGGCCCGCCGGGAAAGATAAAAGCCCGGAGGTGTTACAGGACTAGTGGATTCTGGCAGGTCATTGCTCAGGTCATGTGAATATACAATGTGATCACAAGTTTTAATATGTTAACAATAGGTTTTGTTAACGTGATCACGAAATTGTGAAGACGTTAATGAAATCCCTGGCGGGGAGGGTCGTAAGCCGGAGCTGACGATGCCAGTCAACCGACGCCGGAAGGGACTGCAACAACAACCATCGTGCAGAACGCAATACCCAGAAATGCAAAGAGAGTGGTAAAAAGGCCCTGCATGAGTATGCTGGCACTCAATTCTTGATCTGTGACAGCAACAAACCCATCTTCTTGAACGGCTTTGAGCCCTGGGGTGAGTGGGGCGCCCAAATCCCCTCTGCTTTTGAAAAAGGAGATGGCCTGGGAACGCCTGAAAACGGAGCGTCTGCCCACTAGGTAGGCTACGGCTACGCCTCTCTCTCAGCGCCCAGATACCATCAGTGGGAGCAACGAAAGGGTGCCCAAAATCCGTGCAGTCTGGGAGGACTTGATGATGGGTCTGCTGATGCCGATCAAGACCAATATTTTCCTGATGCCTTCTACTATCTTTCTGCTGAGCTCCTTGCCTGCGGGGCTATGGCGCCGAATATGCTTTCACCTGCAGCCTTTTCTTCGGGCTTGAGACTGTTGAGATGGCGATCGACCAGGTCTTCCAGAGGGGCCGGTTCCATGGTGGTGATGGTGGTGGTGGTGGCGGCTATGGTGCTTGGGCAGCAGCATAAAGGCATGGAGCCCAACTCTTCTTCTGAGCATAGGGACGAAGGGTAAAGCTTCTTATGGCATGAATCGGTGGAGACCTTTGCTTGCAGCAGAAGCACACACAAAACATATGAGAGAGAGAGAGAGGGGGGGGAGGGAGAGAGAGAGAGAGAAGCGCAATTGCAATTTTCTTCTGCAAAACGAAGACGGGTTTTCGTAGGTTGGCAATTTTCCGCACATTTTTTGTTATTTTTCTGAAATTTTTGATTTTTTCTTTTCTAAAAAAGCACTCCAAATTCCTTTGAGCCGAGGTGGCGAACTTTGCTTGGGGTGGTTGCAAGATGAGGGTACTCACTTTCGTTCACTCTCTCTAAAATTGGGACATCCATGCATCTCGGGCGGAGTACCTCGATCGTGATAGTGCTGCGAATTAAAAGACGACACGTGCCTCCCAAGCCTAAATCGACATATCTCGATCGAGATGCCAACTAATGCCACGCTAGCAGGTCCGGGTTTCTAGGCGTCATCCATGTCACCAATACATGTCACCGCCACCACATTATCTCGATCGAGATATCTATGCCACTCGGATCCACATCAGGGCCACGCTGTATCCCCCTAGGCATATTTGACTAGCACATCTCCATCGTCCACGTATCTTGAACGAGAAATTTACATCAAATCGCGACCATTCATTGTTCGAGGTAATGGGATACAATCTCCACCGTCCCCATATCTCGATCGAGATACTGAGATCAAATCTCAGCCGTCCAAATATCTCGATCGAGATACAGAGATACAATCTGCACCGTCCAAATATCTCGATCGAGATACGTAGATGCAATATCCACCGTCCAATTATCTCGATCGAGATACGTAAACGCAATCTATACCGTCCATTCACGTACGTTGGAAGATGTGATCTCGGCCGTTTAAATATCTCGATCGAGGTATATAATGAATCTTGACCATCGAGATACCTTGTCATGGTAATGCCTTTAAATCGTGGCCGTCCATGTACCTCGAACGAGATAGTAATATCAAATCTCAGCCGTCGATCCTTCCCCAACCCTAAAATTAGGTGTGTATCTTGGTTGTATGTTGCACTAACCCTAATATCCAGAGCGTTAATCTTGCAAACCCTAAATTGCATGATGTTACCGAACCTCGATCGAGGTTATAAAACCGGAAAACTTTTTTTTGCCTCATTGTCACAAGTCGTTTTCACTCTCCTTGCTCTCTTGATTTGGATTAGCATTAGTGAGCCCATTAGCTTTGTTTTTTAGCTTCATTAGTGCTACTTAGCACTAAGCATTAGACCCTTCACATTAGACCCTTCACATTGGACCCTTCACATTTGGCTTAGGTTTTAGCATGGAGTCACACGAGGAGGGCCACGAGGAGGGCCGCTCATCTATTGCGGACCTCATCGCGGAGATAGACCGCGAGTTAGCGGCTATCCGTAGGAGTGCTAGAGACACTCCGTCTACATTACATATCGTGGCAGACTTGGAGGCGATGCTTGCGTCCCTTCGTAGCCTTCACGATATTGTTTATGTAGATGAGTGGATAGCCCACCATCGCGCTGCTCCTGTGTCACATGGCCTGACATATCGTCAGATCTGTGATCTTGCTCCTATTAGGGATGGAGCCTACCTAGATCTTTTCCTCGATAGTCGTGGGATGAGGCCTGGGGCGGGCAAGCCCCTCACTATTTTGCGGTGTTTGCATCCTTGTATGGCGGCACATATCTATACTCGATATGTTGCCGCATATGGGAGGATGCCGAACAACCGCCAGATTCCCATATACTTCGCAAAGCAGTTATATGCGGAGTTTGTCTTAGGGGAGGAGGTGGATTACACCAGCCATCGTCCGGGTGGTGGTGCTGGCTGAGGCCGTCTCCAGGACCAGGGTAGGCGGCCTCCACCAGCCCTTCGTGTAGCACCTACCACAGATCCTTCATTTGTGCCATTGTCGACAGTAGAGGCTCTTGGCACCCAGGTCGGCATTGACGTACGGAGTACCACGGAGAGCATCCAGCACGTGGTGCGCCTGTTCTCACGATCTATACCGACGACAGATGTGGAGGTATTTACATATATATTACGTCTTAAGTTTTTTTGGTCATTTATCTTCATGTTTATATATACTTTTCTATATTTTTACATGAGCAGCATGGTTGATTGTGTCACGTAGGTTCCCACACCTACCCCACTGAGAGGCTCACTCAGGAGTTGGTAGAGGCGAGAGCGGAGATTGACCGCCTCAGAGCTGCATTACAGATGGCAGAGGCAGCTACTGCAGAGGCACAGCATCTGAGAGAGTCCGACATCCAGCAGGTAGGTTTCTCTTGCACGTAAAAGAGTTATAATTAAGGTCCTAAGTTATAAATTTCTTTAAGTAATACCTAATGAGAGACTAATCAATTATTTTAATGCTTTACTTTTTTGCGTAGGCTCGGACCAAGGTAGAGAGCTCCAGAGCTGAGGCACAGCATCATCAGATTATGGAGCAGATTGCCCAGCACAGGGCAGAGCAGCTGATGCTGCATGTTCGAGAGTATCGTAGATCCTCGGACGTGACAGTGCCTTACCTACCTTTTCGACGACCTCTCCCGCAGGATGCACCACCCTTCCTACGTGATGCGTGCTGCTCTTTATGTATCGAGGACATTGATAGTACAGGTGGATATGCCCTGGGATGTGGACATATTTTCCACTTGTCTTGCATCACCCAGGAGCTAGTCCGGTTCTCAGCATGCCCCTCCTGCCGTGCACGTGTCGACCTAGCGAGCGACGTACAGGGTATTGGGCATCGATGATCTTCACCCAGGCCTCGTTCAAGTAGATGCCAGGACTGGCAGGCCTGTCGACTTTACATCAGCTATGGACTTGGGACTCGACGCCTTCGACGATAGAGCCCAGGAGCCTGAGGTGCCTCCTGAGATAGAGTGGAGCTCACATGAGTTCGACGCTTACCAGCAGAGAGTCCTACATGAGAGCCAGGTCACAGCATATGAGCGCGTGGGTGGTGCTGGCCCTAGTGGCAGGGTGATGGTGCTAGCAGCAGTGCTGCTTCACATGAGCAATGTGTCCTTACAGCAGAGGAGCTTACACGAGCAGAGTGGCAGACACGTACCATTGCACATTATAGATTTTGGGTTTACAGATAGAGGCGTCTTGCATTAGCACGACGTAGAGAGAGAGAGAGGGCCATAGCAGCTTTTGGGACTCGTGAGCTCCCAAGTACACCAGCACCAGCTCACGATCCTGCCTTTGAGGCAGACCTCCCCGCAGACATTCGATGACCCCCGCAGCCGGCACAGCCTCCTCGACGTGCACAGCAGCCTCGACGCGCACGTCGACCGGCAGTTAGAGATGATGATTTTGATTGGGTTGCTGTTGATAGTGACTAAACTCAGACTAGCTGGGTTAGCTCACTTACATTGTACTTAGATTTTTGGGCAGTGACTAACCTCAAACTAGCTGGGGTAGCTCATTTTCATTCTGATGTACTTATTTGATGTTTATATCATTATGAGTTTTTTCATTATTGAGTATCATTACATTTTAGTTGATGTTCTTGATTTTATTATATTTTTTAACACTTTGGCTATCATATTGTTTGTTGAAAATCTCCATGCCATCGTACCCAAACATGCTCTGATGGGGACCAAACTTTGCAAGCATGGGGAGGGGACCCACCCCCACATGCTTGCAAAGTTTGGTCACAATCAGAGCATGTTTGGATTGGTAATTAGCGCCTAGTCCGGTTTTTTCAAGTCTCTTGGTACTTAAGAGGCCATGGAAAATCCGGGCCTTCCCCATACCATCGTACCCAAACATGCTCCGATGGGGACCAAACTTTGCAAGCATATGGGGGTGGGTCCCCCCCCACATGCTTGCAAAGTTTGGTCACAATCAGAGCATGTTTGGATTGGTAATTGGCGCCCAGTGCGGGTTTTTGAAGTCTCTTGGTGCTTAAGAGGCCATGGAAAATCCGGGCCTTCCCCATACCATCGTACCCAAACATGCTCCCCGATGGGAACCAAAGTTTGCAAGCATGTGGGGGTGGGTCCCCCCCACATGCTTGCAAAGTTTGGTCACAATCAGAGCATGTTTGGATTGGTAATTAGCGCCCAGTGCGGGTTTTTCAAGTCTCTTGGTGCTTAAGAGGCCATGGAAAATCCGGGCCTTCCCCATACCATCGTACCCAAACATGCTCCGATGGGGACCAAACTTTGCAAGCATGTGGGGGTGGGTCCCCCCCACATGCTTGCAAAGTTTGGTCACAATCAGAGCATGTTTGGAATGGTAATTGGCGCCCAGTGCGGGTTTTTGAAGTCTCTTGGTGCTTAAGAGGCCATGGAAAATCCAGGCCTTCCCCATACCATCGTACCCAAACATGCTCCGATCGGGACCAAACTTTGCAAGCATGTGGGGGTGGGTCTCCCCCACATGCTTGCAAAGTTTGGTCACAATCAGAGCATGTTTGGATCGGTAATTAGCGCCCAGTGCGGGTTTTTCAAGTCTCTTGGTGCTTAAGAGGCCATGGAAAATCCGGGCCTTCCCCATACCATCGTACCCAAACATGCTCCGATGGGGACCAAAATTTGCAAGCATGTGGGGGTGGTGCCCCCCACATGCTTGCAAAGTCTGGTCACAATTAGAGCATGTTTGGATTGGTAATTAGCGTCCAGTACGGGTTTTTCAAGTCTCTTGGTGCTTAAGAGGCCATAGAAAATCTGGGCCTTCCCCATACCATCGTACCCAAACATGCTCTGATGGGGACCAAACTTTGCAAGCATGTGGGGGTGGGTCTCCCCCACATGCTTGCAAAGTTTGGTCACAATCAGAGCATGTTTGGATTGGTAATTAGCGCCCAGTCCGTATTTTTCAAGTCTCTTGGTGCTTAAGAGGCCATGGAAAATCCGGGCCTTCCCCATAACATCGTACCCAAACATGCTCCGATAGGGACCAAACATTGCAAGCATGTGGGGGTGGGTCCCCCCCACATGCTTGCAAAGTTTGGTCCCCATCGGAGCATGTTTGGATTGGTAATTAGCGCCCAGTGCGGGTTTTTCAAGTCTCTTGGTGCTTAAGAGGCCATGGAAAATCCGGGCCTTACCCATACCATCGTACCCAAACATGCTCCGATAGGGACCAAACTTTGCAAGCATGTGGGGGTGGGTCCCCCCCACATGCTTGCAAAGTTTGGTCACAATCAGAGCATGTTTGGATTGGTAATTAGCGCCCAGTCCGGATTTTTCAAGTCTCTTGGTGCTTAAGAGGCCATGGAAAATCCGGGCCTTCCCCATACCATCGTACCCAAACATGCTCCGATAGGGACCAAACTTTGCAAGCATGTGGGGGTGGGTCCCCCCCACATGCTTGCAAAGTTTGGTCCCCATCCGAGCATGTTTGGATTGGTAATTAGCGCCCAGTGCGGGTTTTTCAAGTCTCTTGGTGCTTAAGAGGCCATGGAAAATCCGGGCCTTCCCCATACCATCGTACCCAAACATGCTCCGATAGGGACCAAACTTTGCAAGCATGTGAGGGTGGGTCCCCCCCACATGCTTGCAAAGTTTGGTCACAATCAGAGCATGTTTGGATTGGTAATTAGCGCCCAGTGCGGGTTTTTCAAGTCTCTTGGTGCTTAAGAGGCCATGGAAAATCCGGGCCTTCCCCATACCATCGTACCCAAACATGCTCCGATGGGGACCAAACTTTGCAAACATGTGGGGGTGGGTCCCCCCCACGTGCTTGCAAAGTCTGGTCCCCATTGGAGCATGTTTGGATTGGTAATTGGCGCCCAGTGCGGGTTTTTGAAGTCTCTTGGTGCTTAAGAGGCCATGGAAAATCCGGGCCTTCCCCATACCATCGTACCCAAACATGCTCCGATGGGGACCAAACTTTGCAAGCATGTGGGGGTGGGCCCCCCCACATGCTTGCAAAGTTTGGTCACAATCAGAGCATGTTTGGATTGGTAATTAGCGCCCAGTGCGGGTTTTTCAAGTCTCTTGGTGCTTAAGAGGCCATGGAAAATCCGGGCCTTCCCCATACCATCGTACCCAAACATATGGGGACCAAAATTTGCAAGCATGTGGGGGTGGGTCCCCCCCACATGCTTGCAAAGTTTGGTCCCCATCGGAGCATGTTTGGATTGGTAATTAGCGCCCAGTGCGGGTTTTTCAAGTCTCTTGGTGCTTAAGAGGCCATGGAAAATCCGGGCCTTCCCCATACCATCGTACCCAAACATGCTCCGATGGGGACCAAACTTTGCAAGCATGTGGGGGTGGGTCTCCCCCACATGCTTGCAAAGTTTGGTCACAATCAGAGCATGTTTGGATTGGTAATTAGCGCCCAGTCCGGATTTTTCAAGTCTCTTGGTGCTTAAGAGGCCATGGAAAATCCGGGCCTTCCCCATACCATCGTACCCAAACATGCTCCGATAGGGACTAAACTTTGCAAGCATGTGGCGGTGGGTCCCCCCCACATGCTTGCAAAGTTTGGTCCCCATCGGAGCATGTTTGGATTGGTAATTAGCGCCCAGTGCGGGTTTTTCAAGTCTCTTGGTGCTTAAGAGGCCATGGAAAATCCGGGCCTTCCCCATACCATCGTACCCAAACATGCTCCGATAGAGACCAAACTTTGCAAGCATGTGGGGGTGGGTCCCCCCCACATGCTTGCAAACTTTGGTCACAATCAGAGCATGTTTGGATTGGTAATTAGCGCCCAGTCCGGATTTTTCAAGTCTCTTGGTGCTTAAGAGGCCATGGAAAATCTGGGCCTTCCCCATACCATCGTACCCAAACATGCTCCGATAGGGACCAAACTTTGCAAGCATGTGGGGGTGGGTCCCCCCCACATGCTTGCAAAGTTTGATCCCCATCGGAGCATGTTTGGATTGGTAATTAGCGCCCAGTGCGGGTTTTTCAAGTCTCTTGGTGCTTAAGAGGCCATGGAAAATCCGGGCCTTCCCCATACCATCGTACCCAAACATGCTCCGATAGGGACCAAACTTTGCAAGCATGTGGGGGTGGGTCCCCCCCACATGCTTGCAAAGTTTGGTCACAATCAGAGCATGTTTGGATTGGTAATTAGCGCCCAATGCGGGTTTTTCAAGTCTCTTGGTGTTTAAGAGGCCATGGAAAATCCGGGCCTTCCCCATACCATCGTACCCAAACATGCTCCGATGGGGACCAAACTTTGCAAGCATGTGGGGGTGGGTCCCCCCCACATGCTTGCAAAGTCTGGTCCCCATTGGAGCATGTTTGGATTGGTAATTGGCGGCCAGTGCGGGTTTTTGAAGTCTCTTGGTGCTTAAGAGGCCATGGAAAATCCGGGCCTTCCCCATACCATCGTACCCAAACATGCTCCGATGGGGACCAAACTTTGCAAGCATGTGGGGGTGGGCCCCCCCACATGCTTGCAAAGTTTGGTCACAATCAGAGCATGTTTGGATTGGTAATTAGCGCCCAGTGCAGGTTTTTCAAGTCTCTTGGTGCTTAAGAGGCCATGGAGAATCCGGGCCTTCCCCATACCATCGTACCCAAACATGCTCCGATGGGGACCAAACTTTGCAAGCATGTGGGGGTGGGTCCCCCCCACATGCTTGCAAAGTTTGGTCACAATCAGAGCATGTTTGAATTGGTAATTAGCGCCCAGTGTGGGTTTTTCAAGTCTCTTGGTGCTTAAGAGGCCATGGAAAATCCGGGCCTTACCCATACCATCGTACCCAAACATGCTCCGATGGGGATCAAACTTTGCAAGCATGTGGGGGTGGGTCCCCCCCACATGCTTGCAAAGCTTGGTCCCCATCGGAGCATGTTTGGATTGGTAATTAGCGCCCAGTGCGGGTTTTTCAAGTCTCTTGGTGCTTAAGAGGCCATGGAAAATCCAGGCCTTCCCCATACCATCGTACCTAAACATGCTCCGATAGGGACCAAACTTTGCAAGCATGTGGGGGTGGGTCCCCCCCACATGCTTGCAAAGTTTGGTCCCCATCGGAGTATTTTTGGATTGGTAATTAGCGCCCAGTGCGGGTTTTTCAAGTCTCTTGGTGCTTAAGAGGCCATGGAAAATCCGGGCCTTCCCCATACCATCGTACCCAAACATGCTCCGATAGGGACCAAACTTTGCAAGCATGTGGGGGTGGGTCCCCCCCACATGCTTGCAACGTTTGGTCACAATCAGAGCATGTTTGGATTGGCAATTAGTGCCCAGTCCGGATTTTTCAAGTCTCTGGGTGCTTAAGAGGCCATGGAAAATCCGGGCCTTCCCCATACCATCGTACCCAAACATGCTCCGATGGGGACCAAACTTTGCAAGCATGTGGGGGTGGGTCCACCCCACTTGCTTGCAAAGTCTGGTCCCCATCGGAGCATGTTTGGGTGCGATGGTATGGGGAAGGCCTGGATTTTCCATGGCCTCTTGAGCACCAAGAGACTTGAAAAATCCAGACTGGGCGCTAATTACCAATCCAAACATGCTCCGATTGTGACCAAACTTTGCAAGCATGTGGGAGTGGCCCCCCCCCCATGCTTGCAAAGTTTGGTCCCCATCGGAGCATGTTTGGGTGCGATGGTATGGGGAAGGCCCGGATTTTCCATGGCCTCTTAAGCACCAAGAGACTTGAAAAACCCACACTGGGCGCTAATTACCAATCCAAACATGCTCTGATTGTGACCAAACTTTGCAAGCATGTGGGGGGGACCCACCCCCACATGCTTGCAAAGTTTGGTCCCCATCGGAGCATGTTTGGGTACGATGGTATGGGAAAGGCCCGGATTTTCCATGGCCTCTTAAGCACCAAGAGACTTGAAAAACCCGCACTGGGCGCTAATTACCAATCCAAACATGCTCTGATTGTGACCAAACTTTGCAAGCATGTGGGGGGGCCCATCCCCACATGCTTGCAAAGTTTGGTCCCCATCGGAGCATGTTTGGGTACGATGGTATGGGGAAGGCCCGGATTTTCCATGGCCTCTTAAGCACCAAGAGACTTCAAAAACCCGCACTGGGCGCCAATTACCAATCCAAACATGCTCTGATTGTGACCAAACTTTGCAAGCATGTTGGGGGGACCCACCCCCACATGCTTGCAAAGTTTGGTCCCCATCGGAGCATGTTTGGGTACGATGGTATGGGGAAGGCCCGGATTTTCCATGGCCTCTTAAGCACCAAGAGACTTGAAAAACCCGCACTGGGCGCTAATTACCAATCCAAACATGCTCTGATTGTGACCAAACTTTGTAAGCATGTGGGGGGGACCCACCCCCACATGCTTGCAAAGTTTGGTCCCCATCGGAGCATGTTTGGGTACGATGGTATGGAGATTTTCAACAAACAATATGATAGCCAAAGTGTTAAAAAATATAATAAAATCAAGAACATCAACTAAAATGTAATGATACTCAATAATGAGAAAACTCATAATGATATAAACATCAAATAAGTACATCAGAATGAAAATGAGCTACCCCAGCTTGTCTGAGGTTAGTCACTACCCAAAAATCTAAGTACAATGTAAGTGAGCTAACCCAGCTAGTCTGAGTTTAGTCACTATCAAGATAGAGATCTAGTCAGCAGCACCCTCTCTAGCTCTCACAACTGCTCTAGAATGCTCTCATGGTCATCCACTCGAAGCCGAAAACGAGGGTGAGAACTGTGTTTTCGGCTCTGTACTCGAACAAGAGTGAGCCTGGTAGCAACCACTATAGATGAGAGAACTGAAATGCCTCTAACTCCCACTTCCACTGCTGGAACTCAAGACTCCCCCGATAAAGTCGAATCTGCTGGTAGAACCGGCTTGCCACAATCATGCTATGGGCGGCATAAGAAAACCCATGATCATCCACTGTATCCTGGTCAAGCATGCACTTTGGCCTAGTGCAACTCATCAGATAGTAGTCTACTCCCTCGCTATTTCCCTCACTGGCAATAACAGCAAATACATCACCCTCCTGTAGCAAATCTGTCAGGTCATCATAACTGACCATGAACGCAGGACCTGTGTGCTCATCAGACACCACTGGATGTGAAGGATGCTCGGGGGAGAGGAATGTCTGTATCCATGCATCTGCCCATCCTCTCGAGGCACAATGTGACCAATCGCCATCCATACATGCTCCACAGAAGCATGCAAACCGTCGTGTGTAAATCGTGGGGGCTGCCATGCACGTGCTCCTGATGGAATGTAAGCCCAAGGTCCCAGGTACTGTGTCACAATCATGGGAGGCTCTACGGTCAATCATGCCACCATCCACATGCCAAAAAAATCTCCTGACAATCCGAGCATCACGTTTGGGGTACGATGATGCTGCACTCCCACACAAATGTTGGGAGCACCACTCGACTACGTGGCCCGCATCTCTGAACCGCTGAGCATCCTGTCACAGCTGATGACGCCTCAAGGCACGTTTCACACACGCGCCCGCACCATCATGCTCACCCTTCCCGTGACCAGTCTCAAAGAATGACCAAATCACTGGGATACTAGACTGCACATGCCACCTATAAATCCATAAAAGATAGTCTTAGTTATTGTTTTCTTTAAGATGTTCTAGTGAATTTAGTTTAATTGTAAATGTAAGAAAGCCATAAGTACTACCTGTAGAGCCAATAGAATTGACGTGATGACTTGAACTGTGTGCCACAACCATCCGACCAAACCCATCGCTGGACATGTCTGATCCCACAATCTCCTAAAAAATCGTCATGGAGACGAAAACAGTGTTGCACAAAATGTGCATCATGTGAACGATCATCACTGATATAGAAATGATACTCTGTCTCGGGGGTACTCGCTATCCCATCTACATGAGCCTCTGCATGTCGATATCTAATGTGGACCAAAATAGCAACCTGGTGAGGTAAGCAATACATACGTTTAGGACACAAAAAATCAATTAAGTAATGTAGCTCAAACATAAAACAAATATTACAAAATATAACCATTACTTGCTCTGAGAAGTAATACTCAGATTGTATCTCCTGAAAAGGTGTGAAAGTGTAGTTCTCTGCAAAATCAATCACAGAGACGACCACACCAATAGGAAACTCTGCTAGGCATGCTCGGAACTGACGATCCTGCCACTTGGCACAATGACTGTGCCGTATGTAGGGGTAGATCTGCTCCCTAAATGTGGCTGTGAAGTGACAACGTGGTGTATGTTTGTCCACGAGCTGCAACTTCCTGGACTGTCCACCACTCTGGAGCTGGTGTGTCACATACTCATAACGTTGCCATGCCACTATCTCTTGGTCACTTGCATCAAGATCTACCATCTGTAGATGTGCAAGTGAACCACACGATGTGCAATTGCTCTCCACACAAGGCATCCTATGGAACTGGGCATCCTCCGTGCGTGCACACAAAAGAGAGTGGATGAAATCACGTGGACTACGAGGCAACTCTCTATGCCCACTAAGAGAACGGAACACATCATAAAAAAGTTTGAACTCAACATGGTAGCGACAACAACATGTGTCATGCTGACGTGAGTACCTCACAAACCAAGGCTTACACCCCTCAAATGACCTTTGCCCAATTTTAAGCTCTGGATACGAAGCCACAAACTGAGAATACAACTTAGTTTGGGTCATTTCAAGAAAGCAAGCACCGTGCTCAATGAACACTCCTCTTGTCACTCTCTTACGCAAAGCTTTCTTGAAAACTGGCGATGCACGACAATTCTCCTCCCAAAAACTTTCTATCAAGGTTCTAGTGGTTTCATCTAGTAGGCGATCATGCCTAGCTACACGACCACTACTCGCCCACATAGCACCAACCTCATTGGCATCTAAACTTTGTCGCCTAATAGACCCAACTCTAAGTGCGTGTGGTGCTATGGAAAGGATGCGAGATGTGGCACTAACCTTACCCTTCATTTGGGAGCTACTTATGGCTGCCACAATAGCCCGTCGAGCAGCCAAAGCGTCCGTAGAGTTCCTCTTCTTGTTAACTATATAGGAATGACGAACACTTTGTAGCACCGCCATGCCAGCTCTCCTCTCTCTTCGACCTCCAATGTCGGAAAGCGCCCTGCAGTTGGCCATGTTGGGCAGATCAATCAAAGCATCAAGCACACATGCCCGACTTTGAGAACCCATTCTCAAGGAAGCTAAGAGAGAAAATATTATAAAGGCTCAATGATGGGATAGTACTAGAGATAAGTGTGGGATAGTACTAGAGATGTGTGATTATATAGGAAAAATAGGTTATCCACTTCAAATCTCATTGGATTTCCTATCTAAGATTGATTGGATAACTAAGATAAACATAAAGATAATTAAAGATAAACTATTATCCACTTAAAAATTAATATTATTTATAATATTTATTAACAAGTCTAAATATTTATCATTACTAGATATATAAATATATCTTTTATTTTATAATTATATAACTGCTTTTTTTAAATAAAGTATTTTTTTCAAATTTTATTCAAAGGTTTATTCTACATAAAAAATTTTCAAGAAATATAAAATTAAAAAATTTATTTTTTTTAAAATTAATAATATGATCTTTAATAATATTTTTATTGATCTAATCCCAAAATATAATCCTTTAAAATTAGTGATTTTAAATTTTTTTATTTAATAAGTTACATATATTTTATTATTTAAATTTCTATATTCTATTTCTCTAAATTACTAAATTAACTTTTCCAAAAATATGTTTTTGAAAAAAGAGGGGAGGTGGGAAGGAGATGCCACGTGTCACAAGCGTGCATGACACGTGGCATTCTCTTGACATGTGGTGCACTATTATGGTTGATGTGGCAATTCCATGATGTGGCATGCCATGTCACCATGTGCGAGGTGGCATGCAAAGGTGGCAAGATGATGTGGCATTAATGATGACTAGGATGATGAGGTGGGGAGTCAACTAGGTTGACCATGTTGACGTGGAGGGTGGAGGTGGCAAGCTGAGGTGGCAAGCTGCTTATGTGGATCCTCTCGATGCTCACGTGGACATAAAGTGGCATGCATATATAAGGTTTGTGCCTACCCAAGCCTCACACATGGAATGAAACCTAAGCTGTGAAGTTTACCAAGCCTAGATTTCCAAACCTAACTAGGATTGGTTTTAGACTTGAAAAGGGGAGAGTGGACACAATATGGAAATTTTCACTTGTGAGGATTGAAAATGGACCTTCCCATACTCAAATCAAGCCAAAATTTTTTTAATAAATTCATGGCAACAAGAGTATTGATCCCTTGAGTTTTTAGATTGAAAGATTCAATATTTAATTTTCTAGAATTAAATTACTATTGATTTAATGGGCCTCTGATAGTCATAATAAATTTTCCAAAGTAAATCTACAAAAATCAAACCGTTAGATTTGTAATTTTACCTTATACCCACATTATACTAATCTTTCCCAATCTAATCATCACTAGATCCATACAATTTGAGCATTTTAAATGGTAGATGTGGTGGGAGGATAAAATAGTATGTTTTTTAACAATTCTAATATCTTTTAAATAATATAGAAAATAGTAGAACACATCAAAAATTACTCGATAAATCAAGTTAAGCTCTATGTTATTTGTATTTGTGATATGCAAAGTGGGAACATCATATGAGTAATAATGTAAAAGTTATAGACAATTTACTCACATTCACTATACCTGTCTAAACCTAGGACAGGGCCTGTATACAAACTTGGTTCCCAAAGAAAAGGGGATTTGCAATTATTGGATATTCGATCAGATTATAGTTTTAGGTGTCCAACTTTGCATATGATGTTTCATTAGAAGACCTTGAAGTGAAACTCCTTGGCTAACTATGAGAGATTGGCTATTCTTCTTGAAAAAATGCCTGTTTTCCAGCTAAAGCCAAGGGCGCCCACGACATGAAACTAGATAACCTCATCTTGCAACCACCCCTTGCAGCCTGTTTTCAAGAGAGGAGATTTATTTTTGCTTTTGTTTTAAATAAATATATGTTTTTTTGTTTTGTCTGAAAAGAAATGTTTTTTGTTTTGTTTTATATAAACGGGAAAAATAAGAAAAGAGATGAGGAGAGACACAAAGAAAGTAGCAATAGATTTTTTAAATTTGTTTTAAATTTGCGCATCAATAAAAAAGCATCCTGCTCTGCTGTGGTAGCCGTTTCATCACCTCCAGGTTAGCTCTGCTTAAGCAAACGCCTGATACCGCAAAAATCCATGTTAAGTAAGTGCCCAAATGCACAAATCTCTTCCTGCTGCGCCAAGCAAGTGCTCGATGGAGAGAAATTTCTGTTAAGCAAGCATTTAATTGTGATAATCGCCGCTAAGCAAGAGTCACCTGCGAATTTCCCAGGGTTTTCTGCTGAATTAGAAAGAGAAATCAAAGATTTACTTGCTGTCTGGGTGTACAACAATGGAGGCTCTCTCCTTCTTATAGCCTTTTTCTTGACTATCTCATGCGTTTTTTTTCTCGACGAATCAAAGTTCAAACCACGACTAAGTCGAAAATTAAAGCAGTGATTAGAGCACCCACAATCCCTAATTAAGTCAAATGAGCGCGTGTTTTTTGAAAAAATAAGTATTGCACCCGCGCATTGCTGCGGCGGCCGACCAAGGTTCCAGAAAAGTAGGGCGCGAGTGACCACACGAAAATAAAATAACCCCCTGTTAATCAAAATTAACGAGGGGGTCTTCACCCTTTACGGGCGATAGCCGGTGCTGCGAAAGCCGCTAGCCTGCTCCTTCACGAGACAGCATGGCAAGACAAATGAGCACGTGTTTTTTGAAAAAATAAATTTACGCCAATAAAACAGTAGGGCGTGGGCGACCACACAAAAACGAAATACCCCCCCTGTTAATCCGGGGTCTTCACCCTTTATGGGCGATAGCCAGTGTTGCGAAAGCTGCCAGCCTGCTCCTTCACGAGACAGCATGGCAAGAGAGGCATATGATGATGTGGCAAGTTCCTTTTCTAGAATGGTGATGTGGCAAGATAGCCGTTCAATCTGCCGTCGTGTGGGGTCTGTGCTGTATGACGTGGATTGGCAAGGTGGTCCAACTCTGTTTTGACATGGCGGGCCGCCATAAAGCTTCCACGTGTAAAAGCAATGTTGGGCACGCTTCTTCTTTTCTTTTTTTTGGACAACCCCACCTCCCTCCACCTGGGCAAAGGACATATTCCTCAGACTTATTTTCATCCATCTTTTTAAATTAGTTTCCTAAAAGTTCTAAAAGTGTATTTTGTAAAATGATTTTGGACTTTTTAAATAAACAATGATTTGTTTTGTTATACATATATATACATATATATATATATATACATACACACACATATATATATATATATATATATATATATATATATATAGAGAGAGAGAGAGAGAGAGAGAGAGAGAGAGAGAGAGAGAGAGAGAGAGAGAGAGAGAGAGAGAGAGAGAGAGAGAAAGTGTAGAATAATTTAGGTTTTTTAATTAAAAAATGATTGAGAAAAAGTGGTTGCATTTTGGCTAGCCTTCAAATTTTCAAAAATTTTGGTTATTCTATGTATGCCAGGCACCTCAATCTGCTAGCTTTGAGCTCCACGTGGTCGTGCCTTCACCTCCTCGAGCTCCTCGACCGTCTTTGCCTCCTCCAAGTGCAAACCAAAACTGGTACTGCGCTGTTACCTTGAACTCGATGCAATTGTATGCATGAGTGTTGTAATGAATTGTTTTATAATTAATGATTCAACCTAATATAAACATCAATTCAAAACCTTCCTAAAAAGTCAAAGACTGATGACTTTTGATTAATGTTTGATAAAGATTTGGATTGTTTTGTTTTAAATAAAAGATTTATTTATATAGAATATATATATATATATATATATAGAGGACTACCTAAAGATTTCAAACAAAATGTATTATATATATTTATCTATACCTTGAACTCGATGCATTCATGGATGGGAGAGGAGGCTATTCACATGAACGGCTTGATGTCAGCGGTGCGGCCAACGACAGCCCCTTCGCCATGGCAGAAGGAAACGATCGATCACTGTCTTGGTTTTTGTTGTGATACCTGAGAAGCCCATGGGACCAAATCCCTTCTGCATTGCATTGCCCCTCATACCTCTTATGCTCGAATTATTGACATGAACGCCTTCAAGAACAGATTTCTTTATGAAAGTTGACACAGTATGTGTCCTCTACATGGGGAACATGCATGTTGTTCAAACAATATGTGTCCTCTACATGGGGAACATGCATGTTGTTGAGACAAAGAGAGTGGTTCTCACGATAAGTGTAAGGGAGTTCACTAAAGGAGTAGTTTAAAACTCTTTGATCTATGAAGCTTGATGTTTTAAATATACCCATTTTGTTAACTTCAAGGTAATAAACTACGGTCAAACTTACAACTTTTTTCATTCTTTGTATTTAAAAAATCGAGGATGTATGTAAAACTTTATGTAAGTCGATGAAATTGTAAGCTCCTTTTGTTTAACTCACATGATATTTTACATATTCCTAGGTGAATCCCTTGGGCCCGCTGTTACCTTGAACTCGATGCAATTGTATACATGAGTGTTGTAATGAATTGTTTTATAATTAATGATTCAACCTAATATAAACATCAATTCAAAACCTTCCTAAAAAGTCAAAGATTGATGACTTTTGATTAATGTTTGATAAAGATTTGGATTGTTTTGTTTTAAATAAAAGACTTATTTATATTAGAATATATATATATATATATATATATATATATATATATATATATAGAGGACTACCTAAAGATTTAAAACAAAATGTATTATATATATTTATCTATACCTTGAACTCGATGCATTCATGGATGGGAGAGGAGGCTATTTATGAACGGCTTGATGTCAACGGTGCGGCCAACGACAGTCCCTTCGCCATGGCAGAAGGAAACGATCAATCACTATCTTGGTTTTTGTTGTGATACCTGAGAAGCCCATGGGACCAAATCCCTTCTGCATTGCATTGCCCCTCATACCTCTTATGCTCGAATTATTGACATGAACGCCTTCAAGAACAGATTTCTTTATGAAAGTTGACACAGCATGTCTCCTCTACATGGGGAACATGCATGTTGTTCAAACAATATGTGTCCTCTACATGGGGAACATGCATGTTGTTGAGACAAAGAGAGTGGTTCTCACGATAAGTGTAAGGGAGTTCACTAAAGGAGTAGTTTAAAACTCTTTGATCTATGAAACTTGATGTTTTAAATATATCCATTTTGTTAACTTCAAGAAGGTAATAAACTACGGTTAAACTTATAACTTTTTTCATTCTTTGTATTTAAAAAATCGAGGATGTGTGTAAAACTTTAAGTCGATGAAATTGTAAGCTCCTTTTGTTTAACTCACATGATATTTTACATATTCCTAGGTGAATCCTTGGGCCCGCTGTTACCTTGAACTCGATGCAATTGTATACATGAGTGTTGTAATGAATTGTTTTATAATTAATGATTCAGCCTAATATAAACATCAATTCAAAACCTTCCTAAAAAGTCAAAGATTGATGACTTTTATCAAATACAAAGAATGAAAAAAGTTGTAAGTTTAATCGTAGTTTATTACCTTGAAGTTAACAAAATGGGTATATTTAAAACATCAAGCTTCATAGATCAAAGAGTTTTAAACTACTGCTTTAGTGAACTCCCTTTAAACACTTATTGTGAGAACCACTCTCTTTGTCTCAACAACATGCATGTTCCCCATGTAGAGGACACATATTGTTTGAACAACATGCATGTTCCCCATGTAGAGGAGACATACTGTGTCAACTTTCATAAAGAAATCTGTTCTTGAAGGCGTTCATGTCAATAATTCGAGCATAAGAGGTATGAGGGGCAATGCAATGCAGAAGGGATTTGGTCCCATGGGCTTCTCAGGTATCACAACAAAAATCAAGACAGTGATCGATCGTTTCCTTCTGCCATGGCGAAGGGGCTGTCGTTGGCCGCACCATTGACATCAAGCCGTTCATGAATAGCCTCCTCTCCCATCCATGAATGCATCGAGTTTAAGGTATAGATAAATATATATAATACATTTTGTTTGAAATCTTGAGGACAATCGAGGATGTATGTAAAACTTTATGTAAGTCGATGAAATTGTAAGCTCCTTTTGTTTAACTCACATGATATTTTACATATTCCTAGGTGAATCCCTTGGGCCCGCACTTTCATCCATCTTTTTAAATGAGTTTCCTAAAAGCTAAAATTAGGTGAACCGCCTTCAGACATATATAGATATATATACAAATACATATACATATATATATGTATGTATATGCATATACATATATATATACATATACAAATACATATACAACCATATATGTATGTATATGCATATGCATATATATATACATATAGATACATATACATATACATCATGTGGATACCTTTTTACCATTCATTCACTTGAGCGTAGTTGGGTCTTACTCTATTCTACGTATGTGTGATTTAGTTTGTGATTCACCGTTTCGATTATTTTCATAATCCATAATTTCTTCTAGATTAAATAAAATTTAAAAAATATTTCATTAATATATTTCTTAATGATGTACAGTATGGATAACGAGGGGGAAATTGTGAGGTGTTCCATGGATGTTGAGGATAGAAGCCATTGTGCAGAGTATTCAAGACCTCAACAATCTGAGGTAAGAGAAGATAATGAGAAGACTCAATGAATAATGGAGGAAACTAAAAACCTCTACTAAGTGGGTGCGACGTAACCATGGTAAGAAGACTCGAAATGGAAAGAAGACAATAAATGTAACATCAGAGAATATACTCCATTTGGTCAACGACACAAACTCCCATGTGTTAAATGTGGAGAGCTTGATTGCTGGTCTTGGTTAGTGCATAAGAAATCATGGAAGTGGGGAGAGCAGTTCAACTCGAGAATCAGTTTCTGCCATTATAAGTGGCAATCACGAGATTAAGGATATTGTCGAAGCTACCTACCTCCGCATAATGGATACATGTGGTGCTTTCGGAGCACACCTTTGTGATATTGGTTGTCGAAAGACAATTGATGCTATAAAAGAGCAACAAGACAAGTTAAGTGCCCATGTTGATAGGCTTGGAATGGAAGTATCAAGCCTTAAAGTAACATTGAATAGGTTTGGGGATTTACTTACCCAAATGAGTCGTAGATTGCAAACACGTGGAATGTAATTACTCAATTGGTTCACCAATTAGGAGTTGATCTTATGATCCTTTTGTAATGCTTATGACACTATTATCTTTTGGTAAGTTTGGGCTCTAAGTACTCTAATGATAATGATGGTCCTTTACTTACCAAAATGAGTTATAGATTGCAAACACGTGGAATGTAATTATTCATTTGGTTCACCGATTAGAAGTTGATGTTATGATCCTTTTGTAATGCTTATGACAGTATTTTCTTTTTGTAACTCTGGGCTCTAAGTACTCGAATGATAATGATGGTTCTTTTTGTCTCTCAGATATCATTGTGTGTGTGTGTGTGTGTGTGTGAGAGAGAGAGAGAGAGAGAGAGAGAGAGAGAGAGAGATTTATATATGTGGATATAATCTCTTAGTATTTATATGGAGATTATAGAGAATGTCTCTTTTAATGGTTTTTTATAGAAAATTCTCTTTTTATGGATTTTTGTCTCTTATATATGTACATGGGGGGAAGAGAGAGAGAGAGAGAGAGAGAGAGAGAGAGAGAGATTTCTAAGCTTGGTTTGGTCATTGGAAGACATTGGATGTTGATTTTATAATGTTTTTGTAATATTTGTGACATTGTTATTATCTTTTTATAAGTATATATGTAATGTTTTAGGATTATAGATTTTGTCTGTTATTTTTATATATGTAAGTTTTAAGGAAAAATGTGAAATGAAGTTAAGGGGATGGAAAGAGCTCTCATCTATTCTACTTTGTGGATCAATGTAGGTACATTAGCTTTTCATAGGGCTGCCATATTATTGATTTGTCATATAGTTTGGGTCTTCTTCCTTAGTCTTTTGAGGTAAGCTACCAAAACTTTGCTTTATTTTTATTTTTCTTCTTAATTGTATGTTTATTTTTAGAATTTATGATTTTTAAATACGAATAGTTCGATATAGTTTGATAAGAGCATAAGGATTTTAATGCTCATGAGAAAAGATGAAACTTGGCAAAGATCAAATAAGTTTATGACATTTACTTACCTACATATAAGCACAATCTAGCTTGAGTCAAAGGGATGGATATATATATAGATATATATATATATGTATATATGTATATACGTGTATATATATGTGTATATATACATACATACATATATATATATATATATATATATATATATATATATATACATGTACATATATATATATATATATATATATATATATATATATATATACATATGTATATATATATACATGTATATATATATATATACATGTACATATATATACATATGTATATATATATACATGTATATATATACATACATATATATATATATATATATATATATATATATATATATATATATATATATATATTCATGTATATACATGTATATATAGATATATATATACATGTATATACACATGTATATATAGATGTATATATATACACACACATATATGTATATATATGCAATTGTTCGTTCAAAGGGCAAGCCCGATTTATTCATTACTTTCACATGTAACCCAAAGTGGCCAGAGGTATTAGATGCTTTACTCCCGGGGCAAAGTGCATGTGACCGGCCTGATTCACCAAAAATATTCAGATATGATGAAAAATATCGGGAAGAAGGAGCTCTTTGGTAAGGTGATTGGATATGTGAGTGTCATTGAGTTCCAAAAAAGAGGATTGCCTCATTCACACACGTTATTGATCTTGGATAGTGCCCATAAACCTAAGACTCTCCAAGACTATGACAGATTAGTATGTGCCGAATTGCCTGACAAGCAAATGTTTCCTGCTCTGCATGATGTCACGTTGCATTGCAATATCCATGGGCCCTGTGGGCCATTCAATCCAAGTGCAATTTGTATGGATAAAGGGAAATGCACAAGGAACTATCCATGAGCTTTTGCACAAGAGACTATTGTGGATGAGAGTGGTTACCCCGTGTATATGCGTCGAAATGATGGAAGAACTGTGGCGCTGCGCCAAGAGAAGATATGCTGCTGATTATGCCTCAAGAAGGTTGGTTTTGTGAAGTTTTTGCCTCAAGTTTTGTGTTTGAGCATGGAAGAATGCTCTATGAAGGGTTGCTATGTATGGGCTTTGTGTATCCCATGAATCTTGTGTGGAGGTGCATGCTTGTCAAGATAATGGCAAGTGAGATGGTGAACTCAATGGAGTTCACATGTGTGTGCATCAAGAAGAGAATGCACTTGTTGATGTTTGCTCAATGAAGGAGAGCAAAGAAGGGGATGGAAACCTTGGAAGTTTCCACATGTTTATGCACCTTGGTTTCTTGAGAGAAACCAAAATGGCGAAGCACCCTTGAGTGGTTGCATGCACAAAGGAGGAGCATGCAGATTTGGAGCTCATGTCCATATTTATAGTGAGAAAATTAGAGAGATCATAAGTTTTATATTGTTTTGGTTTCTGTATGTAATTGTGTAGAGGCAAGCACAAGGATGATAGCTAGCAAAGTTGGTGGTTTCGAATATCTTTCTCTCTTCAACTTGAGGTTAGTTTTATTGTTGCCTTTTTTCTCTCTATCTATTTATGTGTTTGTAGCTAATATGTGATGCATAGATAAAGGGATTTATTTATTTTCATATGATTGGTTAGCTAAGAGAGAGAGAGAGAGAGAGAGAGAGAGAGAGAGAGAGAGAGAGAAGAGACTACACATTAAAACACTTTCTATATCTCTTTCTATCTCATTGAGTGTTTTAATATTGATAATTTGTATGGAAAATGTGAATGTAATAATGATTTTTTCCTGTCTAAGAATTTAGTGTGTGCACACATAAATAGAGTTTATAATATTGATATGCTCGGCTAGCTAAGCTAAAAACTTTTCATTTATTTAGAACACTGCCTTTGATTATAGAGAGAGAATATATGGGCCTAAGAGAATATACATACTATATTAGCCATAAAACAATAGTGAAATGTGTTTAAAAAGTAAAGAACTTTCTTTATGGCTACCAATACTACTAGACTTTTAGAGAGATAATTATGTCTCGCTAAGAGTACACATTGTGTACTTTTTGCATAAACGAGGTATCTACATGTATATAGTTGGGTTATTAGGGTTATGTTATATGTTGACAAAGATATAAAGATATGCTTTGAGTGCCTTAAGATATTTATTCTGGATTTCAGCAACAAATGGAGATCCAGAATGATAACAATGGCTCAAATGTTGTGGTGGCTATGAATGGAGCTTCCAATTCTAAAGTAGCTTTGTCTACCCCACCTGAGTTAATGAATGTTCAAGCTGCAAAACACCTGGCTTGGTCAAGGTCTCCATCTAGACAGTCAAGCTCGAAAAGTCTAAAAACTATTGTGGACATATGCGAGCACACTAACAAAAATCACGTTGCTTGTTGCAAGGAGTACTTACATGCCCATTGAGATGAGATCCGTGGAAGTGGCAACCAAAGGGGAGATACGCTAATTAAGAGATGAGTTGACACATCATCTTCATCATGTTCTCGATAATAGTGGTCACATGGAGGCTAACCAACTAGAAATGATTTCTTTCATGGAAAATTTGCGTGTTGAAATTGGGGAACGTCTAGGTGGATGTAATAGGGAATGTAAAGAACAAGCCGATTCTCTAAAAGAGAAAGTATGTACATTAAGCTTAGAGGTATTGAGTCTAAATATCTCCGTTTATTGACTCAATGCTATTATGAAAAAGATGACCCGTATGTTGGAAACCAAGATAGTTGCCTAGAGATTTTGTGAGAGTAATGATGTTTTTTGTTCAAGGGACAAATTGAATTTGCAACTTTCCAAATTTGGCTCTTCGTGGGTGATATTTATGAATTCTCTATTTTCTCAAAACCTTTATATCTCTCTTTATGTTTCATTTTCTCGCTCTTCTTTTTCTGTCTCTCAACATGTTTTATATTTCTATGTTTCTCTCTCTCTCTCTCTCTCTCTCTCTCTCTCTCTCTCTCTTTAAAGATGGAGAGAGGTTTTCACTTTATGTGTCATAATAATATGGATTGTATAGGCTAGACACACACACTTATCTTTTATAAATTTATCTAATAATTACATCATGTTTGCTACTCTGTGCAGAGTCTCACTGAGAGTAAGGTCACATATGTGATATACACATCCAAGATCATATACGTGAGGATAATAGCACTTGAAATAGAATAAATGTAATAAGGTAATATTATGTTGTCCGTTTGAAGTTAGGAATGTTTGTAAAAAGAAAATTATTATTTGCTTTTTTCTTTTTCGAAGGAGGTTGAAGATGGTTAGGAGCTGTATACACCTAAGTTTGAACCAAGTTTGTCGGCTTTGAATTTTGGATGCAACAGGCATGTCTCACGGTAATTGTTTGCGCGACGAACAAGGACTTGCATTTGAAAACAAATTGTTGCTAATTTAATGGAGTACTTAAAAAATTGGAAGGGTTAAAGATGAGGAGGAGAAGCATAAAGAATTCTATGCTAGAATCCACTTAGATCCAGGTAACAGAGCAACTCCCAATCCTACAGTCCTTCCAGAACCTATCAATGAACATCAAAATGTTCAGGCACATAGAGATATGGCACAAGGCCCTGTTTCTTTTTATTTAAATGAGCTACCTATATATGAGATTGGTCCTATTGATAATTTTTAACCTATTTCCTGTGCTATTGGCACATAGAGATATGGCACAAGGCCCTATTTCTTTTCATTCAAATGAGCTACCTATCTATATATAAGATTGGTCCTATTGATAATTTTCAATCTATTTCTTCTGCTATTAGCGATATGAAAGGTATTAAATCTGAATGTCACTTAACAGAGACTGAAAGTGACACCAACTCCTCAGTTACCATAAGAAAAATAGAGTCAACAACATCAAAAGAAACTACAAGGAGTAGCCCAAATTTGATATAGATTCCCAATTTGAAGAAAGGGATGAATTTCTTCAAAACACCAAGGAGCATCTCCAAATATGGTGGAGACGTAAATGCTATGTAGCGAATCATCATAAAAGGCTGCAAGAGAGAATAACTACCGCCCAATGGCTCTAGTACATGGGTAAAATAGACTTACATCAAAATTTTATGAGAGTAGTTACAAAATGTCAAGAATTGTAGGCCACTCCCAAATTGATATAGCTAAGGTGGAAGTCTCTGATGAACCAAAATTGAGTCATTTAGCTAGGAGGAAACAAAATCATGAACTCGCACAGAAGGACCAAGAGGTTAAGGCTATGCTGAAGCAGACAAAGTGATGTGGAACAATGTTGAAAGACAAAAGCTCATTATAGAAGCTGTATTTGTGACCTGTTTGTAAATGACTGTTTTATGTCAAGAATGCTGGGGAAGCATTTTGACTATCTTGTGAATAAGGTCGTGGAGACCTAATTGATAAAGTTGCAACAGCTGACAGAGAGTCAACGGAGGACGTCTCGCGTAGCAAGGTCAGCTGAGGTCTTGACCATCGATTTAAATGGTGAGCTTCCGGTACGGTAGATGAGAGACCAAGGAAGCGGCCTATGAGTGAAGCGCTAGGTGACCTGCGAAGGATCCTAGAGGGTGCTGACCATACGGTGCTCAGGCTCTGGGTCGCCGACGAGGATACCCAAAGAAAAATGAGCCTTATTTGTACCCAAAACCTAAGCATTACAAGTCATACACCATAGGGGAATGCAAGTTAGTGTTTGATAATGAAAAACGTAACCCTATGAGAGGAGGAGTTTATGTAGGCCTGCAGATGTCAAGGAAGTAGACTTGGCTAAACTAGGAGAAGATCCTAAGCCTATCTACATATCCAAGGACTTAAATAAGAATGAGGAGGCTGAAATTGTAGCTCTTCTCAAGGATTATAGGGATTTCTTTGCGTGGACTTATCATGACATGAAGGGAGTTCATACTAGTATTGTATAGCACACCATCCCAATGGTACCAAATGTTAGACCAATCCAGTACAATCCATATCGAAATAGTGAAGGAAGAAATTGACAAGCTTATTGAATGCGGATTCATATATGAGATCGAACACTCAAAGTAGGTTTCACCTATTATGGTTGTGCCCAAGAAAAATGAAAAACTTAAAGTGTTTGTGGATCTCAAGAAGGTGAATGTTGCCACTCTCGCCAGGGATCACTATCCCTTGCCTTATTCTGAACATGTGCTAGAGTGAGTTGTAGGCAAGGAAGCTTATAGCTTTTTAGATGGATTCTCAGCATATAATTAGATTTCCATTGCACTTGAGGACCAAGCTAAAACAACATTTGTTACAAAAGGTGGGGTGTATGCTAACCATGTTATGCCATTCGGCTTAACCAACGCACCAGCCACGTTCCAAAGACTAATGAACACTACCTTTAAGGACTTCTTAAGAGAGTTCGTTGAAGCTTTCTTAGATAACTTATACATTAATTCATCTTAGAAAGAACATCTAGCATGCTTAAGAAAGATATTTGAAAGGTGTAGGCTTTATCGCATATCATTGAACCCTTTCAAATGCCAATTTTGGGTCAAGCATGGAGTGATCTTGGAACATATAGTGTCCAAAAATGTATTTCTACAAATGAGGGCAAAGTCAAAGTCATTTTGGACCTACCGCCGCCCACAAACTACAAGGGAGTTCAAAAATTTATGGGTCATGTTGGCTACTATATCGACAGTTCATATTGTTGTATGGTGAGATATCAAGACCTTTTGTACAAGCTCCTCATTATATTTGAGTGGACATAAGAATGCCAACAATGCTATGACATGTTGAAGCAAGATTTAGCTAGAGCTCCCATACTACGAGTGCCAAACTAGGCGTTATCTTCCATGTGCATATTGATGCTTCTAACTTTGCAATTGGATACATCATAGAGCCTAGCCAGATGATTATAAATTGGACTACCCTATTAGTTTTGCAAGCTGTTAATTGAATGAGACAAACTAATTCTACCACCACAAAACATGAGGGTTTAGGAATGGTATATATTGTTAAGAAATTTATGCATTACCTTCTTGCCAATAAATTTATTTTTTATGTTTATCATCAAGCCCTCTTGTACCTTGTTAACAAACCATGCTCCCTAGGGAGACTCACAAGGTGGTTAATGATTCTTCTCAAATTTTATTTCACTGTAGTTGTGAGACTTGGCAAGAAACATGTCATGGCGGATCATCTATCACGTGTACCTAATGATGAAGCATCAATCGGAGTTAATGATAAGTTACTAGATGCTACACCATTCAAGGTTGAGGCTATTTCAGCGTGGAGCAAGAAAATCGTTAACTTTTTAGCTAATGGTTTTCCAGAAGGAAAGGAACTCAGGAGAGATTTAGCAAGAAAGTTGCCAAAAGAGAGTGAACCTTACCAACTTATTGTCGAAAGTATTTATAGAAGAGGTAAGGATGTTATTCTTAGATGCTACCCATGGGAGGACGAATACCTCATAATCATGGAACAAGCACACCAAGGGGGGTAGAATGTGGACATTTTGTGACAGAAATTGCAGCCAAGAAAATATTCCACTTGGGGTACTCATGGCTAACAATTTTTAAGGACTATGCGCTATTTGTAAAAGTTCGTGAGATGAATGCCAACATTGTGCCAAGCCACAAAAGAAGGACATGATGCCACTACATCATGTCAGAGTCAAATAGCCTTTTGAAAAATGGGGCTTAAATTTCATTGGCCCTATTAGTCCTGTTATACGTGGCACACAAGCACGGTTCATCATTGTTGCCATAGATTATGTAACCAAATGGGCTAAAGTAAGAGCTTCATAAAAATTGGATGCCATGGTGACTGCTAAGTTTCTCTATGAGAACATCATTACATGCTTTGGATTTACATTTAATCTAGTGAGTGATCAAAGTAAGCATTTCATCAATGATGTTATCAAAAATCTCACTAGCACATTCATGCTCGCACACCATAAGTCAATACAATATTACCCATAGGCAAATGGCCAAGTAGAGAGTACCAAAAAGGTTCTTATTTTGATATTGACAAAGACTATTAAGGCTCGATGCACTGACTAGGAGTCTAAGCTCACAACAATAGCTTTATGGGCCTATCGCACATCATACAAAGTTGCAATTGGTTGCCCTTTCAGATGGTGTATGGACTTGAGGCAGTAATTCCTTAGGAGTTCATGATCCCTAGCTCAAGGGTAGCTATAAATGAAAATCTTGATGGTAATGAATTGGTTGACTGATTGTTTGTTTTAACAATTACAAAGGAAAGAAAAATTGCAGTGCAAAACATGCTAGCAGAAAAGGACCGAAGAAAGAAGTGGTTTGACCAAAATCTCAAGGACAAGGAGATTGACGTAGGAGATCTTGTACTTATGTACAGGGTCCGTAGTGAAAAGAAAAAGCTCAAATATACTAGAAAGGGACCATTTAGGGTTTGTGAAGTTACTCTATAAGGTACTCTGCGTGCTGAGAATCTTGACAGAGTTGAAACTATCGGTTTCCTTCATGGTAGTAAGTTTAAAAAATGTTGTGGACCTCTTACTGAAGAATCCCTACGTGCTTCTCATGACAAGAAAGCTCCAATGGAAAGGGCCGCTCAAAAGAAGATCCAATCCCAATAGGAGGCAAGGGAAAGACAAGAAAAACTTTAGCAACGTTGGGAAGAAAACCTTGGACCTATTGCACAAGCTTATGTTGGAGAGGTAATCGACAACATGGAGGATTACATCCTAGCTCTCAAAACACCCGTTGAATTGCCCAACCTCTATGGTAAAGTGTTTGTAATGCTATG
The DNA here is from genome assembly GCF_041138505.1 of Cibotium barometz. Lineage (NCBI taxonomy): Eukaryota > Viridiplantae > Streptophyta > Polypodiopsida > Cyatheales > Cibotiaceae > Cibotium > Cibotium barometz. Next base: position 21,141,474 of record NC_141091.1, read on the forward strand.
CTTGTTGACAAGAGTGCTAGTCACAATCTACTTTGCTTTTCTACATGGAATCCGTTGGGTAAACCTCAACTTGAAAATTCTAACATGAGAATAGAGTGTATAAGTGCCAAAAATACCAAAGTACATGGTTTTCTTAGAACTATCATCTATGGTGATAACAGACTTGGTTTGGTAGCTTTTTGGTCATGCCCACAAATTTTAAAAGAACATGTCATTCTTGGATGGACCTAGATGATAGTGGCCCAATGTGGAATTGACTAGGCCATAAGGAGTGTCTCAATGGTAAAAAATATAAACCCTACACTTTTATACTCCACGAACATTGCCTCCACATCAAATGCGTTAGACCAACAAGAAGAATTTGAATGCCGCAATAACAAAGCATCAACATTCCCATCGAAATCCACTTCACCACCACAAGGTTCTTCATCTTCAAGGTCTATATCTACATCTACCTCCAAACGGAACCAACTACTAGTAGGGCATCAGAAAGCCACAAGAGAATGCAGATGTCTATAGCCTCATCATTCACAGACACATCCGTCAGTCAATTAATGATCTTTTCCAACCCTAATGCAAGAGAAAACAAGGGAAAACACATTAATATACCTTCATTGCCAACATCCCATAACATTTGGATTTTGAAAGTTGTTCAAACGATGGCTTGTCCCTTAAGAAAAGAAGACTCTGACAAAGCCTCCAGTTCCCATGAGGCCTCTACAAGTTCTTCAATGCCTACTCAGACTCCATTTTCAAAAGTACTTCAAGTGATCCTAATACCTGAGAAAAGGCTTGTTCTTGCATCAAAAGTACTTCAAGTGATCCTAATACCTGAGAAAAGGTTTGCTACTCAACAAGTTCTTGCATCAATGTCAACACCTCTCCAGGAACTTGTAAGTCCTGTCCGTGCTTATTATGAAAGCCTCTTACCACCTTTGATCCTTGATTACTCAACAACATTAACAACCAAGTGCGCCCCAGAGCAAGAGTCCCAAGTGGATAAAAGCTGGAGAGGATGGCTAGAGAAAGCTTGCATAAGCCTTCGTGAAGTCTAGGGATGACATGTAGAGTAGGAAGGAGGGCATTTCCAAAAATCCTAAATCTTTACTCCCCAGAACATCTTCACTCCTCAACAATTCTTCACATCCATATGCGAAGGGAATTGTACATCTATACATATTTATAGGAAATATACACACAAATCCAGAGAGAGAGAGAGAGAGAGAGAGAGAGAGAGAGAGAGAGAGAGAGAGAGAGAGAGAGAGAGAGAGAGAGAGAGAGAGAGAGAATACGAGTAAAATAATAATAGAACAAGATAATGAACAATCTCAATGTACAGACTTTTTCTGTAAGATTGATTGTTAATGTTTCACATATCAGGCAATCGATTTCATTGGGTGTGACACAAATGTATCTATCTTGGACCTGGACTGTCATGAATTATATTATTAGGAAGTGTCTAGCATACCACCTTTCCAAACACACTCACATTACTTTTATGCACCCTTAGGAGCAAATTGTTGTGGACATAATTTCATCGATTTATTTTTACTGCAATTCCATCCCATGGCTCCACACTATACATGTAAAAAGCATATGCTTCTTGCTGCATCCCACTTTGTTGGCAATGTAGAACATATTCTCAACATTATAGGACGTGTTACTCTAATCCATGGTAGGAGTAACATTGCAAAGGCATGATGACTTGAGTGTTCTTTATGCGATCGGCGAACCTAACCAAGTAAGAACACCCCAAGAGGAGGCAATGGAGAAATGAGGTAAGAGCGTTACCCTACGCTCACCCCACCACTTCATGAAATGCTCCTAGCCACACCATGTCTATTCTGGGTAGCAGTAGGCGAGTTTATAGATGATTTCTAAGGCATGAGATGCTTGATAAACTTACTTGTGGCCAGGATGCACAGAGACTACTGCCTTCCCCTCCAACCGATGGTTATGTTTTAGGAAACCCAAGTGAGCAAGAAGATCAACCTAGTGACATCCAATCAGAGAATACTTATGACCTATGGCTATTTGATGATGAGCTTGCTAAATAAGTTTGATTTATAGGTTATTGAGGTGAAGTCATGCAGACTAGATCTAGATTTACAACTCGCAGTGGACGTGCAACCTTGATATGGACCAGATTTATCGACTACTCAGGTGTATCCTAACTCACTCTCAACTTTAAAACCCTTATTGCACATCAATACATGTATTCATAGAACTAATAGACCTTATTTCTGGGTAAAATTTTCTTTCTAAGTGCCATTTAGAGGAACTTTAAGGCCATATTCTTTCTTAGACTTAGTAATATTCCTACCTGTCCATGACTAACCTTAAATTATGCTGATGGAGTATGGAAGTACTCCCACTTAGCTTTTAGTGACCTTTAGCTCAATTGTAGGTGAGAAAATAAATAAATAAAAAATATTTTAAAAAAAAGATAAGAAAAAACACATAAAAAAGACCTCGAAGATAACTATCGCCATGTAGGATCATGGTAGGAATCTTGGTTTTACTAGTGATGGTACCTTGAGATTGATGCCTTGTTTCTTATGGGGTAGGACCTTGTGTCGTGGAAAAACTAATGAAAGAGAGGCTAACCATTACCGTCTTAGGAGATTCCTGACAGTCCTTAGATACTCTTGTCAGAGGTCTCTTAACCATTGCCTTGGTCTCCATGGGTTGGTGCCTTATCCCTTATAGTATATTTACTAAACCCAAAAAAACACCTTCAGACTTAGCATTGTCCACTAAAGTCTATGCAACTTGAGACTGAACCATAACTGTAGGCATATGATTAAGACTAGTTTAGGTATAGATATGCTTATTACTAATCTCTAAGTTAAATTGACCTCACCTTTCCTCTTCGTAGCACAACTTGAAGTTTACCCAGTCATAACAAAAAAAATGCATGCATAACCATGTTTCATCTTATTGTTACAACAAGGAACTCTTTACTGGTTGATTTGTTTTTCACACAGGTATCCAACACTTGGTATTCAACTATCATCACCTTCCTATCGATGCATCAACTCGTCTTCACCAACATATTCTAAGGATGGAATCTTCATCAAGAAGGGGGGCATGTTAACCCTCATTGGGCACCTTTCCAGCGTTGATGTCATCACTTCATTTAGCCATTGGCATTAGAAATGCTAATATTATATATTTTACATGTGCAATCACTGCTTGTCTATGAAAGGCACGCCATGGGATTAATTATTGAGATTTTATGCTTAGATTAAATGTTTTCATAAGCCTAGGTAGCTTTGGATAGCCATGGACCTATATTTTAAGTATGGCTAGCCAAGGTGTGAATGCTTGGGGCCAAGACAAGGGTTGATTAGTATTCTCACCATTCATTCTCTTATGGAACTAATAGAGTGCTCTTCTTCTCCATTCTCTTGCTTCTTGCCTAGCTTAATCCAACTGGAGTTGCTATCATTGTGTATGTGTGAGTGTGTATGAGAGAGAGAGATTGAGTGAGAGGAGGGCCAAGCTTCCATTAGAGTGTAGCAGTGGTAGTGGAGCGAAACTCTTGGGTGCTTTTGTAGCGATGGTAGCCACGAGAATCCTAGCAACCAACATTCAACAAGGTGATTGACACACCCCCATTTGTATTTTGTGTGTAGGCCATGGTAGATTGGCTTCTCGATTGAGCTTTTTGTGCTCGTAAGTGCGATTGGGCAAAGCCCATGACATTTGGTCATTCCCTATGTCTTCCCATGGCATAAGGGCCCTCCAGTAGGGTTGGAGAACTTAGTGTAGTAGAGATCATTAAAGCTCTCAATTTGGTGCCACATCTCCATGGTGGTGAGTGGCATGGACCCTCAATATACAAGAAGTTATACAGGGGCTCTTTTCCTTCCATACACTGGAACTTGTGCCACTACTGCCTTCTTTTGATTAGCATGTACTTTTAGGGTCAATGTAGACTTTTTCCATGTATTTCTACTGCATTTAGTGATCATTGAGGAGATACAACATTCACACCACTCGGATTGGACTCGTATGTGACCTCCTACAATTGGGTATAGTCTGTGGGTAGTCCCTAGGATCAACAAAGTGCTAGCCTCCTATGGTGTGGTCAATCTTCCATTGAGCAAATAGATGATCCATTTATTAATTCACTAGCGGGTCTTGTCCATGTCGAAGGGTTAATCGAGATGGTTATGGAAGCTCCCTTGGAATGTGAGATCCTGCATAGTGGGTGGGTATGTAATCCACATACCAAAATATCTTCGGATCATGACATGTCTCCTATTGTGGAACTATGATACATCACAAATAGTCGCTCATGTTATCATTCCCCTATTTACTTAATGATACATAGTTGCCTTATTGTAACTTTCCACGATGTATCATCCCCCTATGCTTGACTAGTTACTCTCAACACAGGTGGTCTCGCGATTGATTACATCACATCACTTCCCTTAGGTGCTCTATGGCTACTCTTAGGTGGTCAAGTGTGCTTTAAAAAAAAACACACATAGATTTGCCTACTCATTTGGTGGCTTACAACATTTGGATTTGGTTTGAATTGATTTTGGTTAGGGTAGTGGTTGGTAGCTTGATGTTGCTTAGTTTTGCTGCTAGCTTGAGATCTCCTTGCTCTTCTTCTTATCCACCTGTTGGCTTTGTCTTCATATTCATGCTACCTTTGGTGTAGAATTTGTTCTCATTGGTTCTTGTGTTCGATGCTATTGCTTCTTCTTGTCGGTTGCTTCTTGGCTCTTGGTTTTTTCTCTTTGGCTTCACTCTTGACTCTTTAATAGCTCCTTTAATGTGGTCTTAAGTTTCATTAGTGTTGCATGATGCTTTGTATTTGATTTCCTTATGTGTCTTTGATGCATTTAGTGTGGATGCCATGTTATGTGCCGTGGTCATCTCAGGCGCTTGTGCTTTGGGTATGCTTTGGATTGTGCTTTATGCATCCACGCTTTACTTTATGAGGTTCTTAATTTCTCGAGTATGTAACCCTTCCCATATGGTCTTCTAAATGCTTAATACCATGTGGTTGTTTGTTTTTGATAAGGTCTTACCATGAGATTTATCAAGTCTCTATAGTAGTGTCTAATCTCGTACAAGAATTGGTAAGTGATTTTCAAGCTTAAGAAGTTGAAAAAATGCAAGTGATTTCAAATGATTAGAGTGAAATGAAAAGAGATGTTTACAATAATGTTGGTTTCCAAATCTTCAATTTTGGCTCTAGTTTAGCTCAAATTTAACTAATTAATCATCATTAAAGATAGTGATTAATGAAATCTAAAAATTATTGCAAAATTGCACCTTCTTGTAGAGCTGATATCTCCTATGTCTGGAATCATATTGCACTCAAATTTTATGAGCTTATAGAACACAATGTACTCTACAACTTTGTAGAATTCTACATCGTTTTTGAGAACCAAGTCTTTCTTTAGGCACCTATTTTTAGCAGCCCAAAATTTCTTACAACCACTCTTAAGCTTATTACTCACTAAATATAAGCAATTAGTGGCTATAAATTTATGAGGAGCTTAGCAAATGAAGTTTATTAGCTACTCCTAAGAGGATGTGAGCAATGGTTAAGAGAAGGATAAATGGAAAGCTCTAAAAATTTGAGCCACTACTAGAGTGAATGGATAAGGTGAATAAAGTTAATGGGAAGTGGAAGGATGAGGTTGGAGAACCTCAACAAGGGGAAAGGGGAGGCTCTAATACCATGTCAAGAATTAGAGAGCGTACAAGTGAAAAAGGGTGAGAGAAAGAGGTCATGTAGGTGTAAACATATCCCAAATAAAGTGGTCATGTGGGTGGAAAAGGGATCTAGGGTTGGTCCAACCCTAGCCCTTGGTGGACTCTATATAAAGGGCAGGAGGCCTCACTTTTTGTAACACAACACAACCAACACATGAAGGTGAAGGTCAAGCCAACTTTGGAGTGGCTAAAATATAATGTAATATAGAAGCTTTCTATACATCCTGTGTTCTTGCTCTCTCTTATATATGTTGCTCTATCTTGCCACATTAACTAGTGCTTCCATTGTGCATACTCCCCATAATTTTGACAATAGCAAAGAGATGGATGGTTAAATGTTTTGTATTCTCTTCTCTTCTCTACAACCATAAACTAATAATACATACTCTAAGGGAAAGTACTCTCCTAATATAATGTACAATAACATACAATGGTTGGTTTATATTGTGAATTTGACTACATGAGTTGCGCTGCTGTAACTATGCTGTAAGATTCCTCCCTCCAACTTTTGAGGTGTAAAGGTGTGAGAACCTCCCCTTCTGTTCTTGTAATTATTTCCCTCTTTGAAATAAAAGAAAGATCTTGTTTGACCCTGTTTTGGCCTAGAGAGAGAAAATATCTAGAGAGAGAATCCAAAATTTAGATATCTTTGGATATAAAAATCCTCCTAGTGTCTAAAATGGATTCCCCTTAAATAGAAGTTCAAAATGAACTTTCCAATGTGCATTAGGAATTAATTGAAAATGGTATAAGGGACCTTAGTCGCCTAAGGGTCTACATTTTCAGAAATTTTTGGATTATGGTCATAACTCTAATACACCAAAGTGGTTGTCACCACACACAACCTATAAACCACTAGCAGCATATCGCCCATAATTTCACCAACCATGCTAGTGGCGTAAATGTGGAAGCTATCACCCATGCGGGTGATCAATGTCTGTAGCACTACTTGAGCTGGATATCTCAACATGCAAAGCTTGGCACATGACTGCCACCTTTGTTAGCCAAAGACGGTGACTTTGTCTTGATTTACAATTCTAAGTATCTTAAAAAGTGTTACAAATTGGCAAGGACCCTTACTCTTTATGGCAATCCTTCCCATGGTTGTGGTGGTGGAGCTTGGGTGACTCTATGGTTACGTGTGAAGAGGTATTATCCCCATGCTAATAAAGAACAAGTTTTGGTGGTATCTATGATTTGTTTTTGGGGGGTTTTTGATAGCAAAGTGGAGGAGATTTAACCCATTTTAGTGTCATGCATGTTCTTCTTCTTCTTTGTGTATTCTAGCAAGTTGGATATGTTTTTATGCTATAGTTTTGAATAAGCAATCAGAGAGAGAGAGAGAGAGAGAGAGAGAGAGAGAGAGAGATGGTGATTATTATTATTATTATTTTGTGTAAGAGAATCATCATGTTATGAGAATCACTCAAGTTGTTGGGAATTCTATTATTTATTTTATATGGGGGACGCCCATGTGTTGTACGAGTGGGTTACGTGTGATTTTGATATTATGGTTTCCTATTTATCATGATAGCATTGGGATTGATTGATGTGTTCAATTGATTACTTAACTGACATGGATTATGTCTATGAGTATAGGTAGTGAGATGTGCAAGTGTAGTATTGATTGAGGTGTCACACATGTTAACCCATTCCTAAGGTTAACAAGAACTACCACCATTATCTTACATCAAGAAGTCAAGGTAGATACACCAAAGGGTCATACATTCAAGATATGAAGCAATGGCGTCCAAAGCTACAACTTGGACGGGCGCCCGTAATGGTGTGACAGAGTATTTATGGTAGCAAGTTAGGATGAAGTCCCAGGTGATGTATTTCATGGATATATTATGAGAGTAGTCATTGTAATAGCAGTAGGCCTCTTATGAGCCTAAAGTGCCCGACCGGCCACAGTTTAAGTGAGTGTGAACACTTATGGCCATGTATATAAGTGAATTTCTCTCATAATACAACATACTCTCCCATTGTGCAATTGAGTCTTGCTCTTGCTAATCCTCTTGCTAATCTCTCTCTCTAATGTATGCTAGTAAGTGTGTATGAATGATGTGAGGTGAGAGGAGGGATGAGTACCCATGATGTGAGGTGAGAGGAGGGACGAGTACCCATAGTGCAACGCGGGCGGCGGCGTGACAATGCTCACATTGGTGGAATTGCTTCTCAAGGAGTTGTAGAGCTTGGAGACCTCAAGGGTTATGAGCTTTGCCATTGGAAAGATCCTCACGACAGTTGCAGCTCACTAGGTAATCTCTTATTGGATGTGTTTCAAGGGGGGTTAGGGTGAACCATAACATTTTTGGCATTGCTGCCCCACGGGGAACCACTTCCCTTGACTTTTTCCATCATTTTTTCTCTAATTTACGTAGTAACCATTGTCTATTGTCTTGATTAATGGTTTCCCATGAAAAAGATGTGGATTTGATGGTGATTTATGTGTGATTTGGTCTAGAATAGCTCTCTTTTTTGTTTTGTAAAGAATGTTTTTTTGCTTAATTTTTAGCTTAATTTGTTGTTTTTATTTTGTTAATATGATTTTTAATGTTCTTAGGGCTTACACATAGTTTGTATTAGGCTTAGTTTGCATCCATTGCATCAAACAATGCAATAGAATGCAATTTTTAGTGAATGTTAGCTCTCTTTAGTGTTAAACATAGAACTAAAATCATTAATTTTAGCTTAATTTGTGTATTTTTTGTTGAAATTATTTGCATTAGAGTGTTAGCAAGCATTAGGAGTAGCTTAATCCTTCAAAACATTTCTCAAAAAACCATCAAAAAACCCTTGAATTCGACTAATTCCTCTTAATGGATTGGTTTTTGTCATTGAGGGTGATTAATCTTGTTCAAGAGGTAACAAATTTAGAAAATATATTAATTGGGGTCCAAATTGATCATGTAAGTTGTTAAAATTAGTGTTCTTGAGTGTTTTGAGAGCATCTACATGCTTCAAAACACCTAATTACATCAGTTTCTTCATTAATTGGAGGAATTTGACTCTCTTTGCTTAATTTTACCTTAAAAGAAGAGACCAAAATTAAGAGTCTAATTTATATCCTATTTTAGTTTAATTTACACATTTTTTGATGCACATAGCTAAGCATTCTCGTGCTCTATCCAATGATGTTCTCAATTTTATGAATTAATTAAAGATTAGTGGTTAATTAGAGTCATTGAGTAGTGTAAAAGAGGGAAAGATTAGTGAAAGGATTAATCTTTGATTAATTCTTAATCACTTTTTTTTACATATTTCATTAAGGATAATGAGCATTCAATGAGTAGATGCCCATGAATTGTCAAATTGTCTATTTTGGGAGTCATTTATGAAGGGTGTAAGGGAGTGTCATAAAAAGGTTGACTTTTCTAATTTTCCACTTACCTTTTTGGGAAAATGCTTATATCTCCTTAATTTAAAATTCAAGAAATTCAAATTTCCCACTAGAATCCAAAAAAATAAAAATCACGCGAGCCATGACTCACACCGTGAACTATTTTTGCACACTCACGCCTTAAGGTCTCACAGCCTAGGATTCCGCACCCAAAATATAAATAAATCGTGTGAGCCACGTGGCTCATGCCGTGAACCATTTCTGCACTCTCATGCCTTAAGGTCTCACGGCCCACAGGAGTTCGTACCCAAAAATAAATAAATAAAAATCACGTGAGCCACATGGCTCATGCCATGAACCATTTCTACACTCTCATGCCTTAAGGTCTTACGGCCTAGGAGTCTGCGTCCAAAAAATAAATAAATCCGTGTGAGACATGTGTCTCACGGTTCACGGCCTAAGCGTCTCACAGCGCCTAAGGGTCTCACGGCCTAAACATCTCACGGTCTAAGGGTCTCATGGCCTAAGCATCTCACAATCTAAGTGTCTCACGGCCTAAGCATCTCACAATCTAAGTGTCTCATAGCCTAAGCATCTCACAGCTTAAGCGTCTCATGGATTAAGAATCTCACGCCTTAAGACCTCACGCAAAACTGCTCCACCAAGGTACATGCATTGAACCTATGCTTAGAGAGAAAATTGAGTCAACGGTTCATCACATTGATGCACGATCAAGACAAACTTTAGAACCTTGAAGTCAGCCTTTATCCATGGCTTTTCAAGACAAGGTGATCGGTGGAGTTCAGTAAAAGAGCTCTATTCAATTGAGCATCAACCAAATGAAACCATTAGAGACTTTATCCTTCGAATAAAACTCTTGGACTCACGATGTGAGTCATGGGAGAAAATAAACGATTCTCAATTGAAGAGATGTTTCATGATGGGCTTAAAGAATAATATCTTACACAACTTGATCATTGTATCCAACCCGGAAACATTCGATCAATGTTGTAAAGAAGCAGTACGTTTAGATAACAACATGTTGGAAGATGATCATGCTACGAGATGTTCCTCATCTAAACCAAGTGAAGCAATAGCAAAAGAACGATCGATCTCGGAATTGTCATTCCCCAAATTCTATGCAACCTTGCTTAAAAGCTTTCAATCAACATCTCTAAGAGAGGATGAAATCCTTCAAAGCCAAACATCCTTAATGAGCAAAATGCCTTGTGTTAAGTGCAATCACTCTACGACCATCCCAATCCCCATTGTGCATACAAGGCACCTGTGTTTCTGTACTGCATATATTGTAAATCCTTTGATCATGATACTAGAAAGTGTCCCAATTCATTTACAAATAACTCAAAACCTCCATCTCCCGTGCACCAAATAGAAATAGTACAAAGGGTAGAAATCACTCAAGAAGCAGTTAATCGAACACTTCAGTGTTTCTATTGTCGTGGACCTCACAAAGTGGTAGACTGCACAGTTTGGAATACTTCCATGCTCATAGTCACCTGACACTTTACAACCCATGTGTGAACGATGTGGCATTGATCACATGTTCCAAGATTGCCCAAGACAAGTTGCTTCAATGCAACTCGTCTCATAGAATACAACTCTTAACATCTTAAGTTTACAAAATGGAAAATTTTCTATGGTACCCTTGAATGTGTTTACACGCTTACAAGCCAAGGCACGAGAGACAGTAAAAAAGAATACAAAAGATAACACTTCAAAATGGGTAGAACAACGTGCCTTAAAACAAAAACCAAAAGAGAAAATAAAACCTTCTAAACCCAAGAAAAACAAGGGACAACAAACTATCGAAACCAAAGTTGAATTAAAAGACATGGAAAAGGAGCCTGTGGAGGACATAAACCCAAAAAAGGACATAAATCCAAAAGAGCCAAAAGCTACACATGATGTAGAAGCATCCACCTCAAGGGCTATGACACAAACCACTAAACTCATATGTGCAACACAGGATATAAAAGTCCAAAAGAGAATTCGATCTCGTCGTATATGGGCAAACATAATGAAAACCTGACGATCCAAAGAAAGTTAGAAGATGAAACATGTTCTAGTACATCGCTAAGTGAGAATGAAACAAGATTTGACTCTTCACTCAGTGCACTTCCCAGACTGATCGAGAAACTAGAACCCACCCAACCACCCCAAATTAAAAATCATGATCATACGACATACGCGGAATGCAAAAAACAAGCTTAGGAGAGCATGCTTAGCATGGTCGAGTGTTACAGGATCACCGGTTGTGATTGAACCTAATAATACCAATCCTAAAAAAGTAACCAAAATACAAAACCCGGAGGAGTACCACTTTTCCTTTCATGAGGAAGACATACTCTTTACAAAAGAGTCATTAGAGATAGATTGCAAAAGAGTCATTAGAGATAGATTCCCTTTCATGAGGAAGACATACTCTTTACAAAAGAGTCATTAGAGATAGATTGCATGAATTATGCAGCTGAGAAAGCACGTGAGGAATTCGATGATTCCCTTATGAAAATAAAGCAATCTCTCAAAACCTCATTTGGAGGAGTGCTCTTCTCTCATGGGGTGAAGCCAGCATAGCATTAGCACTTGCACCTTTAAGGGCCAAACATGAGTTATACTACCAAGATATAAAGAGTTCCATAGAACAAGATTGTGAGGATTCACAAGTTTTCGAACAGAACTCAGTTAGAATTGTCAGAGGACTAAGTGTACCATTGTACACATTGGGTACTCTTGAAAAAGCTGAGAGCTAAAAATAGGACGAAAGTGAATGGGAATATAAAATAGAAATGGGATCTGAAGCTAAACCACAAACGAAAACATCCATGGTTCCTCTTGAAGATTCTATCATGGTGTATTGGGTATATTTTCCTACAAGCAATGATCTTAAGCATAACTGCACGTTGATTAGCCCTTGAGCTAGTCATAACATCATGAAAATAGACACTTGGGTGTCATGTTGGGATAACCTAAACTCATCCCTACAGATAATGGTCTTGCAAGAGGAGCCAATGGACAAAACATTGAAGTTCTCGATTACTTTAGCTATGCTACTCAAATTGGAATTTACATTTCATGTTACCCTAGATTCCCTTGCATATGATGTCGTCCTTTGGTGGAACTTGGATACGTGACTCATTATATTCAATTGATGAATCCATGCAAATAGTCACCTTCAATACTCCTGCAGGCATTGTACAATTGCTACTACGGGAGGAAAAGACCTTGGAGGAGCTGGAACTTCCAACATATCTTACTGAAAAGATCCCTAGGATTCTGGTTGGATTGGAACTTTCTAATAAAATCACCACAGCTTAAGCACAGCTTTATCCAACACGAGAACACAATCTCATGACGCTCGAGTTATGGGATTTGTTAGGTCAACTAACACTCACGGCTCATCCTGAAAGAATTCCCTTTACACAAGACTTGGATATGCCATGTTTGGGGTACTTTGAACTCACAATGTATATTGAAACTAACCCCCCCTTACTTGTAAGTATTTTGTGGTTGAGTATGTGTTGGAAGAAGATTTGTTCTTGGGACATAAATGGACTATTGTTGCCCAAGCACAACTGTGTTTTGCTAGCAATAGAGTTATCATGATGGTCAATGACACAAAGTTGACAATACCATACTGCAAGGAAGAGGATCCAACCTTAATGGATTTCTATGATGTTGAACGCAAAAGGTTACAAGCCTCTTCCACAGAATCCCCTATACACAATGACCTACCATCTATGTCAATGACCGACTTCGATAAATCATCTACTCCTTCAACCCCATATCACCAAACGAAATTCGATGCCAAAACCTCTTAGTCAGTATAGCTATTCCTTAAAAAGTTCCCCACGCACAACCATCCATCTTTAACAAGGAACTCAAAGGAAAATCCCCAAAGCCAATGCCTCTTTATCAACAAAACTCACCAAAGGAGATGGCAATATGTTCAAAAGCCTCATCATAGAATGCCACTTTGCAAGAGACTCGAACCTCATCGTCGTCAACGATACCCATGAGTCTCAAACCTGTAACCTTAGTGCCAACTAATGTGAAGGAGGGCTCACAACTTGCCACTTCAACCAAAAAGAAAAATCCACCAAGACAACAAAAATCAAGGTATCTTAATGGTATCAAAATGTAGGTGGAGAAGTCGCTACTTGTTGCTCAAGGCTACTACAAAGGTGCCAATCAAATTTGGGTATCTTGATAGTCAAACCCTCTTCCTCAATGCAACACTTAGAGGCCAAGGAAAAATAACAGTACTCCACAACACCATCCACAAAAGCCTATATGAGTTCCTCAAAGAACTCCACCAAGTCAACAAGTGTGGGTACCAAAAAAAATACTGCAAGCACAAGGTTACTACCAAAGTAATACCAAAGCTTGGATTCCCAAGCGCATTAAAAAGTCCCCTCAACTTGTTCAAAGAAACAAACCTCATCACCAAAGGCATCAATCACCAGTTTAGAATGTACATCAAAGATGGGTGTCTGTGCATGTGCTTGGACAACAACAAGGATACTATATGTTAATCCCATCATATGGTTGCGAAAATCGAACAACGTGAAGAAAGACTCACCACCAACTTCAACCCCAACAGCTTTACCTAAAGTTCGACATGAATGGAGGTCCAAGTAGCACCAAGCAAGTCACTCAACCACTCTCGTACATTCAACATACTCTCCCATTCTGCAATTGAGTCTTGATCTTGCTAATCCTCTTGCTAATGTCTCTCTCTCTAATGCATGCTAGTGAGTGTGTATGAGTGATGTGAGATGAGAGGAGGGACGAGTACTCATAGTGCAACGCGGTAATGTGACAATGCTCGCACAAGAGCTTGCGGGAGGCACGGTGGAATTGCTTCTCAAGGAGTTTAAGAGCTTGGAGACCTCAAGGGTTACGAGCTCAGCCATTGGAAGGATCCTCATGATAGTTGCAGTTCACCAGGTAATCTCTTGTTGGATGTGTTTCAAGGGGGGTTAGGGTGAGCCATAACAACATGGTATGAGGGTATCGATTGAGGTGTCATATGGATGGTCTACGGATAATGGACTGAGTGGTAAGTTGGGAATTCTATTATTTATTTTATATCAGGGATATTCGTGTGTGCCGTTCCAATGGGTGAGTACGTATGATTTGATATTATGGTTTTATGTTTCTCATGATAGCATTGAAATTGATTGATATATTCAATTGATTATTTAACTAGCGTGGATTATGTCTATGACTATAGGTACTGAGATGTACGAGGGTAGCATTTGAGGTTTGCACTTTACGAAGGTATCGATTGAGGTATCATATGGATGGTGGACAGAGCAGTGGTGTGAAGATAAAGATCATGTGTGCTAATCATAATATTTTTGTATTAGCAATTAATTGATCATTTATAGCCTATCATGTGGCTAGAGTTTATATGCATATGTGCATAAGATTATTTTATGTGCAAATGTGCACAAGATTATTTTATGTGCGTGTATGTATAAATACTTGTGTATATATAAGTCTATTAAATTTATTATTAGATAGGTTTTAGCATGGTTATTTATATGTAAAGCAAAAACCCAAAAATGAAAAAAGTGCTATTATTTCTCCAAGGGCTAAAAATATAAGATAAATGGTCAAAATTTTGGGCATGAGTTCATGAAGAATGCTTTGTCATGATACTTATTTGGCAACACCCGAGTTTTCGCTCCTAACATCTTCTTTTGTCAAATCATGGAGCATCTGAATCTAATTTGGGGGTATAGCATAGAAGATGATCTAACAGTATCTGATGAAGAATTTCTTACTCATTTCTACTATCTTAAATCTAAGTTACCACGTGAAAAAGAATTTGTATCTAATCATACTCGTAAGGTTAGAAGATCATAAAATTTGAAATTGATTTTACTTTTGTTAACATTATTGTCAAATTTCATTTTTGTAGCAAGCAACTCATCAATTTAAGGTAAGAATCTCTTACTTTAATATCAATAATTAATTTGCATTTCATTATATGATGTCAAGTTTTGTTTGAATAGTTTTTTTTCAAATCTATTGCAATTGCAACTTTAAAATCAAATCTAGATGTTCCTTTTCTCTTTTTCATAAATGCTTGATTTTAACCAAAGATTATACTTCTTATTCATAGAAAATATATATACTTATGCTTAATAAATATGTTTTAGAGTATCAAATTATTTTGCTAGAATATTTTAATGATGTTGACAACACAAACGAGATATGTATTCTTTCACACTCTTCTCATTATAAATTTATTCTTTCTTAAGTTTCAACTATGGAAGATTTATCACAACGACCCATAGTCCAAGAATAAATTGATTCTCTTTGCTAGTTCTTATATAAAGAATGGAAACTTTGATAGGGATTTCAAAAGAAAGTTTCAAGAATCTTTTCTCCAAGTATTTACGTAGCTTGCAATTCAAATAAACAAGGAAGTACACATTAAATTAACACACCATAGCATAGCATAAGAAGAAGAAAATACTTATCAACATATGAATAAGAGCATTGGGTGCAATCTCTCTCTCTCTCTCTCTCTCTCTCTCTCTCTCTCTCTCCCCCCCCCCCCCCCCCCGACGTGTGTGGCTCCTTCTCTCATGCGTCGGGAAGTACAATCTCCCCCGATGTGTGTGGCTCCTTCTCTCACACCACGTGGTATTTATATTCGTTTTTTTAAAGCCATTGGAGTTAATAATAGCACCTTTTCCACTTTTGAGCTTTTTATTTACATATCAATAACCTTGTCCAAAGTTTTAAAGGTTTATATATGCTAAAACCTTTGTCCAATTATAAATCTAATGGACTTATACATACACAACTATTTATGCACACATATACATTAAATACTCTTGTGCACATTCGCACATAAAATGATCTTATACATATACACACATAAGCTCTATCCACATGATAGGCTATAAATTATTAATTAATTATTAATACAAAAATATCACGATTAGCACATGACTTTCATCTTCACACCACCGCTCAGTCCATCATCTATATGACACCTCAATCAGTACCCTTGTATGGTGCGACACCTTAATTGGTACCCTCGCATGGTGCGACAATCAGTGCCCTCGCACATCTCACTACCTATACTCATAGACATAATTCACGTCAGTTAAATAATCAATTGAACACATCAATCAATCCTAGCACTGTCATGAGAAATAGACAACCATAATATCAAACCACATGTACCCCACCACTAGCATGGCACACACGGGCATCCTAGATATAAAATAAACAATAGAATTCCCAATCGAGATGCCCATATGTGTTGTGCTAGTGGTGGGTACATGTGATTTGATATTATGGTTACCTATTTCTCATGACAGTGTTGGGATTGATTAATGTGTTCGATTGTTTATTTGATTTACGTGGATTATGCCTATGAGTATAGGTAGTGAGATGTGCGAGGGTGTCGATTGAGGTGTCGTGTCATACTTTTGAGGGTACCAATTGAGGTATTGTAGATGGTGGACTATAAGCAGTGGTGTGAAGACGAAGATCATGTGCTAATCATGATATTTTTATATTTGCATTAATTGATCATTTGTAGCTGATCATGTGGCTAGATTTTATGTGTGCATGTGCACAAGATTTTATGTGTGCATGTGCACAAGATTATTTTATGTGTCAATGTACACAAGATTATTTAATATGCATGTGTGCACAAATAGTTGGGTATATATAAGTCCATTAGATTTATTATTGGACAAAGGTCTTAGCATGTGTAAACCTTTAAAACTTTGGACAAGGTTATTTATATGTAAAGCAAAAGCCCAAAAGTGGAAAAGGTACTATTATTGGCTCTAAGGGCTAAAATATGAATATGACATAAATACCACGTGTTAGTATTGGGTCCAAGGGCTAAAATATGAATATGAATACAAATACCGCGCGTATAGGACAAGGACCCACACTCGCCGCAGGGGGAGATTGCACCCAATGCTCTTGTTCATGTGTTGATAAATATTTTCTTCTTCTTATGCTATGCTATGGTGTGTTAATGTAAAGTGTACTTCCTTTTTTATTTAAATCAGCCCAAAAACCCCAAAATATAAAAGAATCCTAGAAAAATGTTTAAAATCCCATAAAATTTCCAAAAAAATCTTAGATTCTTCGTCAATTTTAAGCTCATTTCATGTGTAAAGTTGTTTTCAAGGCTCATAGTTAGTGTACCTGTGTGAGTGCTGATCTCTCCATTATTAACTCTAGCATCCAATGAACCCTTATGCATCCTCTACAATGCCTACAAATCTTTATTTTGTGGTGGTCAAACAATACACTGAAGCAACTTGGCCGTGGCGGTATTATCTTTCTTCTTTGGCTTATACAAAGCAAGGTGAACCTCTACTTACTTTCAGCACATGACATCATTTTAATCAACCTGATCGTGGTTTGCATTGTGTAAATGAGGTAATGAATCTCCAATTTCATCAACAAAATTCACAATGAATCCTTCTTTGACGAGTGATGATGATTTGCATATCGATAACACTCATGGCTTTACCAACTCCCCACTTCCAAAGTCGACGCTCAATTAAACGCTTTCCTTAATCCAAGCGCAATTGGAAGAAGAGAAACATCAAGCGCAATTGGAAGAAGAGAAACATCAATTTATGCATGCGGAATCCAAAGTTTGATGTTTAACATGCCATAAGCAATCCAAGAGAAGTTATCGTCCTTTTACTTTTACAAAGTTTGATGGTAAAAAGGATGGCCGCTCTATTCTTTCATGGTTAAGCCATTTTGATGATTATTTTACGGATGAAAGTTTCTTAGAAAAGGATAAGATCAAATGTGCTACTAATCACATGGTGGATAAGGCATCAGTGCAATTGGAAAAACCCACCCAACAAGTGTAAACAACGCTTATGAGAACGGGTATCATAATGGCTCTCACACTAACCCTCATTGGTGGTTGTGTGTCATGCCCCTTTCTATGTACCAACAAGTGCTCATCTCTTCTAGATGACATACTTGGCTCCTAATGACTAAACTCCACCCATCATTGATTCCATAAAAATCTATGCGTTGGATCTTACCAAAAAAGCTCCCAAGTTTATCCTAGAGGGATAAACAACCTCTGTTAAGATTCCTCCTCAGCATGAATAATGAATAAGCTTTTACTTCAATCCCCTGTAATCATTCCCTGTTTCTAAATACAAGAAAATAATATTTTTCCTTGTTTTTACCTAGTGAGGTGAAAAATTCTAGAGAGTGGTAATTCAATATTGAGATATTTTTGGATATATAAATTCTACAAATATCAAAAATATGTTTCCCTGAAACATAAAATCAAAATAAATTTTCCAAGGTGCATTAGGAATCAATAAAAAATGATTTAAAAGACCTTAGCCTAAGGGTCAAGATTTTCTAAAATTTTTGGATTATGGTCCAATTAAGGTTTCTATGGACCAATAAGATTAATCTAAGTGTTGGGATGAGATAAATCCAATGAATAAAAGAAAATACCCAAAAAATGAGTAAATGCCCACATAAGATGAAGAGTTGACTGAGTACAAGATTTATTAGTTAAAAATTATGAAATATTATTAAAAAAATGAGATATTTTGGAGTAATCATACAATTTTGACACCTTGGTAAGGAAAGGGGGAGCCTTCAAGGAGGCACATATTTCACACATGTGAATGAGTTTTAAACTCAAAAATATTAAGATATTTTTATCTCTCCAAATCAAACCAAATCAAAAAGGGAGCCAAACTAGTCCAAATCTTGTCCAAATCTCTCAAGCTTGAGAAGTATTCAATTGAATGGTTTTTCAATGCAAATGAAGCTCTCTAATGAATTTTAATGATTAATCACATAAAGTTTACATTTATACTTAATTTAGGATGTTTTTTAATGTATATCTCTCTCTTCCCCAAAGAATGGTCATTCCTATGATCAATTCTCAATTCAAATGATGCTTCTCATGGAGCAATTCCTAATTCTAAAATCAAACTCTATGCTAGTCAACAAGCTAAAGGCCAAAGAGATGGCTTTTTTATGCTTTAATGTTACATAAATTATGGTAAACTTAGGAATTAAGTCCATAAATTGGATATTGGTCCAAATAATAGTTAATCTATCATAATTCTATTACTAAGTCTTATTCTTTTAGAAAATATTAAAAATTTTCAATAATAGCAGCAGCGGAGCTACTATGGTAAAATTTTTAAAAATTAACACAAATCATTTTATGCATAATGTGAAAAGAGGACTTCCTACCATATTCTAGGATTAGTCATCCTATGTTAAATGAATAATTCTCATCATATCCATGGAAAATTAATTTTTAATGTTTATGCATAAATAGTTAATTAGAGAAAAAGAGAAATTTTTAAGAATTTCATTTTTATGATAAAAGAGAAATTCCCATGATAATGGAGATCCATGTATTCCGATGGAGAAAGAGAAAATTTGAAATACTAAAATAAAGGATATTTTATTTAAAATTAAACAAAGAATTTTAGATAAATTATTTTTATGCATGAAAAATTTAAATGATGAAAGAGGAATTTTTATCATAATTGGAATTCAATCATTTAAATGGAAAAAGTGAAATTCTTGTCATATCTGGATTAATGGACATTTTTATTCAATTTTAAGAGAAATTTTAGTTAAATTTATTTTTATGCATAGGAAAAATTTAAATGATAATGGAAAAAGTAGAATTCTTGTCATATTAGGATTAATGGATATTTTTATGTAATTTTTAAGCGAAATTTTAATTAAAATTATTTTATGCATGAATAGATTTAAATGATGGAAGTGGAATTTCCATCATATTTGAAATTCAATCATTTAAATGGAAAAAGAGGAATTCTTTGTATTTTTGGAATATTGAATATTTTTATTTAATTTAAAGAGAAATTTTAGATAGATTTAATTTATGATAAAAGAGGAATTCCCATGAAATTTGGATTGCACTCATTAAATGAGAAAAAGAGGGATTTCAAGCTTATTCAAAAAAAAATAGTGGTATTTAGTTAAAAGAAAATTTTTATGATATTTAAATAAAGAAAGAATTAAAATTAATTTTTGGTGTTAAAAGATGAAATTTCACCATAATTCTACCCAAGGAATTAAGGTTGAGAAATTAAGTAGTAGAAAGAATATCTCTAGATATTTAATTGGTTAAATCACTAAATTGGTATTTAACCAAAAATAGATGTTTATCTGAAGTAAATCCTTGTTAATTTTTAGGACTAAACCGAATGATTTTGGATTGAGAAGCATCATTTGAATAGAGAATTAGTCATAGGAATGACCATTCTTTGGGGAAGAGAGAGTTATACTTAAAAAAATTCTAATTAAGCATAAATGTAAACTTTTTGTGATTAATCATTAGAACTCTGTGGAGAGCTTCATTTGCATTGAAAAACCATTCATTTGAATACTTCTCAAGCTTGAGAGGATTGAGAAGTGAAAAAAATTTAGAAGATTAAAGAAAAACCATAAAGTCACATCTTACCTCTTATTTTGCTTGCTTCTCTATTCTTAGGAGAGGCCCCCAACCAATCAATTGGTTAGTATGTTGAGAGGAAAGCTCCAAGGAAGGTTGAAGAGAGAGAGAAGCTCCAATCTCTCCAAAATGTAGAGGATTTTTAGGGGATAATAGAAAATATGCTTATTCTAATGTAATATTGGCATGGTCTAGAATGAGGGTCTATTTATAGGTGAGGGAGGCCATTAACTGAGTCCAACTAAGTT
Source organism: Cibotium barometz (assembly GCF_041138505.1). Lineage (NCBI taxonomy): Eukaryota > Viridiplantae > Streptophyta > Polypodiopsida > Cyatheales > Cibotiaceae > Cibotium > Cibotium barometz. The sequence continues at coordinate 21,162,307 of NC_141091.1, forward strand.
CTAGAATTTTTGAGCTTTAGTTTGGCTAAATTTGGACAAGATTTGGACCAGTTTAGCTCCGTTTTTGATCCAGTTTGATCCAGGAGACAAGAGAGATAAAAATATCTTAATATTTTTGAATTTAAAACTCATTCACATGTGTGAAATAGGCGCCTCCTTGAAGTCTCCCCCTTTCCTTACCAAGGTGTCAAAATTGTATTATTACTCCAAAATATCTCATTTTTTTAGTAATATCTCATAGTTTTTAACTAATAAATCCTGTACTCAGTCAACTCTTCATCTTATGTGGGCATTTACTCATTTTTTGGTATTTTATTTTATTCATTGGATTTATCTCATCCCAACACTTGGATTAATCTTATTGGCCCATAGGAACCTTAATTGGATCATAATTCAAAAATTTCAAAAAATCTTGACTCTTAGAGTAAGGTCTTTTAAATCATTTTGAATTGATTCCTAATGCACCTTGGAAATTTTATTTTGATTTTCTATTTCAGGGAAACATATTTTGATATTAGGAGAATTTTTTTATCCAAAAATATCTCAATATTAAATTATCACTCTCTAGAATTTTTTTTCTCTCTAGACAAAAACAAGGAAAAATAATATTTTCTTGTATTCAGAAATAGGGAATGATTACAAGGGATTGAAGTAAAGGCTTATTCATTATTCAAGTTGAGGAGGAATCTTACATCCTCTCCCACTTGAAAAACGTGAGATGTCCTCATCTCGCAAAGTGGGGGTAATCTTTCGCCAACACTTCTTCTTTCTCCCAGGTGGCGTCTTCTAGAGGGAAGAACTTCCACTTTACTATAAATTCTCTGAGGACTCTGCTCCTGAGAATCTTCTCTCGAACATCAAGGATTTCCTCAGGTTGGAGTACCATCTGGCCTTGAGTCGGAGAGATCAATTGTTCATCATCAAGTACGTGACTTGGACTGGGTACATAGTTCTTAAGCAAACTGACATGGAATACATTATGTACTTTGAAAAGGGGAGGCAGAAGAAGTTTAAAAGCTAGATCGCCCACTTTCTTTATAACAGCATATGGCCCACAGTATCTGGGAGAGAGCTTCTTGTACTTCCCTAAGGATAAGGAACTTCTTTTTGGTCGTACTCGAATGACAACCATATCTGATTCTTCAAACTCTCTCTTTGATCTCTTTTTATCTGCATACTGCTTTTGCCTATCTTGGGCTGCCTTTATATCTTTATGGATTGATTGCATTTGCTGGTCCATGTCATCAAGCATTTGTCTGGACATCTCGACTCTGATCAATGGGTCGGACGAAGTCAACGGTGTAAGGCAATCTTGCCCATACAAAGCTTTGAAAGGACTCATCCCAATGCTTCGATGATAAGAAGCATTGTAAGCAAATTCAACCAGATGCAAATGGCTTAATCACTTCTTGGGTTCCCTACCGCAGCATGACCGAAGGATATCTTCTATTACCTCGTTCACTCTTTCAGTCTAGCCATCTGTTTTGGGGTGATAGGCTATGGTGAGATCCAAGAAAGTTCCTATCACTTCGAAGAATGCAGTCCAGAATTTCGATGTGAATTTGGGATCTCTGTCACTTACTATCCTCCTGGGTAAGCCATGCAATCTAAAGATCTCTTTAAGGAAAACCCTGGCAACATCCGCTGCAGTGTATGTTTCTTTCACTGGAATCAGATAGGCAACTTTAGTTAGCCTGTCAACTACCACAAAAATGGAGTTGTAACCTGATTGCACTGAAGGTAATCCAGTACAACTCCTGATTGCATTGAAGGTAATCTAGTGACAAAGTCCATACTGACACATTTCCACTTCATATGTGGAATGTCTAGAGGCTCCGGTTTCCCTGGCATCTTGACTCTCTCTGCCTTGACTCTCTAACACATTAAGCATTTCCGCACATGATCAAGTACATCCTTTTTGAGTTCTCGCCAAAAGAAGCCTTTCTTCACAGACATATAGGTTTTTATAAACCCTGGATGTCCAGCTATCAGGCTATCATGGGTTTCTCTCAGAATTCTTCCCTTTATTCCCTCATCATTGGGGATACATAGCCGATTAGTATAATACATGCATCCTTCATCCAATTTGTAGCCAAGAACTCGACTCATTTCCTGAGGAGTCTTGCTTTCCTGCATCAGAAGGATAGAAATAGGGGCAAAGAATTTGTCCTGCATGATTTTCTCCTTTGCTTCACTGATCAATGGATTTGACACCACTCTAATTGCAAGCAAGGAGGCTTTTCTGCTGAGCGCAGCTGCCACCACATTTTCTTTCCCCGGTTGATACTTAATTTCAAAATCGAATTTCTTCAAGGTCTGCATCTATCTCCTTTGACGCATGTTGAGATCCCTTTGGGTGAAGATCCACTTCAGACTTTGATGATCTGTCACATCAAGGTGAACCTTTGTCCCAAAAGATGTCTCCACAACTTCAGAGCATACACTATTGAGAGTAACTCCAAGTCATGGACGGCATAATTTCTCTCATGTGTTCTGAGTTTTCTAGATTAATAGGCCATTGCATAACCTTCCTGCATAAGAGCACCGCCTACGGCAAACCCACTGGCATTAGTACTCACACATTGCAGTCCATTGAAAAAGTGTACTCTTGAGAAGGTTAGTTAAAGGGGATGCTATCTAAGCATACCTAGGTATAAAGATCCTATACCATCCGATTAATCATAGGAATCCTCTGACTTCCTTTACTGTCTTGGGTTCTGGCCATTCTACGACTGCTTGGATCTTTGCGGGGTCAAGAGAAATCCCATCCTTTGATACTATGAATCCCAAGTATTCCACCTAGTCAACAGAGAAAGAACACTTGCTCTTCTTTGCAAAGAGTTGGTGTTTCCTTATTAGGATTTCCAGGAATTTGCGCACATGATCTTCATGATCTGCAGCATTCTTTGAGTATACCAAGATATAATCAAAGAAGACAAGAACAAAATCATCCAAGTATTCTCTGAGAATATCCTGCATAAGACGATTAAATGTCGCCAGGGCATTAGTCAATCCAAACGGCATGACTATGAACTCATAATGCCCATAGCGAGTATTGAATGTTGTCTTTGGGATGTCCTGCTCCTTGATTCTCATCTGGTAGTACCCGGATTTGAGATCTATCTTTGTGAACATTTGGGTCCCACTTAACCGATCCAGAAGTTCATCAATCCTAGAAATAGGATACTTATTTTTAATTGTTAATTGATTCAGTCCTCTGTAGTTAATACAAAGTCTTAACGTTCCATCTTTCTTCTTTTGAAAGAGAACGGGTGCATGCTAAGGTGAGACACTGGGTCTGACGAATCCCTACTCTAACAGTTGTCTTAACTGCTCCTTAAGTTCTATGGCTTCAGGGACTGGCATTTTGTATGCATGCTGGCCTACTGGGGGCTGAGCTCCGGGGGTTAACTCAATCTCATGATCTACTTCGCGAGACGGAGGCATCTTTTTCAGCTCTTTAGGAAACACATCTGCATACTCACTGGTTCTTTAGCTTTGCATTTTATGCCTACCAGATTCATCTTAACGACCTAAACAGCTTGCCTCTTTCTGAGCCCTTTTAATAATTTAGAAGCCTTGACTAATTGCAGCACTGAGGATCCGAAAATTCCAGTTCCTTAAACTTTATTCCCGTGAAGGTCAAGGAAAGAGATGGTTCCTTTGTGACAATGAATGTCAGCCTGATTCTTTTGGAGCCAATCCATTCCAAGGATTCCATCATAGATTCCCAAGGGTAGGACTCTGAGCTGGCACTCTGTTACGTTCCCATCTAGGCTAAACTGAATAAGGTCTGTCTCAAGGTGTGTTAAAAGAATCTTTCCACTGGTAGCCAATTCCACTTTCATAGGTTTCTTAATTTTTTATTTAGGACTAATTTACGCAGACATCCTAGGGAAATAAAAGAATAACTACTGCCTAAATCAATCAAAAAGCTTGAATTGCTTACCCTGGTATACTCTGCTAGAGTCTGGAGGACTGAAAATTGATGGTTATTCCCCTGATGCTCTATTGCTGCATAGATATATCCTTTTTCTTCCTCCACTTCATCAGCTATAGTGACAGCTCTAGCTGCTACAGTCTGAGGTGGAACTCTCTCTATTTGGTTGTTCCAATTCTGGGAGGGATTTCGGAGACTACTTTGCATGGAGGCTGCAGGCTGAGCTGGCACTCTTCTGGGGTTACCCTGATTTTAGCGCAAGGGACCCTGATTGGGGACTGATATGAAGGAGTCTGTCTCTGAGTTATGGGACCCTGGCTTCCTTGGCCCACAGAAGGAGACGGGCAATCCTTGAGCTAGTGCCCAAACCCCTGACATCTGAAGCATTTGTTCTCGCTTTCGAAGCTCTTCCCTTTGCATTCTTGAGAGAGCCGGAAAGGTCTTCCTTCATTCCTGAAACTTCCCGTCTCCAGATTCTGGTTGGGACCTTGGTGTCTCTTTGGAGGCGGAAGGTTGGAAGAACTTCCTGGTGTCTGAAATCTTTTGAAGGATGAGGGAGCTGCTGGCTTTAGCGGGACTTTCACGATGAAGGCTTTGGCGAAGTCCTGCGCCATTCTAACAACTTCAGCCATGGACACTGGCTTGGCATTCTTGACCAATGTGTTTAAGGGTTCATTCATTCCCCGAATGAACCTGGCCATAAGTTACTCTTCATCTCGAGGTGGTGAATACTTGAGTAGAAGAGCAAATGCCTGGTGATAGTCTTCGATAGTTTTGCTCCCTTGGTTTAGCTCTAAAAATTCATTCATTTTGGTTTCTAAGAACCCGAGGGGGACAAAATCTCTTCCTTAGATAGGTTTAAAGATCGTTCTCGGACTCGGTATTCCTATCTAGATGGTTGGTGTCACAATGGTTCCTCCATGCCACCCTGGCTATTTCCACAATTTTTAGCCTGGCAAGAGCCATTTTGCTCTATAGCCTGTGACATCAAAATACTCTTCCATAGCTTCCACCCATTTCTCCACAACCTTGCCCAGGTTCTCCCCTTCTCCTTTGAAGGGTCCTGGTTGAATTCTGTGAAGAGCCTTGCAAACGTCGGGGTCAAGCTCTTCTTCGTCAAGCTCTCAGTGAGAGGGTTTGGCTGACGGCCATAGTTCCCTTGCCTCATGATTCTGTCAAAAATGATATATTAATGAATTTTTATTTTGATATCGTCCACGAGATCCTAAGACTTAAGAGGTTCGAAAAATAATTTCTTAAACAAGATAAATGATCTTATTGGAGATCTATGACATATATCCGGTAACAGATTTTGCTTTATCAGCTCGTCCATAAACAATCACTTATACAAAAGGGAATTTTTCTCCACAAAACATTTCTTTATTTATATATAAGTTGCAATATGTACATAGAGCAGCTCGGCTCCAAAAGTCAAAATCTCCTCATCAGGAGACGCATAAGACGACGGTACTGGGCTATCGACATGCCCTGATACAAATGTTCCCTTGCTGCTTAGGGAGCTACTATCTTCTCCTTAGGAATAAAGCGACTAAGGAGTCTGTAGATTTAGCAGGAAAGTTTGAAATTTCAAGGCCTTGAGTGATATAAAATAATACCATGTATCACTTTCAGCTTCATCAGAATCATGGTCAATGAGAGATTCTGCCTCAGCATTGCACGCTAGTCGCAAGAGGCGTGAACATACTGCCCTGCAAAACCACTTGTGTTGCCGTCTCTCCGTTGGGTCAGGAAAATATAGATCCTCGAAATGGCCTGCAAGTCTGGCTTGGCTTGTTCGAGTTGTAGCGAAAGAGATTGAGATGCTCGAAGGCGAACGCAATCATGTCTTGTGAGACTGGGTGAGGTCAGGAACACCAGATAAGTGTGGAACTTCCATCTATAAAATCAAATTCTTTGATTAAAAATCTTCATTAATAAAGCTTAAGGAATGAAAATACAATATATAAATGCTCTTTTTGAGTTTTTATTACAATTTTCTGATAAGAATTCATTTCTCCTTATTAGCTTTTAACAAAGCTCTGATACCAGCTGCCCCTGTGAGACCCCCGCCCACTCCGCGGTGCCCCATCCGGCGGCGCTGGCGGCAGAAGCGGCGTGAGCCTCTCGCGCGAGGCGGGGATCAACACTCGGGGCCTCGCTCGCGGATGTCCAGACAAGAGACTAGCTCGACGGTTCCTCCAAAATCGAGCCTGAAAAAACTTCCCTCGTCCGGAAGGCACGGGCGATTCCGCCATGGAAAATCTTCAACGCGGGAATTAATCTAACGAGTCAAAGTCTTAACTAGTTAAACTGATCCGACCGAGCCTGAAGTCACATGGTCAGATCAAAGAAGAGACTTGCACTTGGTCCATAGAATCACCGCCTTTTTCCTCCTTTAAAAACGAGGCACAGTCGCTGATTCCCTCCCACACAGAACAAGGGTCTTCTCAAGACTTAATCTAACTAACGTAACTAATCGTATCTTAATTGTTTCACAGGAGTCCTCCGATCTAGCCTATAACCCCAACGGGCCCATGGGTTAGCCAACCACTCGACCACTGTATCGGTGGGATTCCTTTATAAAGATTTGGTTGTGTTTTGCCCGGGTACCGAGGAAAAGAGTTCCCAGGCCCCCTAGCCGGCATTTCATGCAAAAATTAAGGTAGGCATTCCACATACACACCCAATATGAAATTGCCACATACACACCCAATATGAAATTACCATTTATCTTTAAAACAATCCTTCAATGAAAATCATAATATTACTGATCATCATCCTCCAAAATTCTAAGTCCATTGTGTTACAAAATATGTCAGCTGGACTCTCTGTTGAAGACCAGCTCGCCAACCAACGAGATCCAATATCAAAATTTGATTCACAAAAATCTTTCCTTTTAGTCCATCCAATATCAAAATTTAATTCACAAAAATCTTTCCTTTTAGTCCATCCAAATCTTCCTCGATGCACGAATGGGTGTTCTAGCAACCGCGAGCCCGTGCATTACCTGGTCGGAACCCTCTAGGATCCTCCTTAGGTGTCCTAGCACTTCACTCAGGGATCACGTCATCGGTCCTCGCCCATATCGGAAGCGCACCATTTTAACCGTATCGAGGCTAGTCAAGAGACCTCGCCAAGCTTTACCACAAGCGACGTCCCTCGCCGACTCCCCGCCAGCTGTTGAACGAACCTTCTCTTAGTAAAACACATGCCAAATGCTTCCTCTAGCATTCTGGCGTAAAACAATCCTTTAAATGAAAACAGAGGTTCTATGCAAGTAAAATTCCCAGTTTGAGATTGGTTCCACAAAACCCCTTTTTCCTTAATTCCCAATTTCATAAATGAGAATCCTTGATCTCTCATTAGGGTAATCTACCCATCATTTGACTGATTGTCCAACTAGATTCTTGGTGATTTCAGTCAAAGAAAAACTAGTTTAATTCAACGGTAGTCTATTCTTTGTATTTAGGAACTGGAATTAGTCACAAAGTTTTTGTTTGATTCAGATCGAGAGATGAATAAGTAGGTTTACTATCCGTCCCTCTCGTAGTCTAACCAAAATCATTCAGTTTAGTTCTAACAAAGATTTTCTTCAGATAAACATCTATTTTTGGATAAATACCAATTTAGTGATTTAACCAAATAAAATATCTAGAGATATTCTTTCTACCATTTAATTTCTCAACCTTAATTCCCTAGGTGGAATTATGGTGAAAATTCCTCTTTTGTCATTAAAATTTAATTCAAATCTTTCTCTACTCAAATATCATAAAAATTCTTCTTTTAATTACATACAATCCATTTTTTTAAATAAGCTTAAAATTCCTCTTTTTCTCATTTAATGAGTGCAATTCAAATGTCATAGGAATTCCTCTTTTATCATAAAATAAATCTATCTAAAATTTTTCTTTAAATTAAATAAAAATATTTAATATTTCAAATATACCAAGAATTTCTCTTTTACCATTTAAATGATTGAATTTCAAATATAATGGGAAGTCCTCTTTCATCATTTAAATTTATTCATGCAGAAAATAATTTTAACTAAAATTTCTCTTAAAATTTAAATAAAAATATCCATTAATCCTAATATGACAAGAATTTCACTTTCTCCATTTAAATGATTGAATTTCTCTTTTATCATTTATATTTTTCTTATGCATAAAAATAATTTATCTAAAATTCTTATTTAATTTTAAATAAAATATCCATTATTTTAATATTCCAAATTTTCTCTTTCTCCATTGGAATACATGGATCTCCATTATCATGGGAATTCCTCTTTTATCATATAAATGAAATTACTAAAAATTTCTCTTTTTCTCTAATTAACTATTTATGCATAAACGTTAAAAATTAATTTTCCATGGATATGATGAGAATTATTCATTTAACATAGGATGACTAATCCTAGAATATGGTAGGAAGTCCTCTTTTTACATTATGCATAAAAATGATTTATGTGTTAATTTTTAAAAATTTTGCCATAGCTTTGTTGCTATTATTGATAATTTTTAATAATTTTGAAAAGCATAAGACTTAGTAATACACTTATGATAGATTAACTATCAATAGATCTAAATCCAATTTATGGATCTAAATCATAATTTTATAATAATTTATGTAGCATTAAAAAGCCATTTCTTTAGCCTCTAGCTTTATTAGCATAGAGTTTGATTTTAGAATTGAGAATTGCTCCATGAGAAGCATCATTTGAATAGAGAATTGGTCATAGGAATGACCATTCTTTGGGGGGGAGAGAGATAAACTTAAAAAACATTCTAATTAAGCATAAATGTAAACTTTTTGTGATTAATCATTAGAATTCTTTGGAGAGATTAATCATTAGAATTCTTTTGGAGAGCTTCATTTGCATTGAAAAACCATTCATTTGAATACTTCTCAAGCTTGAGAGGGTTGAGAAGTGAAAAACATTCAGAAGATTAAAGAAAAACCATAAAGTCATATCTTACCTCTTGTTTTGCTTGCTTCTCTATTCTTAGGAGAGGCTCCCAACCAATCAATTGGTTAGTATGTTGAGAGGAAAGCTCCAAGGAAGGTTGAAGAGAGAGAGAGAAGCTCCAATCTCTCCAAAATGTAGAGGATTTTTAGGGGATAATAGAAAATATGCTTATTCTAATATAATATTGGCATGGTTTAGTTCACAGATGAGAATACAAAAGAATGAGGGTCTATTTATAGGTGAGGGAGGCCACTAACTGAGTCCAACTAAGTTCTAAAAATTTTTAGCTTCAGTTTGGCTGAATTTGGACAAGATTTGGACCAGTTTAGCTTCGTTTTTGATCCAGTTTGATCCAGGAGAGAGGAGAGATAAAAATATCTTAATATTTTTAAATTTAAAACTCATTCACATGTGTGAAATAGGTGCCTCCTTGAAGTCTCCCCCTTTCCTTACCAAGGTGTCAAAATTTTATGATTACTCCAAAATATCTCATTTTTTTAGTAATATCTCATAGTTTTTAACGTCAATTCTGCATCTTATGTGGGCATTTACTCATTTTTGGGTATTTTATTTTATTCATTGGATTTATCTCATCCTAACACTTGGATTAATCTTATTGGCCCATAGGAACCATAATTGGACCATAATCCAAAAATTTCAGCAAATCTTGACCCTTAGGCTAAGGTCTTTTAAATCATTTTGATTCCTAATTTTTGATTCCTAATGCACCTTGGAAAATTTATGATTTTCTGTTTCAGGGAAACATATTTTTGATATTAGGAGAATTTGTTTATCCAAAAATATCTCAATATTGAATTACCACTCTCTAGAATTTTTCTTCTCTCTAGACAAAAACAAGAAAAAATAATATTTTCTTGTATTCAGAAATAGGGAATGATTACAGGGGATTGAAGTAAAGGCTTATTCATTACTCACGCTGAGGAGGAATCTTACACTAGTGACGAATCTTGATTTGCAAGTTGTAAGTGTGTGTTGTGAAAGGAAGAATCATATGTTAAGGAAGAAAGTTGGTATTCCTCATTATCTTTTTATTTATCAAAGAATAGCCCTTCCAAATCACTTCTTCGGTTAGCTGCATCTCATGTGAGAAGTTTGTTTGATTTTGTCTTTAAGCGACAAATCGTCAAGGTTTTAGAAGGTTTGCCAAAGACTTGCCGAATGCACATTATGATATTAAAAATCGTGTGGCATGTTCTAACACACTACCACTTTACCTCCTTTGTCTAGAAAATGTATCATGTTATAGTTTTCCCTTCATGAAAAGGGCTTGTTGTCCTTGGAGTGGGAGTGTGTTTATGGTGATTTCTTGACACATATGGATAAAAAGTTGCAAATGACTGTAGAATGTGGATAATTTGATATAGATTATAGTATTTGATATTAGTAACATGGCAAGGTAGTGATGCATTCCTTGCCTCTTTTGATTGTGGGGTTTCAAAAAGAATTATTTTAAAATATGGTTCAAGAATCAATTTTGTAATTATATTAATGGGATGAATAGCATTTGCAAAGGGAGGCTTTAATGAGATGAATAGCATTTGCAAAGGGGGGCTTTAAGAAAAGATGGGGCCACTTAATCCTAGAGCCTGTTCAACTTTTGAAAAGATTAATCCGCCTCATATTGAAAAAATAGTTGTAATTATATGGAAATATCCACCTCAATGCATCGGCCATAGTGCATAGGGGGGCGCCTCGCGTGGATTTTTGGAATCTAATGTTTCATGTTCCAAAGGCCATAGACCATAGGGGACGGGGACTGGGGCTAGGGCCGAGTGGGAAAGAGTCATGCATCGAGCTTCTACTTCTAGAAATTGCAACCAGGCTCGATTTTTGACAGGCACCCTTGACCCTTCAAAATTGCCGGGTTTGGTGAAATATAGCAAGCTTTTTTATATTTTAGTGTAGTTTTTGACGGCCATTTAAAAATTTTGCAAGTATTTTAGAGCCATAGGGTGCCCGTCTAAAAGCAACTAGAAGTGTGCAACTGTCAACACATTCATGGCCTGTAAACTTTATCCACGTCAACTTCCACGTCGGCGAGATTCCAACGTGGATGGGATTCAAAAGCGATCATTTTCGTGGGGCACCGAGAAGGAAAATTGGATAGCGACGCGTGGCGTTTTTTCGAGATTCTAAGGCCCAATCGGAATGCAAGAATCTTTGAATGACGTCAGCGTAGAATATGCGATGACGTAGCGGGCGGCGTGCGCTCATGAAATTCTTTAACCAAAGTTCAAACTTTCTCTTTCTCTGCAGACAAACTCCGGTTTGTTGATTTCACCTTGGGTTGTGAAGGGCTCTCATGCATTACATCATCTTAAAATGAGAGAGCATCATCACCATAGAAGAACAGAAATCCTGATTTACATCATCATTTTGTAAGTATTTGTCAAGAAAAATGGGCATCATGGCTATCAAAAAGAAAGCTTGGAGTAAAGGTTCCAAGAGGTCAAAAATGCATCTATACTCATAGCATCATGAGATGGAGTAGGTGACATGTAAGAAATGAATGCTTTGCATCACACTTGCGTATGTGGTAATTATTTCATACAAGGCCTCAGAGGTGATTTGGCCTTATAAGTGTTCAACTATCTCAAATATTTGGGAAGCACGTAATATTTGGCCTTATCAAGGTTCAACTATCTCAAATATTTGGGAAGCACGTAATAGTCAAATCTTTGGAAAAGGCACAAGAGCTCAAGTTGAAAACTTCTTGAGGCTTTATCAGTTCTGGCTAAAATTTTGAGATGTCGCTAAAGGGGTCTTTCAAGGGAATCCAATAGGTTTAGCAACCAAGGATGTGCTACTCCCAGAAGGGCAATATCTAGCCCTACACGTACCTTAAGTCTGATGTGATATTCTATACATATACTCTCTTCTTTTTTCTTCAACTTAATAATAGACATATTAAGTTTCCTCGCAAAAGAAAAACATTATATTGGTAAAAAGGTACTCGCTTGCATTTATAACAACATTGGTGATATTTAGTTTCTCTCTCTTAAGGTTATGGAAGCACTTTGCAAATGCAACCCTAGACCTTTAGGCCATTAACATAGAAGGGAGATTTTTGAGGGAAGGCTATGGACATGGGAGTTACCTATTTAAGTGTTTTCCATGGCTTTAATCTCTCATTCTCAATGGGCATGCATATGAGTGTGAACGACCTTAGAGTTACCAAGCCCTCCCCATTATGAACAATCTACCTCATATCTATTTATTTTAATTTTCATATTAGATAGGTTTGTCTCATACAATGATGCTATTGTTAGTCACCAAATTCCAAGGTTGGTTACACATATCTCATGTGAAAGTATATAAATAGTCGATAAAATGGCCAAGTTAAAGATGATATAAAGTATATATGTAAAATGGCTGAGTCATAGAGAGCATATAGCATGTACAAACCCATGTAGCTAATTACGAGTTGACCTCGAGCATAGATGTCTACTTGAAATCAAAATCAAGAAGTGAATGATTGCACCACATTTGCATATGTGGTAATTATTTCATACAATGCCTTAGAGGTGACTTCGCCTTGTTTCAAAGTTCAACTATCTCAAATATTTGGGAAGCATGTAATGGTCAAATCTTTGTGGAAAAGGCACAAGAGTTCAAGTTGAAAGGCTTTATCAGTTTTGCAACTAAAATTTTGAGATGTTACTAAAGGGGTCTTTGAAGGGAATCCAATAGGTTCAACAACTAAGGACGCACTACTCCCACTAAATCTACACATACCTCAAGTCTAATGTGATTGTTTACATATACTCTCTTCTTTTTTGTTCAACTCAAGGAAAAAAAGGGGCTATTTTTAACCCATGGGCTATTTTAGAGGGGTCTTTGATATTGTTGGGCTATTTCATTAGAAACTTTTTAAGAAAATATTGCCTAAAATTTTCTAGTTTTTAGTGGGTTCTCGAGACTAATTCGCCAAAAGTACATTACATACTACCATAGAAGATGCCCAAGTTTTGAAAGTTTATAAGTTTGTATATAAAAACATTATCTAGACTTATACTATTTCACTGGTGTCTTATTTTTGTACCTTGGTTCAACTTAATAATAGACATATTAAGTTTCCTTGTAAATAAAAACATTATATTGGTAAAAATGTACTCACTTGCATTCGTAACAACATTGGTGATATATAATTTATCTCTCTTAAGGTTATGGAAGCACTTTGCAAATGGAGCCTTAGACTTTTAGGCTCGTAAACAAACAAGGAGAGTTTTGAGGGAAGGTTATGGATAGGGAAGATTACCTATTTAAGTGTTTTCCATGGCTGTGATCTCTCATTCTCGATGGGCACACATAGGAGTGTGAACAACCTTAGAGTTACCAAGCTTGTATCATAGCCTCCCCATTATAAACAATCTAACTCATATATATTTATTTTAATTTTCATAGTAGTTAGGGATATTAGGGTAAGTTATGCGTCAAAGGGTGCATCCTCAATTGTTGTTGGTCCCATAGTTTCTTATGGCGATCTAGGGATGTGGTGATAATTGGTGTCTTTGTTCAAACATTGAATTGATAAGAGCATCTAGCATTGGCACAGCCTTAACATACTTGCACCATTCTAGATTGAAGATTTTCAATGCTTTTGATGAACATTCAACAAAGATTATGAAAGCCTTTGAAATATAGTTAGGGTGCTTACTTGCATATTTGTGATGATTAGTATGGCTTGAGGGTTGTACATGTTTGATTTCTGACCTCTTTATATTCCTAAGGTAAAGATAAGCTCATATTCATAAGTAAGCAAATGTGCAAGTGACAAAGATGGAGAACAACCTCCCCGCTCCTCCTTACCTTTCAGTCTTTTAATCCTCCTCCTCCCCCCACCTCCTCCATCTTTTTATCCTATGTGGCAACACACACACTTCTTAAGATACATTTCTTTGCAAGTTTGCATATGTGCTTCTCAAAACTAGTTAATGTGTGTGCTTGTAAAAGAAAGAATGTGGGTGGAGACTCGATAGATGCGCATCATTGAGATAGCAGAAGTATGGCCAAGATATGTGCATGATCAAGATCAGGCCCACATTACTAAAGGACCTAGACCTCAAGATGTAGAGAGGTGTGGGAGCCTCCTTATGTATAATGTGATCCTTTAGATACCTTCTCAATAATGGAATCTCCTTATGTATAATGTGATCCTTTAGATACCTTCTCAATAATGGAATCTAGGTAGTGGTTTTTTTAAAAAGGTTCCTCTCACTACATAATGATGTTCAAAAGCTTTAAAAATGGCTTAGCTTGAAAGCACAGATTGTCAAGGTGTTGAATTTTGAAAGCCAAGTTGGATAATTCTAAATTCATACATTTAAAATGAGTTTGCGTGCACCAAAAACATCTTTTAATTAACTTTAGTTCCTTTTTTTTGCATTTTAGGCGAATTACACGAGAGATTTTAAAAAATTATCGTTTTTTTAAATAAATATGACACAAAAGAGCCCACAAGCGGGGGCCGGCGGAATCTACCCTGCATCCCTGTCGTGCTTTCCTACTCTGCATTTTCTGCGAATTCCTTCTGCTTGCCTCCTGCCTATAGATTCACCATTTCCCAGTCTTTCTGGCTTTCTCTACTTCGCCATTGAAGCTTGCAGCAGCTGCTGCAGCAACACAGGAAGAAGAAGAAATCAGGTACCTCAAAAGAAGCATTTTTATGTTCAACTTCTGGCCATGCCTATGGTGCAGTACTAGAAGAAGCAGCAGAGGAAGACGAAGCTGAGCAACAAGGGGATAAGCTTCTGTCTCCATATGGCTATGGCGGCATCTAGTCCGGGTAATTCTGTTGCACCTTCGGGCAAATTTACGAGCATAGGAAGGGCCGCCATCGACCACGTCAAGAACTAAAGAGCAATCCAATTGGCGATACAATCTAGGAATCGATGGGTTTGGTATCGCAGCAGCAACAACTTCCTTCTGATGCAAACCCTACAAACCTGCACTCTAACCCTAACCTTAAACTCATCAATGATAACCTTCTGTATGAGCTTATGGATCTTGATGCCCTAGCCACAGAGCCGATGCAGGATCAATGGCCTGCTGGCAACAACACAGCACAAGAAGCCACAGTAACAGAAAACAGCTTGAATTTGGGGGCTTCATACCTCATGAGCTTCTCCCCCTCTTCCTTTTCCCCTTCTTCTTCTGGACTTCTTTTCTTAGCTTCTCAGAGCCCCCCCCTCCCTTCCCCGAGCCCTCCCTTTTTCCTTGACTCCCCCAGTGGCAGTGGCGTCATCAGCTCAATTTTTCCCTTCCAGGCTGATTCAGGATGCTGCCAACCTCCCCCACCTCGCCTAGACTCGCAGCCGGATTGCTCCGACGAGGTCCAGAAGCCTTTGATTTTCTCAATGTACTCAGGCGGGTTGCAAACCTCTAACATTTTCCCGCAGGCAATGCTGCAGCAGCAAGCTTCGATGGACATGGTCGGGGCAGTGGCTGTTCCATCTGCAAAATTTACCGATACCTACACCTCAAGAGAGCAGCAGCAGGAGAGGCTAGGAGGTGTAAAAGAAAAGGCTGTTGTCGGTGCTGTCATGGTAGCTACAGACCGTGAGGTTCTGCATCAATTTACACGCACAAGCACAGATCTTGTGGACAATATGAGCTCTGTGTTTAAAACTCCATATCCAGGTCTCCATCTCCAGCAAAACGGTAGACACCTTGGTCTCAAAGGAGTTCCGGCGTCATCTCCTCCTTCCTTGAATGATCGTCTCAAGCTGGCACTTAACAACTACCTTCGCTTGTCTAGGAGTGATGTCCTTGTACAGGTCTGGGTACCTCAGAAGGCAGGGAAAAGGGTGTTTCTGACAACACACGATCAGCCATGTTTTCTGCGTCAGGCTGTCAATGATGGCCTCTCTACTTACAGAAAGCTCTCTACCAGGTACACTTTCTCAGCAGAGCAAGGTGATCCTGGGGCATTTCTGGGGCTCCCAGGCCGTGTCTTTCTGAAGAAGCTCCCCGAATGGACTCCCAACGTGCAATTCTACAGGCAGAGCGAGTACCTGCGTGTCAATGATGCAGAGTGCTGCAACGTGCGTGGATCGCTAGCTTTGCCGGTCTTAGATAAGGATACTGGCAACTGTCTAGCTGCCATTGAACTAGTTATGCTGATGGAGAAAGTTGAGTACAGAACTGAGATTAAAAGCATTTGCCAAGCACTCCAGGTAATCATCTCAATGTCATCTTGTTCACATATGTGTGAGTGTGTTTGTACCCAAACCTGGGCAGTTCATTTCTAGCCGGCATAAATTTGGTCATTTTATATTTTTAACTAGCACCCTATTTTGTTTGGTTGTGGCAGGAGGTCAACCTCTGCAGTACTGAAAGGCAGCGTTGCCTTCCACTGCAGGTATCTTACCTTCTTCCTTTTTTCTGGGTTCAATAGGAGTTTTAGGCTTTTGCCTGGTGTGTAAACAATGATTAATATTGCTAGGCCTCTTCCGGCTAATCGGCTGCTTATCAGGTGCGAACAGATGCTCGACAAGCTGTTTTTGCTGAGATCTCAGAGGTTTTGATGGCAGTTTGTAGAATACATAAGCTGCCTTTGGCTCAAACTTGGGTTCCTTGCCTTTTGCACTGCATTCCTGGTAACAATCAGGTGAGAGAGTGCAGCCTTACTGGTCTGCCCAGCTATGATTCCAGTAGAGTTGGGCTATTTACTGGGGATAGCCCCTACTGTCTCAGTGACTCAGGGGTAGGTGGATTTAGGCAAGCATGTTCCGAGCATTGTCTGGAGAGGAAGCAGGGTGTTCCTGGTAAAGCATTCGTTTCCAACGAGCCCTTCTTTTCCTGTGATGTTAAAGAGTACAGCATAGCAGAGTACCCACTTGGTCACCTTGCTCGTGTATTCAAGTTGCATGCAGCTGTTGCGATTCGGTTACGGAGTGTGCTTACGGGTGGGAACGACTATGTCTTGGAGTTCTTCTTGCCACAGTCATGCTTGAAGCCTGCAGAACAGCAATTCTTGCTGAATGCTCTTTCTGTAACATTGCAATGTGTTTGCAGAAGTTTACGGACTGTCATTGATGCCGAATTGGAAGAGGAGACAGCCTGTTGCAATGGCTTGGGCTTGCATCCTAACTGCAGTGGCGGTATTGAAATTCTTCCTCGGGGGACACCGGCAGGAACTCATGTACCAGGTGGTTTAGGTGAGCTTACCAGCCAGAATTTGCTAGTCAGAGTCTCAGCTGCACAAGGCCAAGGTCAAAAAGAGCTTGAAGACCAAATGATCCCCATAACCCAACTTGGTGAGGCAAAGAGGCAAGTACTACCTCATTATGCCCTTGACGGTTTGGAAGCCTTGACAGGGCAGAAACCCCAGTACTCAGGACCTTCGGTGTCTCATGTAAATGATGATATCAGCTCGCTTCGATCTGCGAAGGACTTACATAAGAGCAGTACTAATAGCAAAAAGCGGTCTGACAGCAGCCGCCGGAGGGCAATGGAGAAGACCATCAGCCTGAGTGTTCTGCAACAGTACTTTGCTGGTAGTTTGAAGGATGCAGCCAAGAGCATAGGCGGTACGCAAGTCTTCAACTTTTGTAGATTGTGGTTTGGTCCTGGACAAAAAATCTGTGTCAACTCAGTATGCAATCCACCTTTTTTCACAAAGTTAAAATTTGTGATTGCTGGTCATTGTTGGATAATTTAGTTAAGTTTTTTTTATTTTAAAAAAAAATGAAATGTGCAGTGTGTCCAACAACTTTGAAGAGGATATGCAGGCAGCATGGGATCTCAAGGTGGCCATCACGCAAGATCAACAAGGTCAGCCGGTCACTTCAGAAGCTGCAACGCGTGATTGATTCTGTCCAGGGTGCTGATGGGGCACTGAAAATCAATGCCCTGACAAGTGATTTTACATCAGCAGCAGCTGCCATAAAAGGAATGCAGACAAGTAGCGGCATGCCAGCAGTAGAAGTGAGCGGCTGGGCTGTCTCCTTGGAGGCCATGACGAGCATCCCTAATTCGGTTATCTCCAATAGCTCACATGAGCTTTCCTTGGATCCTGTACTTTTACTGAAAGAAGCGCAAACTAAATGCAATTCTTCACCTGAGAATATGCAGTTTACTCCAATCCCTTCAGCAGCGAGTGTTGATGCTATTTCCCCATTGCTGGGCACGTCAGCAGAAACTGAAGCAGTCGGAAGCACCACCGACATGGAAAGGTTGAGTGTGGAAACGAGTAATCAACTTATGCAGAGTGGAAAGGTGCACAAAGGGGGGAGTCCTCGGAGAAACACAATGGTTCAGTTACATGCTGAAGTAAATGATGCATTTGATAGCAACAATAATTTCTCACAAGTTCCTAGCACTGTTTTTCTGACGGTAGCAGTTCCATCATCAGGCAATGCTGTGCTGCCAAAGGTTCTCCAAAGCCTGGGTTCAGCCAAAGTTGAACCAAGTGAACAGGTCAGTTCAGCTGTCTCTGATGGGGAAGGGAAGGGCAAGGCATTTACATTCAGACTCCTCAGTGGTAATAAGAGGAATGGCAGTAATTTGGAGTCCAGGGTTCATGGAAGTTTGGAAGCTTTTGCTGCATTGAGGAGCATTCAAGGAGAACATGCTATGCAGTTTGAGAGGGTAGATGACTTATCTCATCACTCTCAGTGTGTGGGAGTGGATGCAGATGCTGCAGGGCAGACAGTTACACCTGAAGATGAAGCAAGTCAACACTCTCCTGGTGTAGCTGGATCCTCCCCTCAATTTGATTCTTCAAGGTTGCAAGGCAGTGATTCTGGATCGCCTTCCTTCAGTGCAGTCGTCAGCTCCCTAAGGGGAAGGCAAGCTCTGAAAGAAGCATCAACAATCGTCAAGGCAAAGTATAGAGACGACACAATGCGATTCAAACTAGGGCTAAATTGTGGATACATGGATATACGAGAGGAAGTTGGGAAGAGATTCAAGCTGAAAATGGATAGCTTCGATCTGAAGTACTTGGATGATGATGAAGAATGGGTCATGCTCACATGTGATGCAGATCTGTCTGAGTGCTTTGATATTCTCAGATCTTCTGGTGGTAATCACATAAAGTTGATGGTGCGTGACTATACAATACCCCTTGGCAGCTCCAGTGGAAGCACTGAAGAATATTGAAATCCAATAAGAGTCACTTTCTTCCCCTGCCCCAAAAAGAAGCTGCAAACCCTCACGTAGTGCCCACCTGTTTCTCTCTAGCTATCTCTTGATCTATTTAAAGGTCATACAGAGATGCTGGTGGCACACAAGCCTTCCAAGTCTCATTTGTTACATATTTTACTGTACTTTTAGCCATCTTAGTAAATCTTATGGAGCTCATTCCTAAAGTGATTACGTGGTAGCTTTGTTAATGATGGCAAAGAATCTATTATCCTATGCAAAAGAAATACTGCTTGCTAATGTCCATTGCGAATGTCTAAAGGATTAAAGCAAGTCTCTCTCCCTCTCTCTATGCATGCCATGCCAGAAATACTGCTTGCTAATGTCCACTGCAAATGTATCAAGGATTAAAGCAACTCTGTGTGTGTGTGCGCACGCATACTATGCCTTTTGTATAGGTCTCATAAGCCGTATTTGGCCGCAGCACACAGTAACATGATCTATATATCTCTCTCTCAATCCTTTTTTTTTTTTTGGTTTTATGTGAGTGGGAAGATCACAACTTGCCTGTTTGGTGGAGTTTTTCTGCTAAGCACTAAGTGCCATTTTGCTCTAGAGGATAACTTTTCTTGCTGTTGATGTCATTGGCTTGGCAATGATGTTAAAAGACTCCCCTCTCTCTCTCTCTCTCTCTCTCTCTCTCTCTCTCTCTCTCAGCCTTTCCTTATCCATTGGGAAATGCACAGGATGAAGAAGATTAGATTCATCTTATAAAATCTCTTATACCTGGAGCATACAAAAACAGTTTAATGATTGCCATGTTGGTTGTAATGCAATATCAAATGCACGTCAAATCTGCCATCTTGCCATAGTCCTTAAAAATGTCAGGTATTTAACGTTGGATGAAGTTTGGGACCAACACGACTATCTACTTCCTGAGAGAAAGTTGATGGTGGTCTGCCTGAATTTGATATGACAGTGATTCACCAGAGACAAGATTTCATACAGAAGGCTAATGTATGGTTTCCATCTAAGCTCAGTACTAGTTAAGCAGGAACCTGATATTACCATAGATCATTCAAGAATGGATATTCGCCATAGACCATAGATCATTTGAATGGTAAAATTTTATCATAGACCGACGGATGCTGATGCTGGTGAGGTAAAGGCAGCCCATAGGCGACGCCGCCGAGGAAGCACCGAGGGGGGTTTTGAACCTTCTTACATTCCCCAACAACCCCACTGGTTGGGGAAACGCCCTTTGCACTGCTGGCGTCCAAGGAAGATCATCCTGCTGCTTCTGATGAACCTATAAAATTAAGAAAATATCAATGACGAGTTTTTTTTTAAAAGGTAATTTGTACTATATTCCCTCAAATTTTGCAAGTATTGGCACCTTCAAGCTATAAATTTGAAGGTATTTTTTAAAATTTGAAGGTGATATTACACTAAACTCGGGTTTTTTTGAGCAGTGGTTGCCCCTATTTTGCCATTGCCTCTGCTGGCAAATTTGCAGGCTCCTACGCCTGTGTGTACTGACACACACACTCCCCAATATTTACGCTTCAGCAGCCAAGTTCTTGGCCACTCGTCAACGAAGGGCACTTCTGCCCCCAAACTCACCTCAGCATCATGAACCTGCCCGGGCTACCCCTCCTTTTCCCACGTGTGACCAATTTCTCATCCCTGCATTATGTGTGGATGACATCATCTTGCTTACAAGCTGTATGCATACAATGAATCAATTCAAGATAGAACTATTTAGCATGACTGATGGGGGGAATTCACATATACTTCGGGCATGTAAGTCTAAAGGCATCCCCCCTTACGCACAGTGCATCTCACTCGAGCTAAATTCACAGAGGGCATATTCAATAAGTATCTTGTAGATAAACATAAGCAATAGTGGACACCCTTGCTGCTACTAGGGTGGTTCCCTCATTCCGATGTCGATAGGGATACTGCATTATGGGTACATAATCCGATGGCCAAGGACTATAGAAGCATACTAGGCAGCATAAGATACCTTGTTTCCTACACATGCTCTCTGGATCAGTGGTTACACGGACGTGGATTGGGCATCCGACCGAACGACAAGGCATTATGCCTTCCTACTAGAAATATCATGGAAAAGCAAGAGACAAAAAACCATTTCTCTCTTGAGCACGAAATCGGGATATAAAGCTTGGATTGTAGGTGAAAATGCCAGTTACGCTTTATTTCGACATCATGTCAGCCATAGAGTCATCAAAGAAAGTGAAGCAGTCGGATAAGTTAAAGCATGTTGACATTGCAAATCACTTTGTTCGTGATGAGCAAGTGGAAAACAAGAAGATCAAGCTGATTCATAAACGCTCGGAAAGATAATGTTGCTGATCTATTCACCAAAAGCTTAAGTGCACCACAACACTTCAAATGTGCTAAAGCTCTTGGAATGGAATTTCCTTTGTAAATGCTTAGTATTTTGATTATGGGTGTAACTAATCAAAACACTATAAATAACTGAATAAATAAAGTTGGCAAAAGTAAAAATATATAAATACATCTAAAGTAAAAACAAAGAGACACCTTTTGTAAGAAAGGGTGCACGAGAGTGCAGCCAATTGTATATAACAAACATAATACAATCTAATCTATGATTATATGAGTGAAGTAAGTGCTCTCTTTGCTTAGATGAAGGTAAGAAGAGCATAGCCTTCACGGTGGATCTCTTTCACAAGAGGGAGGTAGAGAAGAAGCTCAAGCCAAGGAGAAGCCTACACTCAATCCTATCTATGAAAGCCACCATCAAGCTAAGCAAAGATAAGGCAAGTAAGAGGGAAAAATCACTTGAATTCTAATACAAGGGAATGAATGTTTATTACTTAATGTCAAAAACGACTTATAAATAGTTAGCTTTCAAACTAGGCCCGATAAAACTAAAAAAAGGTCCATGGCTACTAGTTCTAGCCTTAAGCAGATACATACATGAAGTTTGTGACTTCCCTATTTGGCATTAAGCTTAGGGTAAGGTCACTTCATAGATTCAACATGGTCTTACAAATCGTCTTACAAAGAATGTGCTTCCATTACCTTCTAGTAAGATGGCAAATGCCTTATGATAGGACGGGCAGCTGAAACCATGTGAACCAACAAAATGGTAAATATACCCCTCTTCCTAGTGGTGTTGAGACCGCGTGTCCTCACGTCACCAAGATCGGTTGGTGAAGATGATGCTGGCTCTAGATCGGTGTGGATGGTTATCGAAGTTGTAGTTGATGAAGAGGCCTTCTTGGGGCCTTTTTGAGATAGATTTTGGGTGGCCCTTGAGATAAGAAGCTTGTCGAGGCTACATGTTCTGTAGTGTTGGCATAGAAATTCTTGATGCAAGGCCCCGAATTGTTTGGGCATGTACAAAGAGGGCCAATGGCTTTTCTTTGTAGATTCATGCACCCAAGACTACCTTCATTTGATTGCCAATGACTGATGATGGTTCAAAATTGTTTAGCATGGCTCCCAAATCTCATGGTGGCGTTAGAGATAGGGCTACTTCATTATGTGTTGCACCTTTGGCGGTGAGGTTTCGGTTGTGATGGTGAAGATAGTCACATGGTCATGGGGTTTGACTTAAAACTCCTGCCAATTTCCCTATGTGAAGACGCATCTATGGAAAGATGACAAGGACAAAATGTTGGAATTAGGGTTAGGGTTGCAACAATGCACACACACAAGATAGAGAAGCTTGAGAGCAAACAAACTCACTAGATTAGAATAAACAAATGTGTGTCAGTTTACAAAAGATAAGTACACACCCCAAAATGAGTAGATAAGAGGTTGTACATACGCATGGGGAAAAAAACCTCCTAGTGAGGGAAAAAGTGCCCCAGTGGTCCTAAGTGTGTTCACACAAATCACTACCATATAATGCTACAAATCCCCCTTGGAGTGATGATGTGAACGTGTACAGGGTATGGCCGATCAATCCTGAAAAGGCAGTAAGCCCAAAGCTTTACGAAAAGCTTCGAACTTTTCACGAGGGAGAGCCTTCGTGAATGAATAAATCTGCCATGTTGTCATGTGTAGGCACATAGACTAAGTTGATCTCTAATGCAGAGAGTCTTTCCTTGACATAGTGGTAATGCACTTCAATGTGCTTAGTGCGAGCATGAAACACTGGGTTCCTCGCAACTGCTAATGCACTCTGGTTGTCAGTAAAATCATAGTGCTAGACGATTGTCCAACACCCAAATAAGCCATAAGACGTCTGAGCCACACACACTCAACTGTAGCTGTAAAAGCTTCCCTATACTTAGCTTCACAGCTGGAAGTGGCCACACTGTAGGCTGCTTCTTGCTGAGCCATGATATACATGAATCACCAAGGCAAAACCAAAAACCCACTAGTGGACACTCGTGTGTCATAACATCCAGCCCAATTTGAATCACTAAAAGCATCTAGTTGTGACTCACCTCCCTTTGGATAAAATAATCCAAAATACTAAGTGCCTTTTGTAAATAGCGAAAAACCCGCTTAACAGCCTACCAATGCTTTGTACCTGGGCTATGTATAAATCTACTCAACTATGAGAACGCATACTGTATATCTGGCCTTGTGTTGCACACATAAAGAAGGGATCCAACAGCTTGCTGATACAAACTAGCATCAAAAGAGTTTCCTGCATCTTGAAGACTAAGTCGAGTACCTGTCTCTATAGGTATAGCCACCACAGGTTTATAGTCTTCAAGGTTTATATATTTAGACTACAGCATAACAATGCCATCATTGCGCTGCATAAACTGAATCCCCAAATAGTAATGCAAGGGTCGCAAATCAGACATCTCAAACGATGATTGCAAATCAGCCTTAAAGGTTGAAATCTGTATCGGTTCCCATGAGCAGCATATCATCAACGTATAGAACGATGACCAAAAATGTATCCTTACTCCTCAGAGGGTACTCTCTATTGGACTATTGCAAAAATCATTTGCAACCAAGTATACATGAATCTTCTCATACCATGTTCTAGGAGCTTGCTTAAGGCCATAAAGAGCCTTTTTCAACCTGCATACTTTAGACTCTTCTCCTTTCACAACAAAACCAAGAGACTGTGATACATACACCTCCTCATGTAAATCACCATTCAAGAATGCAGTCTTAATTTCCAACTGATATACATTCCACCCATGATGTGCTGCCAAAGCAATGAGACACCTAATGGTAGTCATACGAGATGTGGGTGCAAAGGTCTCATCATAATTAATGTCCTTTTGTTGAGCATACCCCTTTGTAGCAAGTCTGGTAGCAAGTCTGGCCTTGGTGATCAATGCTACCACCTGCTACTAATAACTGATCTACATTCCACCCATGATGTGCTACCCCTTTGCAACAAGTCTGGCCTTAGTGATCAATGCTACCACCTGCTTTGAGTTTTAACTTGTAAACCCATTTAATACCAATGGCCTTCTTGCCAGATAGATCTATCAAATACCAGGTGTCATTTTTGAGTATAGAGTTATACTCATCCTACATAGCATGCATCCAATGATCATCATCCTGTGCTTCCTCAAAGGAAATAGGTTCATCCTCATTACATAAAGTAGAAATGAGAACATGATCCACATGAGAATAATCTACATGATGAGAACCTACACGAGTTCCTAGGTAAAGGAGCTGCCAACTTGCTATCCCTCAATGTCTGCACAAGCCATTTTGGCATATGCCTAGATTCTTCTATGGCTACTCTCTCCTCATCCACTACATCCTTAATAATTGCCTCATCAAAAGGCTGATTTTGCACCTGCAGAGGCTGAATTTCAGCACTTGGTTGAGTATTCAATTGCTCTACATATGGGTGCCCTCCATTAAAAAAAGGTAGGAGTGAATCAAACATGTCATGTGAGCATACATTCTGCTGTTTTTTGCATGAAAGCATGGGCTGAACTGAGTTTTTGACAAACACAACATCTCTACTTACCAAAATCTGCTTTGAGGCCGGATAGTAGAGTCTATATCCCTTGCTTTCTGAGCTGTATTCCACAAATATGCATTTAATTGCCTTATCATCAAGCTTACTGCGTTGTTTCTTAGGCACAAGAGCATAAGCAAGACAACCAAAAACATGCAAATGAGCCACAAAAGGCTTCCTGCTATGCCAAGCTTCATAAGGAGTTTTAGACTGCAAGGCCTTGGTTGGGCATTTGCTCAACACATAGTTTGCGCACATAGTTTCCTCTAACCAAAAACCATGAGGTAAATCTTGGGCTTTCACCATACGTCATGCCATCTCCATGAGAGACCTGTTCTTCCTCTTAGCCACACCATTTTGCTGAGGTGTGTATGGTACTATACATTGATACCTTATGCCTTTTTCAGCCATATATGCATGAAATTCCTTGGACATATACTCCCCCCTGGATCTGAACGAAGGGTGACAACTTTACATTCACATGCATTTTCAGCCATGGATACAAAGTGCCTAAAGCACATAAAAACCTCTGACTTCTACCTTAATGGATACACCCAGCTATATCTGGAGTAATCATCAATAAAAGTGATGAAGTAGAGATGTCCCTTAATAGATGGTGTCCTCATAGGACCACATACATCACTATGTATAAGCTGTAATTTCTTAACATCTCTCATAGATCCATCCTTTGGAAATGATTCCCGATGCATTTTACCAAGAATACACCCCTCACATACATGTCTAGCAAGGGTCTCAAAGAGTTAGCAACTTAGACACCATATCATGCCTTTGAAGGTGTAACATACTGCCATAATTTAGACGGCCAAATCGTGCATGCCATAATTCTGCATCACTCATAGCACGAGTCATAGAGACTGAGCAAGCATCATGCTCCAACTTCTCAAATACATCCATCTTGTATATGCCATGAAACAAGGTACCTGAGGCAATGATAGAATAACCATCATTTCTATCCTGAACTATACATCTGTCATCCACAAACTTCACCATCAAGCCTGACAAGGCTAAGGCTAAAACTGATAGCAAGTTCTTCTTAATGCCTGGCACATATAAAACTTTAGAAAGCGTAAATGTGCCCCCATTTGCAGTAGTGAGCACAACTCTACCAACTCCTTTGACAGGATATGAAGAATCATTTGCACATGTGATGGTTCCTGCACATGGGATAGATTCCAGATATGAGAACAAATTTTTTTGTAAAGTAATGTGCTTACTAGCACAACTGTCAAAATACCAAGTATCCGATTCTGCCATTGATATGCATACATCATGAACAAAAGGGTCATAACTGCAGTGTACAGTCCATGCTCAATCATCTTGAGAAAAACTTGCAGATTCCTTCTTCTCTACACTTGGTGCAAATGCATCAACCACATCCATGCCCGATTCTTTCTTTTTCTCCTTCTCTAGCTTTTTCTTGCACTCATTTATGTAGTGCCTTGGTTTCCTGCAATAATAGTGACACTTGCCCTTCTTTTTAGGCTTATCACCTTCTTTCTCTGCATCCTTACCTGAGGATTTTGATTTTGGCTTATAGCCACCATGCGAAGAAGCTTTGCCTTTGCCTTTCTAACTAGCAACAAAAGCTTGGTCACCAACTCGCATAACATATCTGTTATGCCTAGACATATCTTCTTGCAAGAGTACTGAAACCAGCTCATCAAATGTAAGGGCATTTGGATTTCTCTTCATCTTGAGTCTAAGGGTAGAGGCAAAACTATGATAAGAATCCGGCAATGCATTGAGAACTGTGGTGGGCACCAATGTACTATCAGGATATGTCTCATCCACACTAGCGAGCTGCTCCTTAAAATCTTTGATCTTGGTTAAGAAGCTGTCCATTGAGTCTCCCTCATTCATGTGCTCAGACTCCAACTGTTTGTGCAGATATGCAACACGTGCTTCATTGCGCACCTGGTATAATGCAGCAAGTGCATCCCATGCCTGTTTTGAAGTCTTACATGATCGAATATGAGAAATAATGCTCCGCTTCACAGAAAGTGCAAGCAATGCATGTGCATGTGCATCTCTTCCATCCCATCTCGTTTGAGCACACAGCAGTGGGAGGTACTGGTGGTGCATGTGGAGTAGCCACATCTATATCAGATTTTACTTCAGATGTACCTACAACACTTGGTTGCACTGGTAGTTGTGAAACAGGGTGAGTTTCACTACCACCACTGACCTCATTAAATTTAGAACCAGTACATGCCTCATCATATAGGACCACAATGGGTAGTTAGTCCCATCAAGTTTGTCCTCATAGACAACATGTTGAATACATCACTACTGCCAGCCATGACTTTCTACCAAATGCAAAATCTTTCAACACACCTGCAAGTACTCAGTATTCACTCAATGCAACCCTGGATGGCTGCCAGTTGACTGAATCACCTGCAAAGTGTGTGAAAAATAACACAGAGTAGAGAATAAAGTGTTACTGGGCACAAAAGTATAATGGTCAATGTTGTTGAAGATACTATATATAATGCTGCACACCAAATCTTTGCCGTTGCACAGCCCAAATACCTAAAATCGAGTAGAACCAATCCAAAATGAAGCCTCTCCAAAACATCTGTAGAAACCTTGCGGTGCCCAAAACGTGCCCGAATCACGCTGCGGACCCCGAAAATTCCGTATACTTCATATACAACACACTATATTATATACCTTCTTCTCCTAAGAGGGTATCTCAATTAGAGACAGAAAAATAGGGTCGTGAGAGGAGGGAGGTAGACTACTAGATCAAGTGTCAAGGAAGCTAGCTCTGATACCAATTGTTGGAATTAGGGTTAGGGTTGCAACAATGCACACACACAAGATAGAGAAGCTTGAGAGCACACAAACTCACTAGATTAGAATAAACAAATGTGTGCCACATACAAAAGATAAAGTACACACCCCAAAATGAGTAGATAAGAGGGTGTACATATGCACGGGGGAAAAAACCTCCTAGTGAGAGAAAAAGTGCCTCGGTGGTCCTAAGTGTGTTCACACACATCACTACCATATAATGCTACACAAAATTTCCAAAGTCCCAAACAAAATCAGGAGACCTTCTTGATCTTGTCAACTTTGATCTATGTAGACTCTTATCAACAATCTTCTTAACTTGTTCGAGGTATATCCTCACCTTCACCGAATAACGAGTCAAGGCACTCCATAATCTACTTCCTTAAGAACAAATTTGAAGTTTTTAAATACTTGTGCTAGCACAAAAAGCTTATAGAAAGGCAACTAGACAAGAAATTGAGGTGCATACACACCGATATAGATGGTGAATATGTTTCCAATGAGTTCATAGAATTCTTCCAATTAAAGGGAATTATTCAATAACACACAATTCCTTACAATCCTCAGAAAATGGAGTGGATCAACAAAAAATAGAACATTAATGAATGCCACACAAGCAATGCTCCAAACTACTGGACTCCCGAATCAGTTTTCAGAAGAGGACGCAGAGAGCATCAACTTGTTATTTGTAGAATAGGCACCCAACAAGAACTCTACCTAACATAACTCCGTATGATCTATGGTAGGGAATTCACACACCTGAGGGTGTTTGGTACACCTTGTTATACCTTGATACCAATGGAAAAGAGGCAAAATATTTCACTGAAGGCCGACAAGGTGATTCTTTTTTTTCCCCCCCGACTGACCTTAGGCCCAAGATCCTCCCATAGTTACTGATTTTCCACCGCCCATATTATGCACCGGTAGGCGCTTAATTATCCGCCCGTATGCGATTCCGTCGAGGAAGCACCAAGGGGGATTTTGAACCCAGGACCTCTTGGTCATAGGGAAACATCTTCACCACTTGAGCTATCACCTCATTGGCCCAACAAGAGGCGATGCGTATTGCATATGGCGAGTGCTTTGGGGGAGTGCGTGCGTCATTATGCGATGGCGTATGAGCCTGTAGATTTGTCAATGAGGCAATGGCCGAATAGGGGCAGCCAATTGTCGCCGATGTTGATATTGGTGAGGTAAAGGCGGCCCGTATGTGATGCCGCCGAGGAAGCACCAAGGGGGGTTTTAAACCCATGACCTCTTCGTTCATAGGCAAACATCTTCACCACTTGAGCTATCACCTCATTGGCCCGACAAGGCGATTCTTATTGCATATGGTGAGCGCTTTGGGGGAGTGCTTGTGTCATTACGTACAGGCATAGGAGCCTATAGATTTGTTGATAGAGGCAATGGCCGAATAGGGGTAGCCAATCGTCTCGCCGATGATGATGCTGGTGAGGTAAAGGCAGCCCGTATGTGATGCCGCAGAGGAAGCACCAAGGGGGGTTTTGAACCCATGACCTCTTGGTCATAGGCAAACATCTTCACCACTTGAGCTATCACCTCATTGGCCCGATAAGGGGTTTCTTGTTGCATATGGCGAGTGTGTTGGGGTAAAAGGCTACAAGTTGTACCCACACAACACGAGGCATTTGTCCTTTAGCAACCATGATCTGTTCTTTGAGGAGCATGCACTCATACATTCCTCAACAACCCCATTGGTTGGGGAAATGCCCATTGCACTATTGGCATCCAAGAAAGATCAGCCTGCTGCTTCTGATGAACCCGGCCCTCCGTGGATGGATGTGGTCAACATGCAGTATAGCCTACACTCAATCCTATCTATGCAACCCATCATCAAGCTAAGCAAAGGGAGAAGCCTACACTCACTCCTAACTATGCAACCCACCATCAAGCTAAGCAAAGGGAGGTAGAGGAGAAGCTCAAGCCACCATCAAGTTAAGCAAAGGGAGAAGCCTAAACTCAATCCTATCTTTGCAAGCCACCATCAAGCTAAGCAAAGATTCATCAAAGGCAAGTAAGAGGGAGAACTCACTTGAATTGTAATGCAAGGGAATGAATGTGTATTACTTAATGTCAAAAATGACTTAAAAATAGTTATCTTTCAAACTAGGCCTGATAAAACTTAAAAAAGGTCCATGGCTACTAGTTCTAGCCTTAAGCAAGTATGTACATGAAGTTTGTGACTTGCGTGTTTGGTATTAAGCTAAGGGTAAGGTTGCTTCATAGAATCAACATGGTCTCACAAATCGTCTTACAAAGAATGTGCCTCCATTACCTGCTATGGTAAGCTGGCAAACACCTTATTGTAGGATGGGAAACTGAAACCATGTGAACTGACAAAATGGTTAATATACCCCTCTTCTGAGTGGTGTTGAGATCGTGTGTCCTCCCATCACCAAGCTCGGGTGGTGAAGATGATGGTGGTTCTAGATCGGTGTGGATCGTTATCAAAGTTGTAGTCGATGAAGAGGCCTTCTTGGGGCTTGTTTGAGATAGATTTAGTTGGCCCTTGAGGCAAGAAGCTTGTCGAGGCTGCATGTTGTCTAATGTTGGCATAGAAATGCATGCAAGGCCTCATCTTTGGGGTTGTGAATTGTTTTGGCACGTACAAAGAGGGACAATGGCTTTGCGTTATAGATTCATGCACCCAAGACCACCTTCATTTGTTTGTCATTGATGAGACTGATGGTGGTCCAAATTTGTTTAGCGTGGCAAGGCATGGCTCCCAAATCTCATGGTGGCACTAGAGATGGGGCTACTTCATTATGTGTTGCACCTTTGGCGGTGAGGTTTCGATTGTGATGGTGAAGATAGTCACATGGTCACGGGGTTTGACTCAAAACTCTTGCCAATTTTCCTATGTGAAGCATGCATTTATGGGTGGAAAGATGACAAGGATAAAATTTCCAAAGTCCCAAACAAAATCAAAAGACCTACTTGGTCTTTATTAGTATGATCTATGTGGATCCTTACCAACGGTCTTCTTACCCAGTTTGAGGTATATCCTCACCTTCATTGATGAGAAGTCAAAGTAGTCCAAAATCGACTTCCTTAAGAACAAATTTAAAGTTTTCAAATACTTCTGCTAGTACAAAAAGCTTGTAGAAAGGTAACTAGACAAGAAATTGAGGTGCATACACACTGATATAGATGGTGAATATGTTTCCCTAATGAGTTCATAGAATTCTTCCAATCAAAGGGAATTATTCAATAACACACAATTCCTTTAAATCCTCAGCAAAATGGTGTGGCTGAACAAAAAAATAGAATATTAATGAATGGCACACGAGTGATGCTCCAAACTATTGGACTCTTAAATGAGTTTTGGGAAGTGGCCGTGCAGAGCAACAACCTCTTATCTGCTGAATACGCTCCCCAACAAGAACGCTACCTAACATAACTCCATATGAGCTATGGAATGGAATTCACACACCTGAGGGTGTTCGGTACACCATGTTATACCCTGATACCGGTGGAAACGAGGCACAAGCTTTCATCAAAGGCCGACAAGGTGATTCTTTTTTTTTCAAGACTAACCTTAGGCCCAAGATCCTCTTGTAGTTACGGATTTTCCACTGTTATGGCTCCCCTAAACCCCCTCCAAAACACATCCAACAAGAAGATTACTTGGTGAACCACAATTGTCATGGAGATATTTCCATTGGCCGAACTCGTAACCCTTGAGGTCTCCAAGCTCCACAACTCCTTGAGAAGCAATTCCACTGTGCCTCTCACGAACGTTGTCACACCACCACATTGCACTACATATAATCGTCCCTCCTTTCACCTCACTTTATTCACACACACTCACTAGCATGGATTAGAGAGAAATTAGCAAGAGGGTTAGAAAGAGTAAGACTCTATTGCACAATGGGAGAGTCCTTTGTATTATGAGAGATATTCACTTATATACATGGCCATAAGTGTTCACACTCACTTAAATTGTGGCCGGCAGGGTACTTTAGGCTCATAAGAGACCTAGTGCTATTACAAATCACTACTCTCATGATATATCCATGAAGTACATCACTTGGGACTTCATCCTAACTTGCTACGGCATGCTCTTGAAGTAGAAATCGCCCGCAAGTATTTCGTCGGACCATTACGGGAGCCCATCCAAGTTGTAGATTTGGACATCGTTGAATGTATGACCTTTTGGTGTATCTACCTTGACTCCTTGATGTAAGATAATGGCAGTAGCTCTTGTTAACCCTAGAAATGGGTTAACATTCCCCCTTCTTGATGCCAATCACATCCTCGTGATCGCGTTTGAAGACCTTTGTGTGGGGAGAATTGACAAGCTTGTTGATGGCTTTTGATGTTGAGAGTGACGTTCAATGGTCGTTTGTGTGGGGAGAATTGACAAGCTTGTTGATGGCTTTTGATGTTGAGAGTGACGTTCAATGGTCCTTGTTCCTCTGGGGAATGGTCACCGAGCGAGCTTGGTTGAGGGAGCTTTGCTTGGCTGCCCTCTCTCTCTACTTGAACAATCTCTCTCTAACTATTGCCACCACCATCTTCGTCCACCACCGCCTAGCCCAACCCAGCCCACACCACCCTCTCTCTCCTTCTCCCACCCTCTTCCTTCCCTCACTCTCTCTCTTCCCTCTCTCACTCTCTATAGGAGATCCTCCTCTCTCCTTCTTTCCCTCCCTCTGTCTCTCTCCCTTTCACTCTCCCACCCTCCCTCTCTCTCCACTCTCTCCCTCTCTTTCACTCTCCCACCCACCCTCCCTCTCCTTCTCCCACCCTCTTCCATTAGGAATTTTTTGGACCCAAAAAGGGCCTCCTAAAAGGATTCCTAATTTTAAGGGATTAGAGCTTAAAAAGATGGGCTTAAGGGAGACAAAGGCTATGATGACCCCTATTTTTTGTCTTGCCACATCAGCCATACCCCCCTAGTTTCACTTTTTAAAGGGAATATTCTCATACTCTCTCTCTTACTTTTTGACTTTTCTCATACTCTCTCTTACTTTTTGAATTTTTTATCTTCACTCTCTACAAATTGAATCTTTCTTGTCAGTTTGAAATCTCCTTTCTCATTAACTCCCACCATATCTCCCTTCCACATCAGTAAAACATTCTCGTATTTAGGTGGGCCCCAAAAAGTAAAAATTTTTTATTTTTTATTTTTTTATATTTTGAGGTGGAAAAAACACCACCCAACCAATATGTATGATGAAAATAAAATTTTCCCTCCAAAAAGCTTGTAATTCAAGTGTCATGTCAGAAGCCTATCAGGAGCCAGTACATCCATAACTAACTATCAGGTCCCCACCTCAACCCCATAAACATAACTAACTGTCAAGAACCACTACATCCATGAGATCCTGAATTGTGGGGACCCCAAAAATTATTATTTTTTAAATTTTCTCATAAATGTAATTTATTGATGAAAAACTCCATGTTAGTATATTTGTATATCAAAAATATCATTTTCTACTTAGAAAAACAGATTTGTGTTAAACCTGCAAAACAGCATAGTTTTAACACTCTCTCTCACTCCCTCTCTCCCTCTCTCTCTCTCTCTCTCTCTCTCTCTCTCTCTCTCTCTATGAGGATCTCTCTACTTTAGCTTCTTCCTCTGCTTAGCTATGGAGCCTTTGCAAGCTATGTGTGTAGCCCCTTGTGAAGCTAAAAAAATAGAAGGTTGATTTACACATTCGTATTCCTTGCGCAAGAGACACGCAAGGCTATAAAAAGTCATGCTCGGCTTGAATGGTCAATGCTCCCCATAGGCATGGTGCTTGGCGTGCACGAATGAGGAGACAAGGGAGGCGTTGGGTTGTGCACGCACCAGTATAAATCTAGATGTAATAAGGCTAAGAAAATAAGTTTAGTTAGGTTTTTTTTTCCTTAAAAAAAACTATTAATAGTTCCTTCTCTCACTTCATTTTCATTTCACGTTTTTAGAGAGCTTGAGCTCAAGATCTACGTAGACACCCACGTAAGAACACCAGCACATCACCACATTAGCATAGTCGTACATGGATATGGCACGCACCAAGAACACCGCACGTGTTACCATGCCTTCACAAAACACAGTGCAAGGCACCCAACGACCACATACTAGTGACACCACGGAAGAGAGTGACCCCTTGGATTCTAGGACACACCCAATGGGATCACCAGAGTCCAACCCTCCTCCCACAGCAACACCAGCGCACACACATGCAGGCGCTTCTAGTGGGAGCAAGCGTGTGAAGAAGACCCCACAATATCCACCCCAGAGATCAAGACAGAGAGGCCGATGTTGAGCAGTTCGACTAGGTTGATGAAAACATTCCTACATTGCGTAGCACCATAGGTGGCAAGATACCCTACTACCAGGACAGCGTCCCCTACCTACTCGGGAGGAACTTGATACACAGGTACCACAGCAACAGGAGGAGAAGGATTCAAACTATGAGAGAGACCAAGAGGAGGTTCCTACAAGTGCGCGCAAGCGTAGAAAGGTCAAGCTCTTCAAGCCAAGGAAGTCCCAACCTCGCCAACGCACTAACACAACACAGAGAGCTCCAAGGAGAAGGATGCGCCAAGGGCATAGGGCTCTACAAGAAATCAAGTTTTATCAGAGGAACACTAAGTTGCTGATAAGAAGAGCCCCTTTCGCTCGCATATTGAAGTAGATTCTCCAACGATATAGAACAGAGTTCCGTGTGCAGGGAATTGCCCTTGAAGCATTGGAAGAAACCTCCGAGGCTTACCTTGTTGGGCTTTTTGAAGACACCAACCTCCTTTGCAATACATGCAAAGGAGGATTACCATACCTGCCAAGGACATGCAACTAGCTCGGCACATTTGAGGGGCGAGTGAGACACGATCTAGAGATCTTAGATATTAATCTTTTTTTTGAAGCAACTCTTTTGTTTCAAACCCCCCTTTGTAATAACAAGCCTATCTGGCTTTCATTTGTAACCTTCTGTGAATTAAAATTTTAAGTTTCTCTTACAATGAAAAACCTTTAATCATGTGTAAAAATATAGTGTTTATCATCCAATGCATCAGAATTACTCCTGGAGGACTGGGGAAGCTATGCCAGAACATACGAATTTAGGCTCTGCAGCGGCGGCAATGCATGCTCAAAATTTGCACTGTTCTAGCACTGCTCCCCCAGCCACTCAGGATCATTTCTGATGCATTTATAATGAAGTTGAGTACACTAATTGTGAGAAACAATAGTTTATAAGATAAAAACAGCTTTAATCATGTGTAAAATTACATTGTTTATCATCCACCAATGCATCAGAATTGCTCCTGGAGGACTGGGGAAGCTATGCCAAAACAGTGCGAATTTAGGCTCTGCAGCGGCGGTGCAGGTTCAAAATTTGCACTGTTCTTTCACTGCTCCCCCAGCCACTCAGGATCATTTCTGATGCATTTATAATAAAGTCGAGTACATTAATTATAAAAATAGTAATTTATAAAATAAAAATGCCTTTAATCATGTATAAAAATACATTATTTGTCATCCAATGTATCAGAATTGCTCCTGGAGGGCTTGGGAAGCTATGCCAGAACAGTGCGAATTTGGGCTCTACAGCAGCGGTGCAGGCTCAAAATTCGCACTGTTCTGGCACTGCTCCCCCAGCCACTCAGAATCATTTTTCATGCATTTATAATCAAGTTGAGTACATTCATTATGAGAAACAGTAATTTACAAGATAAAAATACCTTTAATCATGTGTAAAAATACATTATTTGTCATCCAATGCATCAGAATTGCTCCTAAAGGGCTCAGGAAGCTGTGTCAAAACAATGCGAATTTGGGCTCTACAGCAGCGGTGTAGGCTCAAAATTCGCACTGTTCTGGCACTGCTCCCCTAGGCTCTCAGAGTCATTTTTGATGCATTCACAAAAACATTGATGGTACAAACTAAAAAAAACAATGATATACTTGATGAAAATAAGTTTGCAAAAATTGTATTGTATTCATAATAAGAAGTGATACATCATCTTTACAAAAGCTTTCTTACAATATTGAGCTTCCTTCTCTTGTTATTGGGTAGAGTGTGCTCAAGGAGTGATTGGGCTATTTCTTGAGGATCCTCTATGCCTATGCTTTTGGCTATACCTATACGAGCAAGAAGCTTATCCCTTAATCCAAAACCAAAAACATCGAAGGCAAGGGATTTTGTAATCAAAACTATACATTCGGTGCTCTGTGCCATAGAGGCTACATAGAGCACCTTAGAGAGGGCTTTCAAAAAGAAGAGAGTGAAGGTAGATTGAGGGGTGTAGTCCCTGTGGATAATGGCGATGCCATCCACAGGAAGTCGACCAAGATAGTGCGCCAACGCAGCATCATGTCCATGGACCTTGGCCTGGTCTCTGCTACCGCCGCCTCTCCCAGCAAATGCGTCAATTTTAACCACCCTCTGCAATCAAAGGAAAAATAAAAATATTTTCCTATACATAATTACAAATGTTTCTAGGTTGTAAAAGGTCGATTATTACCTCTTGCTCAATATCTTCTTTTGCCAAAGTGCTAGTGGGGGCGGAGAGGTCAATCGAGGACTTAGCCTCATCCTTTTTTGGTGCTTTGGTCTCCTCCATCACTTCAGCAGAGCAAGGGTATCCTTTTCAGCCTTTAGCTTGTCTTGTAAGGTTGTGAATTCCTCCTCTGGAACTAAGGCTTGCTCTGCGATCTCAACCACAGTTTCCTTGACCAAAGCAGCTATCTCTGCGATAGATTCTCCAAGGGGTAATATAGCACTATCTAGGTCAGGACCGAGGTTGGATGTATCAAGGTCCACCTCACACCGCGTGCATATAATGCCCAAGAATTCATCCATTCTCAAGCCAGCTGCCTTTTCAAGGTCATGAAGAAATAATTATTCTTCACCTTCCACCACACAATGGTGCTCAAGAGATTGATCTCAAGCTCTGGCAGCACCTTGCTCTCCTTGTGTGGGGAAGATGGCCCCGCATCTTCTACTACAATGGGCTGTTCAGCTGCCTGCAGATTGTGTACCCTCTGGAAAGTGCTCTGATGCAAGCTGCTCTTCTACACCAGCACTCGTTCCTACTGCCTTCACTTCCTTGTCATCCCTCAAATACCCTGCCATCTGCAATGCAAGCATCTCTACCTCCTCATGCAAATCCTCATCTTGCTCTGATGAGGAACGCAAAAGTGGCGAGCCATGAGAGGAACCTAGTTCCTAAATTTCCCTTCCCCAACCTCTTCACCTCCTGCTTATTGAAGGTACAGTAAGCTCCTGCGGGGATGCAGATGTCGATGAAGCATTCAAGGCGCTGGATGTAGGGGCAGTCATATTGTTGTAAATGTACTTAAGGAGCTCAACAGGCACCCATCGATCATTGGGGCAATGGGGAAAGGAGATGGAGTGGGGAGCCAAGTATTTCTCCATGTATGCAATCTGTGTCGTCTTATAATGCTGGGACGCAAGGGTGAGCGACTTTTCAAAGTCGACTTCATGAGAGAATATGACAAAGAGCTCGCCCTTGCCCGCCCACGGGGTGGTGGAGGAACTCACAGAAGTTGTCAAAGTGGGTAGCCATGTGAATGCAAAGAGATAGTGTGAGCTCGTGCTTGGTTTCTATCGCGTGAAAATGAGAAAGAAGGCACCTTTGGCTATTTATAGTTAAAATTTAAAGTTTGGCCTTTTCACACTAGATCGCTAGACAAAAAATTTACACTTTGCAAAAATATTAAGATTTCAATTAAATAAAGATTGGTTAAAAAAGAGCCTGCTACAAAATTACAGCATGTCATCTAATCTAAAACCCTCTTGTGACATTTACTTCATGTTGATCTCCATCTCCTTGTTGACTTGAAAGCTTGTCCTCGATTCTGAAACTCTTGCCCCTCACGTGCATCAAAACAAAGGCTATTTTCCCATATACTCAGTTCATCTTCAAGCTCTTCCACATGCCTACTATGTGTTGGTAGGGCTATGCACCTTGCTCTGCTGAAAATTCAAGGTCCCCCATTTGCCATGATTTTGAGACCATGGTTGTCCCCTCCTTACACGTCCCAATCTGTAAAAATATAGAAAGTGGCACAATAACCAAAAAGTGTAAGGGTTAATTCTAGACATGTAGTGGAATCACATATACCTTTCTTCTCATCAACTTGAAACTTGACTCTTCCACATTGTCAAAGCCCATGATGCTAAAGTGTTGACGCAGGTCTGCTAGGCTCCAATGCTTGCTTGCTGCCACTCGCTCAATCCATCCATTTTGCATCATCACAGCTACCTCAATAGGCATAATTTCTTCTTCTGAGGCTTGAAGTGGGATCCATGTCCCGTGCATTTGCATCCATCTTTGGTAGTGCAGATGCATATACAAAATAGAGCATGCCTTCAAGAACCTGAAAGACACTGTAGAATCTACTACATTGCACTTATACACGTCACCTTGATGTGACCCCTCATTAACCTCCCAACCCTCTCCTAGTAATCCTTGAATGAGGTCAGACCGTGCCTCCTTACAAATATACATTATTTTTGTTTGGTGCATTAGCATGGAATTGAACATGTGCACAAGAACATGTAAAGGACAAAACCAATTAAGCCCTACCGACCTAGATGTCTTTGAAAACTTGAGTGATGTCTTGATATCACTTACCATCTTAAACTTTAAGCATAAGATGGTCCAAGCATCAGGTTTGGGCCATTCGGGATTGTTAAGAGGGGGGTTGGGGATTTCTTCTAGCTTGCTAAATAAACCTGGTTTTTTATCTACAAAATATGAGTGAGAAAAAAATATATTGTTTTGTACAAGATCACTTGGGCTTTAAGATACAAACATTGCCTCTCCAATGGATGCATGCATAGCATAGAAAACTCCAGTGAGGCTTTGGAGTGGTTGTTCCTCAACATAATTAGAGGGGAAAATATCTGCAGAGAGACATAAGAAAATGGAGAATCATAAGAAAATTTAAAACAAAAAATCCAATATTAGCATGTTGTTAAAGCTGTGTTTATGTTACACTGACAATTTGAAGGAAACCTTGGTCGTTGGCCTTGAATGTACAGGTCTCCAAGGGTATACACATGTTGCACTATG
Organism: Cibotium barometz; assembly: GCF_041138505.1. Classification (NCBI taxonomy): domain Eukaryota; kingdom Viridiplantae; phylum Streptophyta; class Polypodiopsida; order Cyatheales; family Cibotiaceae; genus Cibotium; species Cibotium barometz. Next base: position 21,201,130 of record NC_141091.1, read on the forward strand.
GCAACCAATCCTTCCTTCTTAGTATGCTAAGGGTTACCTTCGAGCTAGCAACTAGGCTAATATGAAGGTATTGACACATGCTTGTGTCATGATCTCCCAAGCACATATAAAATATAAGGTAGTTATCTGGATCACAAATTTAGTCGTTTAGTACGTGTGTGATTTTGCCTATAGATGTTACACCAAATAAACTCTCTTCTTTAATAGAGATGTTGATTGCTTGGTAGGTCTCATAGCTCCTTTAGCTTTAATTATTCAATACGGTTATATTTAGAACATCTATAGTCATGTTGTTTACCTATTTTAAATGAGCTCCTAAGTCAACTCAAAACTCAAGATGGTAGAGCCGAAGTTGGGGACTTGGTATTGTTGAAATGAGCGATGCTAGAGTGCCAACTCACCTAGTCTAATTTCCCACCTAAGCTATCATAGCTTTGTTGTACTCTCCTCATATATGAAAGGGGGCCATTTTAAGAAATTAAAACAAGAAAGCTGTCAAGCCTCTTTATTAGTATAAGTCTTAATCTTGTAACTTAATTGTGCTTGAGTCTAAAACTTAATTGTGCTTGAGTCTAAAGCTTAATTAGCTTAGTTCATTCATCATGATTGTCATTAGGTATCTCCCACCCTAGCTTAGCACTAATCATGTATTAAGGAGATTAAGTAATTTTATCATCATCATCTCCATGGGAGCTTGGATCCACAAGCTTAAACATGATATCAGAGCCAAGTCCTTGCTCTCTATAGCTTAGCATTCATCTGTTTCAATTCACATTACACTAATCTCAATCTATTAGCCACTTGCACTCACTTAAGCTCAACCTTATCTTCTACCCAAGAGAGAGGCAGAGATTGCAAAGCCTCATTATCCACACTCCCTTGACAATTGTCCAAGATTTCTTGTCCACTAACTCTTCATCTCAAGGCGTTCAAATGCACCATAGGAATTCATCCAATAGTGCCTGCAGCTCGCAAATTCTACCAGCAGTGCTGTGACTAGTTTTTCTACACATTCCACATTGTTGCTTGAATTCAACCCAAGCCCTCTTGGCTATGGGTTAGAAATTACCTAAGCTACCCACAACCTAAGTTTGAGCCCTATTCATGCACTCGTGCGGTGAGTGTGGACAAAAACCCAGTCAGCGTCCTAAACATCAAATTTCACCTTTTTTTAAGAAAGCTTAAGCTCCTTTTGAGTTCTAATCAAAGGTAATAAACAAGGGAAACAAAGCTAAGAAAAAATACCCATCAAAAACAATAAACTTGCTTAATTTCATCCTCTATTTTTAGCTTTATTAATCATAGTGATTAGCACTTAATCACCATCCTTAGTAGTCAATTAGAAAAAATTGAGCTTAATCAAAGTAAAAATTAGAAAATTAGAGTATTATTCCATTGTGGGAACCTCTCTCTCACATTAAAATCCATCTCATCCACCTTCATTTCTCAATTTAGGTGGTTTTTTCATCTCATCTAGTTCATTTTTTTGCACATAATTTGCATCTTAACGACTTGTAAAGGGGTTAGACACTACCTGAGCACTAAAATCAAGGCTCAAGGTAAGACGCCCTTCTCATCATGGAGCATGTAGAAGTCATCTCTGAAGATTTAATGGTAATGGGTTTTACAGATGGCAAAGCAAGACCATATACTTGCTTATGTGTAAGGGGCTTTAACACCTAATTGAGGATGGACAAAGGGAGATTGAGCCACCTCAAAACAACAAAGCATTTGGCCTTATCGCTCAAACTCTTGCTAATGATATGATTAGTCACATTGCTGACATCAAGGATGCCAAGTTGGCATGCCAAGAACTCAACAAGATTTTCAGCACCGACTCAAAGAGCCCAAAGATCAACCTTCTCATGCAGTTTTACAAGATCGAAAAGAAGGACACCGAGACCATGGCACATCACATCAGCAAGTTCAAAGGTATCAAGCAGCAACTTAGTAAATTAAAGAAAGTCATTGAGGAAGATGAATCTATTGCTGAGAAGATGAATCACTTGTTGCTACACTTAAAAATGTGCCCAACACTGTATGCAAAGGGTGGGAGATTTCAAAGGACAAATCAATCAATCATCTCCACTTCCAAGATGTTATCACTATGGAAAACTTGGTCATACCAAGAATGAATGTTGTAATAAAGATAAAGCAAAGCTTGTTTGTGATTGGTTGCTGTGGAAAAATTAGTCACCTAGAAGATGATTGCTATCACACAAAAAGAAGCAAGCAAACTACATCGAGGTCAAAGTTACCTTAACACAAGAAGAACTCTTCTAGAGAAAGAACCATCATATTTTTTCACCCCTCTTGTCTCTACAAAAAGTGTGATGTAATCAGCCTCTGAGGCCATATGATTCAAGCTGAAATTCATAACCAAAGTAGCTATAATGCCAAAGTAGCATAAGGGCCAAAGTAACCTACCACAAGGGGAGAGAGAGGAAGAGTGAAAGCCAAAAAAAAATGTAGCCAATCTAGCATCAAGGGGGGGGTGTTTGAATGAGTGATGCTAGAGTGCCAACTTACCTAGTCAAGTTATCCCACATGAGCTATCATAGCTTTGTTTTACTCTCCTCAAAAGGGAGCCATTTCAAGAAATGAAAACAAGAAAGCCTCGAGCCTCTTTATGAGTACAAGTCTTAATCTTGTAACCTAATTGTGCTTGAGTCTAAAGTTTAATTAGTTTAGTTCATTCATCGTGATTGTTATTAGGTATCACCCACCCTAGCTTAGCATAGCTTAGCACTAATCACATGTTAATTAGTGTAGGATTAAGTCATTCTCATCACCATCTCCATGGGAGCTTGGACCCACAAGCTTCAACATGTATCATCCGAATGAGGTAATTCTAAAATATTTTCATCAAAGTCTATCACCATTTTCCATCTTTCGTTAAGAATTTTGACAAACTAGATAAGAGAAAATAGTTGTGCAACTCAGTAGCATGCACTCCCTTATGGAAGCAAGTCAAAAAATTGCTTATCGCTTATCCTCTCCCAAAGTTTACATTGAGTCCAGATGCTTTAATTGAAAGACATACTCTCTCATAGACTCGTGCTATTTTTGCTTAATGTTATGGAGTTGATGAGAGCACTTAGACTCCACTCCATGTGAAACTTAGAATGAATACATTTTTAAGCCAAGTTTATCCTCAAGCTTTAGTGTCATGTACCATTGATAAGCTTTCCCATTTAACATTAATAAAAAATTTGTATTTTTGAAAGGTCATCCGTTGGCCGCACAAGTTGCTAACCAAATACCTCACAAGCCCCTTGAAGTTTAGCAATGTTAAACAGCTTCATCTATGCTAGTCTTAGTGGTTGTGATATTTCTAAATACCTCACAACCCCCCTAATTTGTGTTGATCTTAGTGTGGTTTTGATGTTTCCACAACCCCTTACCTATTTTTTCAGCCATTCTTAACAGTTCAACTAGGGTTTCCACAACAACTAGGGTGAGTAAATGGATTGTTATCTTGGTTAAATTAAGGTACAGGTACAACTTCTCCCTGCCTTGACGCTGCCCCGTTCTTGTGCTTGTGTAGCCGGACAGTGGAGACGTTAGTAAGGCCCGAAGTTGGCCCATGGTATCCCTCATACCATTGGGAGAACGAGGTTCGCCGATTGAGACGAGTGATTGTGATGTTACCTAGTTCTGAGGGGGCCGAGGTTAGTGCGGTGAATTAGCCCACCCTAGTGCGCAGACATCCCTTTGAGGGGCGGGAGGATCGAGCGATGAAGCCTGAGAGGGCGACAGGCCGGCTTGAGTCCTTGCCAGCAGGCCAACGATGAGGTGTATGGTCCCGTAGGGTTTTGCCCAGCATGTAGAGACTGGAAGACCGAATTCTAGATCATCGGTGGTATAAAGGAAAAGAATAAGAGAGCCGGTTTGGCTTGTTGTATGAAATTGATTCATGTATAAACTTTTTTTAAAAAATCTTGTCTTGGCATTATTGTATTGTGGAAAGAGACTGTTTTAATGAACCTTGTGAAAGGGCCTTAATTAAAGAACATGTTTATTTATGTCAAACAGTGTGGTAGGATTAATTAGAAAATAAATTGATGCGTGAGTAGGGTGGAAAGTGGGAGGATGGAATACCCCGATGGCATGACGGGTGGACCCGATTAGTCGGGTAGCTTTCCAACAGATTAAGTGAAAGCCCTATGCTAGATAAATAGGTTCTCGGGCAATTCTATTCTAGAAGACTAGGGCAGTGGTGGCTGTGCCTTGCATGGATGAGGAAAAAAAGCGTGTCTCTAGGAATCAAGACTAGTAGTTGTTCAAATTATGATCAATTACCCTATGGGTGATTTGATTTTTAGAAGACCATGCTCCCCCTGTGGGATAGAACTAGGTCTTACCTATGAATTGTATCCTTGAATCTTTGCATGGTCAAGGTGTCGATGAGTAGGAAATTTTCTCCAAGATAAGACTTAGTGGACTATCTTAAGTGTTTCCCCTATTTTGGAAGGGGGGAACCTTACAACCGGCTAGGTAGTACCTAAGGCCTCATGAGGATACCCCTATCCAACTTTAGATTTATTACGGCCGGATCAATAAGGAATCATCATAATTGTTACAAATAAGATCATGACCCAGTCACTTGAATATTCACAAATAAATATGTTTACTGCACTACAATGAAATCTTCATCAAGACACCCTCTACTACATCCCCATCAGGGTCAATACAAACACATTTCATGCTGCCTAATTTTTTTGCTACCATAGCACAATCTCCACATCAAGCATAAATCTCTACTAATACTTTCCCTTTCTTTACATGATAGCTCAACAAGCTATCCCAAAAGTCATATCCACGCTGAGATCCACTTGCAAAGAAAACATCTCTCTTAATTCCACCAAAAAATGTAAGGCCCTTATTTAGGAGCATATGAAGAGTTAACTCCATACCTCGCCATGCTGTCCCATCTAGGCGTTTGCCCCACTCCATCATGTTGCAAGGATCCATGATATAATCAAGTGAGAAAGGTTGTGTATGGTTTTGTCCAACTATGCTCATGAAGGTAGCAGGTGACAAGGGTATGTATTTGCACAAGGGTATGAGATGATTTTTTGTAGCAAAAAGTAATGCTTAATGGAAAACTCTATGGTTAGTGTTTCTTACATCTTGTCCAAAGGCCCTTCCAATCCGCGTTGTACATTGTACATTTACCAAGGTGTCCAAGGAGAAGCCAGCTACTAGAATACTTGGCAATGGTTGCCACTTGACACACAGTACCAATGACAATAATAGAGCCATTGTTCTCTAAGATGGTCTCACAAATTTGAAGCAATGTATGCTCCTCTCCATCTACGTGGCATTAATTAGAATGACATACACAAAAAACGTAAGCACGACATACACACATGCAACATATGCATAGCAACACACAAGGTCTTAATGAAGGGAAAATAATCTTGTCACTCATATGTGCAGAGATTCCATGGTGGGACAATGTCATTGGGGAAACCATAAATAGAATCTCCTGTGGACAACCTCACTACAATACAATCACACGCTGTGTTTGTATTAACACCTTTAATAGTAAAGGTCATGTCTCCCACGTTGGCCTTTAGCAACATATCAAAGACATGTTCTAGCTCCGGTGGACAATGCTGGTTCAGAAGTGCATGGCCCATCTTCAAAGGATCCCTAACACATGCCATCATCTTTGTAGAATGATGTCCTGTCACACCATGCTGAGTAGAGTTATACATCAATTGTTATTACAGGATATAAAAGACACACCTTTACAATCATTTCACATGTCATCACAATTGATTATTACACCTGTTAATGCCAAGGCTTATATCACGGTAGAGGAACTAGCACTTTAATGTTAGCTAGGAGCACCGAGGACTAGTGTTGTAGTACGACGAGACACTCCTACAAAGCGTACATTTTGTAAGTGCATGCACCACACAAATACTTTACATTATCATTACCATTGAGTAAAATCATACCTAGCAAATTCATTTGGATTGGAGTCAGGTCACCTAGGCTAGGTGGATGAATTAGTCGCAATGGTGCATTTGGCGCTTCACCTCTTGCCAAGCTTATCTGAATCCATAACTTAATCTATGTTAGTATGCAAACAATGTAATAATAATACCAATGAACCACAAGTAAAAGAGTGTCATGCCCTTGTGTTGCTGCATGAGCAGCTTCTTCAACTTTTAGGGTTTCCTCAATCTTGCGTGTGCTATCATCAAAGTGACTTTCGTCAAATTCTGATGGAGAGGTATTAGAGTCGTCCTCTTTCCGTAGTGACTTTATTTTTCCCTTTCCCTTTGTTGCATCCTTTTTTGGCACTTTTTCTCCTTCATCATTATCATCCTCTTTATCACCATCCTCTTTATCTTCATCATCCCCTTCATCTTTCATAAGACCTTTACCTTTGCCTTGAACATGTGATTTGTCTTGTAGACTTCTAGGCTTCATAATAGAATTCACCATTCGAAAAGATATAAGTAATAATATTTAAATTAAAGTGTAATATCTAATTGTATAGTTCATACCATGGTTTATTGCTTTGCTTATAAGCCGCCCGAGTATACATCTCCTTCTCGCTCTTGGGAAATCTTGGGAAATTTTCCACTTGGAAAGTCAAGGAACAATGGGCATCTCTTGTATATCTCTGCATCCCAAAGGTCTTGAAGTTGCTGCTGTGTATACATAGTGCTTTCATGTTCTGGATTGCGTCATTCTTTTAACATTGCAGGTACATCTGTAATAGATCTCTCCACATGGCACTTACAAATCCATCTAGATTCTACACATTATTACATACGTTTGTTAATCCAGTTCTAGGATTAACAAGAGCTACTACCATTATCTTACATCAATGAGTCACGGTAGATACACCAAAGGGTCATACATTCAAGATATCAAGCAATAGTGTCCAAATCTACAACTTGGACGGGTGCCCGTAATGGTGTGACGGAGTATTTATGGCAATTCCCACTTCAAGAGTGTGTGGTAGCAAGATAGGATGAAGTCCTAAGTGATATACTTCATGGATATATTATGAGAGTAGTCATTGTAATAGCATTAGGCCTCTTATGAGCATAAAGTTCCCAGCCGGCCATAGTTTAAGTGAGTTTGAACACTTATGGCCATGTATATAAGTGAATTTCTCTCATAATACAAGATACTCTCCCATTGTGCAATTGAGTCTTGCTCTTGCTAATCTCTCTCCCTAATGCATGCTAGTGAGTCTGTGTGAGTGAAGTGAGGTGAGAGGAGGGACGAGGACCCGTAGTGCAACGCGACGGTGTGACAACGCTCACAGGAGATGCGGTGGAATTGCTTCTCAAGGAGTTGTAGAGCTTGGAGACCTCAAGGGTTACGAGCTTGGCCATTGGAAAGATCCTCTCATGATAATTGCTTCTCAAGGAGTTGTAGAGCTTGGAGACCTCAAGGGTTACGAGCTTGGCCATTGGAAAGATCCTCTCATGATAATTTTACGATTCACCACGTAATCTCTTTTTGGATGTGTTCCAAGGAGGGTTAGGGTGAGCCATAACATTTTTGGTGTCGTTGTGCTGGGGAGCCATCCCTTCGCTTTCTCTATCATTTTGTCTCTAATCTACGCATAACCCATTGCCCATTATCTTGATTAGTGGTTTTCCATGAAAAAGATGTGGATTTGATGTGGTGATTTATGTGAGATTTGGTGTAGAATAGCTCTCTTTTTTGTTCTTGAAAAGAATGCTTTTTACTTAATTTTTAGATATTAATTTGTTGTTTTTGTTTTACATGTTCTAAAAGATAAGCTCCTTACAATATATGATAACCAAATTTAATTACATTATCAAAATAAATGAAATTACCATAATAAATTTCATGTCCACAATTTTGTGATTTCCTAAATATATGGATTTTTCCAAATTCCCTAATATGATGTTCAATGTAGTCCACCTTCCTTGTGTGTGCCATCTTAATATGTACTTAAGGTGTTAGGCACAGTACATTATTTTCTTTCATCATTCCTAATGATGAGGAGTTACCACTTGCTATCTTCAACGAGTTGACTTTGTAAGCATAACTTTGTCATTGTGGCTAAACCTAAAGGAGATACCTTTATTATGATGATGATGACAATGACCATGATGACGATAGACATGCTTAGATGTTGCATTTTGAATCTTTTCAAATTCTCCCATGCATTGTTGAGCAATACAAGGATGTACTCTTTATTTGAAATAAAAATGGGTGGAATTATAAAAGAGATGATTAAAAGGTTAAAACATAAATTGGGATCACAACAGAGATATAAAAGTTATGCAATCATTATATGAGAGTTGTTATGGAATAATCATTATCTAAGAGTTAGTTATGGAATAATCATTATATAGAAGTTAATTATGGAATAATACTTACAGATTATATAACACCATCTGTCAATCACCTCCTAGACCCTCGATTATTTGGCCAGTGGGACGAGGTACAAACCTAACTGTGGATGAGATTCAAGAATTGGAGATTGGCGGGTTTGTGTTGAAAAAGGGACAATGTTAGGAAGCAAATGATGTAGGCCAGCAGTCAACAAGGTACAGAAGTGGCATATTAGATATGGCAGCCAAGCAAATAGATTCTGCAATTTCAAGTACAGCTACGGTCTTTAAGCATTTGGTCATTTAAAGCTGGGCAGATGGAAGTTTTTGTAATTGAGACTGAGAAATCATTAGTGCGCAATGAAAAATACCAGGTGACTATGGGAAATTATCCATCATGCACATGTCTCGATTTTCAAATCAGGGTAGGTGTTGGACGATCATATTGTGCATGCAAGCACCTTTACGTTGTATATTTGTATATCTTTGGGTTAGATGCAAACCATAATATGTTTATACATCAACCCACTCTAAAAAAGGAGGACCTAATGAGAATGTTCAATAGCAGGAGAACAATGTGAAAAGGACCTAGTACTGTTGATGACATTGTACTATAGTTTTGAAAAGATCCTTTATGTTGCAATAATAAAATGTGTAACTATTTACTTTTTGTTTTTTATTAATGTTTTAGCAGGATAATTAATATGGTTGTATGTCAATGCCTTGAATATGTTTATTCCATTCATCTACTTTTTCAAAAAAAAGTGGATAGACATGCATCTACTTTTCTAAATTTTGAGAAAAGCCATGTATGTACTTTTCTAAATTTAGGAAAAAGCCAAACATCTACTTTTCTAAATTTAGGAAAAAACCAAACATCTACTTTTCTAAATTTAGTGGGTAACCATGCAAATTAGTTTTTTGCTTTTTGATTTGTGTATCTATAAATTTGACCCTGCCTCTTACTCTAATCCTCACTTCCAAATCTTGTTGCCTCCCTCACCCTCTCATTGTATATCTCTCCCTCTCTATTGTTCTCTTCCTTTCAACCCTCACGACCATCAACTACCTTTGTTCATCTCTAATGGCTTCTTCGAATGGCCCTAGCTATACTCTGAAGGAAACCTTGGAAAGGGTTTGCAAAGATTTATGTAACAAAACAGGTGGAGATGCAACATAACATCTCAAAATCATGGCAGAGGCCCGCAATATTTGGACAAAGATGCTAGTAGATGAGCCTATTGATTTTGGAGATTTTTTTGTATGGAACATGAAGATTGGAAGTGCCATCCATACTTGGCAAAGTTTTGGATATATTGTTGAAGAGACGGAGGAGCCCTTATGGCAAGCGTTAAAGAATAAAGTAGTCGAAAAAAGTGTATAGGTGTAGGATCTGTAGGTAGTTATAGTATGTTTTCAATTTTAAACAATGTTAGATTGTGCAGTAGCCCCTGTAATAACCTTTTTTTGGAATAAAGTGGTTTCAACTATAGATCCCCATGTCTTTTGTATTAATTGTGGGTTTATTGTTATTATGATTAATTATATCAAATTCTTGGTTTATTGTATGTTTTGAATAGCAGCGTCATGTTCTTATCTCTCTCACTCCCTCTCCCTCTCAAATAATTAGGCCATGATCTCAATCACAATTAAAAAATTATTGACCTTAATAAATTTACATTCTTCATTTCTTCTTACGCAAGGCATAGTAGATAGCTTGTATGTATAAATCTTGAAATTATTCACCTTGTTAATTATACTCACATGTAAAGACATGCCGTCACATGCAAAGGCTTTAAATGCTATGAAATCACGTGCAAAGGGCATGGAGTACCATGCAATCACATGCACATATAATAACATCCATATGCAATAACATCCACATGTAATAACATCTGGATGAAGAGATTATGTATAGGGAGGGTGGGACAAGGAGAGAGAGGGATGGAGGGAGTGTGAGAGAAGGAGAGAGAGGGAGGGTGGGAGAGTGAAAGGGAGGGAAGAGGGTGGGAGAAGGAGAGAGAGGGTAGTGTGGGCTGGGTGGTGGTGGGACAAGGAGAGAGAGACAGAAGAGGGTGGGAGAAGGAGAGAAGGGAGGGTGGGAGAGCAAAAGAGAGGGAGAGAGAGGAGAGAGAGGGAGGGGGTGGGAGAGAGAAATTAAGGGGGGGGAGAGAGAGAGAGAGAGAGAGAGAGAGAGGGAGGGTGGGAGAGATGAGAGAGAAAGAGGGTGGGAGAAGGAGAGAGAGGGAGGGTGGGAGAGAGAAAGGGAGAGAGGGAGAGAGGGAGAAGAGAGAGATGGAGGGTGCAAGAGGGAAAGGGAGGGAGAAGAGAGGGGGATGGAAGAGGGTGGAAGAAGGAGAGAGAGGGTAGTGTGGGTTGGGCGCAGTGGTGGGACAAGGAGAGAGAGAGAGAGAGAGGGAAGAGGGTGGGAGAAGGAGGGAAGGGAGGGTGCGAAAGTGAAAGGGAGGGAAAGAGAGGAGAGAGAGGGAGGGTGGGAGAGAGAAAGGAAGGGAGAGAGGAGAGGGAGGGTTGGAGAGATGAGAGAGGAGAGGGAGGGTTGGAGAGATGAGAGAGAAATGAAGGGAGAGAGGAGAGAGAGAGGGAGGGTGGGAGAGATGGGAGAGAGGGAGGGTGGGTGAGAGAAAGGGAGAGAAGGGAGAGGAGGGAGAGGGAGTGTGAGAGAAGGAGAGAGAGAGAGAGGGTGGGAGAGTGAAAGGGAGGGAAGAGAGAGGGGAAGGGAAGAGGGGGGGAGAAGGACAGAGAGGGTAGTATGGGCTGGGCTGTGGTGGGACAAGGAGAGAGAGAGGGAAGAGGAGGTGGAGAGAAGAAAGAAGAGAGAGGGTAGTATGGGCTGGGCTGTGGTGGTGGTGGGACAAGGAGAGAGAGAGAGAGGGAAGAGGAGGTGGAGAGAAGAAAGAAGAGAGAGGGAAGAGGGTGGAGAGAAGAGAGAAGAGAGAGGGAGGGTGGGCTGGGCAGTGGTGGGTGGAGATGGTGGTGGAAATAGTTAGAGAGAGATAGTTCAAGTAGAGAGAGAGGACATCCAAGAAAAGCTCCCTCCACCAAGCTCCCTCAAAAATCACACTCCTTCCTTCGAAAGGAATTATAAAGGCCAATTATTAAATGAAAAGGTTAGAAATTAGCGAAAATTTCTAACGGGGTAGGGATGGTGGGTTTTGCGACGACGAGTGATTGCATTTTTATATTTTTGTGAGCATTATTTTTTGTAGATATATTTTTTGCTCACTTTGTTTTTGGCAATCATAAGCAGAGTTACATGTTATTAGTGTCACAAGATTATGATTCTCAGTTCCTCATTTGATTCATTAAAACGCGGCATTCATCACTTCAAGAATTTTGCGTTATGATATCCCTTTATGTGGCAGGATTCTTGTCAAATGTTGTTGAGTAGGACCTATTCGTGCATGCTTCTTCCTTGTGCTTTTTATGCTTTTATGTATATTTAAGTAGACTATGAAGTAGATAAACATGTACATTAATTGAGTCAAGTAGACTCTTATTGTACTGCTGCTTGTTGAAGTGACCACTTGTTAGTGAGGCATGAAAGAATTACATCGACTTGCAAGGCTAATATAGACATATTTATGAAGGATTAGAGACCAATGTGTTGTGAAGACTTAGCTTTGTTTGGAGAGGTTTGCAATTTGAAGGAAAATTCAAGGCGATGCGTTGTACCATTGACTAGGATTTCATCTACCATGCCCCCCCATCCAGAGATGTACCTGGAAAGTTGTTGATGGTGAAGCTCTAGTGCAAATGTCCTCCAGTGCAGGAGTATGGATATGTACTCATGGAGCAGCTGCTACATTAACTTAGCCAAAAGAATGGTAAGCTATAAGCCTAACAAAAATGTATTGGCTATTTAAGGATCGTTGGGAGTTTCTTGTGATATTCTACCATTTTTAGGTAGGCCATTTGTGTGATTCCCTTGTGTTTTTGTTGTTTTTTTTTCTATTTTCTATTTTTTTTGTTAAGACCTTGCGAGCAACAGGTTCTTGTGGCTACTCTCCTTTTTGAAAAAATAGGTTCTTATGTCTGTCGGTAGCTTCTGCACGGCTTTTCTTGAATTTGTGTCTCAAGTGTTATCGGTGGTAGCTTCTGGTTGATTGCCATTGGTGCTGGGACTGAACATGCAAGTGCTTATATATGTGTTGTATGCACGAGATGGGTTGAGTGGCTTGCTTGGTGTTTCTTGGTGTGTTGTATGCACGAGACGGGTTGAGTGGCTTGCTTGGTGTTTCTTGGTGTTGCTTGGGTCTCCATTCTTGTCGAACTGTAGGTGAAGTTTTTGGAATTGAAGTCGATGGTGAGGCTTTATTCACTTTGTTCCATCTTAGCAACCATATGATGGGATTTACATCACAATATCCTTGTTCTTGAAGCACATGAACATGCACTCATCTTTGATGAAGATTATGAATTGGTGGGGTTGGTGCTGATGTTTCTTTCTTTGTGCAAGCTTAGGTGACTTCTTGATGCACTTGGGAATCCAAGATTTGCTATTACCTTGGTAGTACCCTTGAGATTGCAGTAATTTTTTGGTGCCCACACTTGTTGAGTTGTTGGAGTTCTTTGAGGAACTCACATAGGCTTTTGTAGATGACATTGCGGAGTACTTTAATTCTTCTTTGGCCTTTAAGTTTTGCGTTGAGGAAGAGGATTTGATGATTGAGGCACCCATATTGGATTGGTGCCTTCGTAGTAGCCTTGAGCTACAAGTAGATGCTTTTCCACCCACATTTTGATACCATTAAGATACCTTGATTTTGTCTGACGTGGTGGGGTTTTGTTTTTGGTTGAAGCAAAATGTTTGGGGCCCTCCTTCACATTGGTTGGCACTAAGGCTATGGGTTTGAGACTCATGGGTGTTGTTAACGATGAGGCTTGAGTCTCTTGTGGAGAGGTGGCTGCTGATGTTGAGGCTTTTGAGCATGCAACCATATCCTTTGGTGAGGTTGGTCCATGAGGAGTTGTCAAGTTCAAGGGTTTTCCTTTGAGTTCCTTTTTAGAGAAATATGGTTGCACTTGGGGGACTTCTTGAGGAATAGTTGTTCATTGCGAGGTTTTGGCATTGGTCTTTGTTGGTGAGGATGGAGTTGAAGGGCTAGATGCTTTGTTGAAGTTGGTCATTGACGTAGATGGTAGGTCTTTTTGTAGAGGGGCTTTTGAGGAAGAGGCTTATAGCTTTTTGCATTCAACATCATAGAAATCCATTAGGGTTGGATCTTCTTCCTTACAGTATGGTATTGTCAACTTTGTGTCGCTGACCATCATAATGACCCTATCGCTAGCAAAGCACATGGTGCTTGGGCAGCAATAGTCCATTTATGCCCCAAGATCAAATGTGCTTCTCACACATACTTAACCACAAAAAACTTACACATAAAGGGATTAGATTCTATATACATTGTTTGTTCAAAGTACCCCAAACATGGCATGTTGATGTCTTGTGTGAATGGAATTTTCTCTAGATGTATCTTGAGTGTTGATTGACCTAACAAATCCCATAACTCGAGGGTCATGAGATTGTGTTCTCATTGTGGATAAATTTGTGCTTGGATTGTGGTGCTTTTCTTATAAAGTTCAAATCCAACCATAACTCTTGGGATATTCTAAGTAAGATATGTTGGGAGTTCCAGCCTCTCCAAGGGCTCTACCTCATATAATAACAATTCCACAATGCATGCAGGAGTGTTCAAGGTGTCTATTTGCATGGATTCGTCAATTGAATACCACGAGCCATGTACCCAAGTGCCACCCACGATGATATCATACTTAAGGGGATGTAGGATAACATAGAATTGAAATTCCAAATTTTCGCTGATTGTTTGAGTAGCATAGCTAAAGTAACTTGGAACTTCAATGTTTTGTCCATTGGCACCTCTTCAAGACCATTGTCTTTAGGGATGATTTTAGGTTGCCCTAATGACACCCAAGTGTCTATTTTCATGATTTTACGACTAGCTTGAGGGATAATCAATGCGCATTTGCACTTAACATCATTTCCCATAGGAAAAGCTAACCATACCATGAAGAATCTTCAAGTGGAACCATGGATGTCCCCGTATCTGATCTAGTTTCATTTTCCATTTTGGTTTCATTTTCTCTCACTTTCATCCTCTTCATGGATCTCAACTTTTTCAAATGTGCCCAATGTGTACAATGGCACACTCAGTCCTTTGATAACTTTAACTAAGGTCTGTTTGGAGACTTGTGAATCCTTACAAGCTTGTTCTATGTAGCCCTTGATATCTTGGTATAACTCATGGTTAGCCTTTAAAGGTGCAAGGGCTAGAGCTATGCTAGCTTCACCCATACTCCTCCAAATGAAGACTTGAGAGACTGCTTTGATTTCGTAAGGGACTCATTGAATTCCTCACGTGATTTTTCAACTACATCATTCGTGCAATCCTCACCTGATGATTCTTCCTGGCTTGATGAGTTTATTTCTATAGAGAGTGCATCTTTCTCTTGAAAGAGGAAGAGATACTCATGCGGTTTTCGTATTTTGGTTGCTTTTTTACGTTTGACATTGTGAGGTTCAATCACAACCGATAATCCTATATGACACTCAACAATGCTAAGCATGCTCTCCCTGAGCTTGCTTTTTGCGTTTGTCGTATGTCGTGATTATGATTATCAATATGGGGTGGTTGGGCAAGTTCTAGTTTCTTGATTGGCATGGGAGGTGCACTGAGTAACGAGTCAGAACTTGTTTTATCTTTTGACTTTCTTTGGATCGTTAGGTTTTCATTATGTTTGCCCATGCGATGAGAACAAACTTTCTTTTGGGCTTTTGTATCATGTGCCACACATGTGGGTTTTGTGGTTTGAGGGGTAACCTTTGAGGTGGATGCATTCACGTCATGTGCATTTTTTGGCTCTTTTGGGGTTAGGTCCTCTATAGGCTTCTTTTCCCTATCCTTTATTTCAATTTTGGTTTTTAGAGTTTGTTGGCCCTTGTTTTTCTTGGGTTTAGAAGGTTTTGTATCCTCTTTTGGTTTCTATTTTGAAACATGCTCTTTTACCCATTTCAAAGTGTTTTCTTTTGCATTCTTTTTTATTGTTTCTTGTGCCTTGGATTGCAAGCGTGTAAGCACATTCAAGAGCACCGTTGGACAATTGTCCATTTTGCACACTCAAGATGTTAAGAGTTGTATTCTGTGAGACAAGTTGCATTGAAGAAACCGCTTTGGAAAATCTTGGAATATGTGATCGATGGCACATCATTCACATATGTGTTTCAAAGTGTCAATGTGACTGTGGCATGGAAGTATTTCAAACTGTGTAGTCTTCCACTTTGTGCGGTCCATGACAATAGAAACCCTAAAGTGTTTGCTTAACTGCTTTCTTTGTGCAGTCCCCACGATAATAGAAACACTGACGTGTTTGCTTAACTGATTCCTGTTGAGAGCAGTTTCAACCCCTTGAATGGATTGTACTTGGGGCACGAGAGATGGAGGTTTTGAGGTAATTGTAGGTGAATAGGGATATTGCCCAGGGTGTTTTGTGACCAAAGGTTTTGCAATGTATGCAATACAGAAAGATAGGCCTAGGATACGCACATTGGGGATTGGGATGGACATAGTGATGGCAATGAAAACAAAGCATTTCCCTCATCACTTTGAGAGGCATTAAGGATGTTTGGTTTTGAGGGAGCTCATCCTCTCTTGGAGATTTTGGTTCAGAGCTTTTAAGCAAGGCTGTATAGAATTCAGCAAATGATAATTCCAAGATCAAATTTTCTTTAGCCTTTGCTTCACTTGAGGAACATCTCATATCATGATCATCCTCCATTATATTGTCATCTAAATGCATTGCTTCTTTATAACATTGATCGAATGTTTCTGGATTGGATACAATGAGAAAGTTGTGTAAGCTGTTTTTCTTTATGCCCATCATGAAACATCTCTTCAATTGAGCATCTTTTAGTTTCTCCCATGGCTCACATCATGAGTCTAAGATTTTTATCCAAAGGATAAAATATCTAATGGTTTTGTTTTGTTTTTTCTCAATCAAATAGAGTTCTCTTGCTACAGTCCATCGTTCACCTTGTCTTGAAAAGCCATGGATAAAGGTTGTTTTCAAGGTCCTGAAATTGGCCTTAAAGCATCAATGTGATGACCATCGACTAGCCTTTCCTAGTAAGCAAAGGTTCAACGAATGTACCTTGGTGGGGCAGTTTGGATTTCCAAAGGCTTCACATCTTTGTTCAAACATTTGCATGAATTGCCGTGTTTTTGGATGAGTCACTGAGGCCGTGTGTGGGTGCTAATGTGGTCAGGACCTCATTTAGTCCTTGGGAAACCCCCTCTTCCTAGATTAGTCAATATGTCTAAGGTTTGGACATCTAGGGGTTGCAAAGGGTTGGTACCTAGCAATTCTAAAGGTTTAGGTCTTGTGGTATTACTAGGCAAGGGACAAAATCCCGGAGGGATTGATGTGATAGGGTATGTACAACCCGATGACATGCTTGTTATTGGCATGGAAAATGGTATTGGGTGGTGCATTTGGGGCATGGATCTCAACGGCTCAAAGATTTCAGCCATTGGGTTCAGTTTGGGTGTGGGCCCACGTAATCCCTCTATTGTTGCCATATCTTGACATTGCCAATTTCTCCTTAATGAGCAAGCACACATGTTTTTCTTTTTTCTTTTTAGGTTTTCTTAGAGCCTGTCAACCTTAGGAGGCATGGCGCACCCTTCTCTAGGTTAAACGAGGGTTCGTTTGCCTTAATTTGCTTAGGTGATAGCTAAGCGCACGTCGCCTTGGAGATATTTTTTCAAAAAAGTGTGTGCCATTGGTTTCCCAGATGGAAGCTGAGGTCTCAAAAACGCATGTGAACGCTCTTGTAGGATCAATGTTTCTGGAGAAAGTGCATGCTAGTAGCATCCTAGATGGAAGAGGAGGTCTCAAAACCTATTTTCAAGATGAAATTTTTCTCCAAAAAGATTTTTCTTTTTTCAAAAGGAATTTGGAAAAACACTGCATGAGAGAGTTGTATTATTTTTGGAGTAATACAACTTTTTCTCTTTGACTTTTTTGTGATTTTGTCGTTTAGACACTCAAAAAGTAGCCCGAATATGGTACAAGGTCTTTTTCGAGCGGTTTTGCCCTCGAACATGACCAAATTTGAAGAGCTTTATGAAGGCCTTCCGATGAGCACTAGAACGTGTTCACATCGGCCTCACAGTTTAGGAGATACATGCGTAGCTTGACAACCTTACCTTGTGAAACACCCGTAATCTGTGAAACACTTAAGCCATGAGCATGAGCGTGAAATGCTTAAGCCGTGAGCATGAAACGCTTAAGCCATGAAGCGTGAACGTTAAGTCGTAAAGCGTGGACGTGAAATACATTTTTTACTTTTTAATTAATTATTTATTTAATTACATAGCGTGAAATGGTGTTTCATGCACGATTTTCAGAAAAGGTAAGGGAATCTAGAAAAAGTCAATACATTTATCCTACCACTTATCCCTCATTGAATGACTCCCAAAAGTGGCCAGTTTGCCAACTAAAGGACATCTTTTCATTCAATGCTTCATTACCCTTAAATGAGTTATAGAAAAAAGTTCTTAAGAATTAATCAAAGATTAATCATTCCACTAATCTTCCTCCCTTTTTGGACTAATTAAAAGCTCTAATTAACCACTAATCACCCTCACCATTAAGCACATCATTAGATAGATCCTTGTATTGCTAAGCTTGGTACTTAATCCAAGGTGTAAATTAACTAATAATCAAAGATTAGTTAGGCCCTTAGTTTTGGCTCTTTTCTTTATGCAAATTGGTCAAAAAAAGAGCAAAAATTCTCTAATTGATGCAATTAAATGTTCTGATGCATCTAGATGTTCCCAAAACATTCAAAAACATTAATTTTGACATCCTACATGATTGATTTTGATCCATTTTCTAGTTTTTTTTACCTCTTGAACTAGATTAATCATCCCTTAATGACCAAAACCAGTCAATTCAGAAAGATTAGTCAATCTCAAAAGTTTTTGTAAAAATTTTCAAATGATTAAGCTACCCCTAATACTTGTTAACACTCTAATGTATACAAATCAAACAAAAACATACAAATCAAACAAAAATTAATGATTTTAGCTCTATGTTTAACTCTAAAGAGAGCTAAAAATCACAAAATTGTAATCCATTGCATTGTTTGATGCAATGGATGCAAACTGAACCTAACACACTCTATGTGCACACTTAACAAACACTAAAAACTAGATTAAAACTAGCAAAATAACACATTTAAGCTAAAAATCATTCTTTCAAAAGACAAAAAAGATAACTATTTCTCACAAAATCACACACAAATCACCATCAAAACCAAATCTTTTTCGTGGGAAACCACTAATTAAGACAATATGGGTAATGGATTTGCGTACATTAGAGAGTAAACAGTGGAAAAAGCCAAAGGGATGGCTCCTTGGTAGGTGGCTCCAAAAATGTTATTTGCGTACATTAGAGAGTAAACAGTGGAAAAAGCCAAAGGGATGGCTCCTTGGTAGGCGGCTCCAAAAATGTTATTTCTCACCCAAACCCCCTTTGAAACACATCCAACAAGAAGATTACCTGGTGAACCGCAACTGTCATGGGGATCTTTCCATTGGCCGAGCTCGTAACCCTTGAGGTCTCTAATGAAAAGATGTAGGGAAGAAGAGAGGTTGAGCTCTTGCAAGCACACACACACTCACACAATCCCTAGAAGAAAACACACAAGGTGAGAGGCTGAAAAATCTTCTTCTTCTTCACACATGAAAGATCCCTGCCCCCTCAATGCAATGAATTCAAGGGTGCTAGCAGTGGAAGTAGCACTTCTTGCACAGGGAAAAGTCTCCCACTCAGGGCCTCGCCCCCAACGGATATCCGGACAAGAGACTAATCCCTCGGTTCTTCCAAAACCGAATCCGAAAAAACTTCCCTCGCCCAGCAGACATAGGCGATTCCACCTGGAAAAATCTATTCTAACATAGTCAAGAGCCTTAACAAACCAAATTGATTCGAACGAACCTGTAAGTCACATGGTCAGATCAAGGAAGAGACTTGCACTTGGATCATAGATACCAATGCTTATTTCCTCATCATTCAAGAGGCACAGTCATTGATTCTTTTCCATAGAACAAGGGTCATCCAGGATTTTACTTCAACTATCGTAACATAACAGAATTGAGTCTCATTTTAGGGATCCATCAGTCTAGCCTAACCCCATCCAATCCCATGGGTTAGCCAACCGCCCAACCACTGTAGTGATAGGATACATATAGAAATTTGGTTATGTTTTGTCCCAAGTACCAGGGAAAAGATTTCCCAGGCCCCCTAGTAGTAGCTGGCTTCAAGCAAACTTCAAGATAGTCACACCACTTACACACCCAATATGAAATTGCATGTTTCACAGATTCAGCTGTCTTTAAAATAATATTTTAATGAAACCATAGTATCATTGATCATAATCCTCCAAAATATCTAGCTTGAATTCTAATTTCCAATCATTCCTTCATCGGTATACCTATGGCATCATTGGCAACCAGAACGCTCACCACCTATTCACTCAGGGGCCTTTTCAATAGTTCCTAGCTCATAGTACTCGGAAATATAATCACATAAGAAAAATCCAGATGGACTCTCCGTTGAAGATCAGCAAGATCAACCAATAGATCCATATAAAAGAGCCATGGACTCATCCGTCAACCACATCCATGCCCGAGTTCAGAAAACAACTCTAACTCCTTGTTCCATTTTCTTCCCTGAAGCACGCGTGGGTATCCAAAGTCCGAGCATCGTATGGTCAGCACCCTCTAGGGTCCTTCGTAGGTCACCTAGCGCTTCACTCATAGGCCGCTTCCTTGGTCCCTCATCCACCTTACCAGAAGCTCACCATTTAAATCGAACCACGGCTGGTCAAGAACTCGGTTGACCTTGCTACGCGAGACGTCCTCCATTGACTCTCCGTCAACAGCTGTTGCAACTTTATCACTTAGGTCTCCACACGACCTCATTCATAAGATGGTGAAAATGCTTCCCCAGCATTCTTGACATAAAACAGTCATTCAAAAATAGGTTTCATAAATACAGTTTCTAACGAACTCTCATCTTTCCACATTGTTCCACATCATTTCTCATTATTCCACATTCTTCTACATCAATTTGCATTGCTTATTCCACATCCAGTCATATGTATTCCCATCGTCCTTCATCCAGTCACATCATATTACATCTCATCACATCTATCCACATCTATCCTCATCACATCACGTCACATCCATCCACATCACATCTCATCCATTCACATCTATCTAAGTCCACATCACATCTATCCACGTCACAACATATCCACATCACATCTCATCCATTCATATCACATCATATCCATCTACATACATTCAGATCCACATCACATCCACATATCATCACATCATGTTCACATCTATTCACATTACTTCACATCCATTCACATCTACCCAGATCCACATCACATCACATCTCATCTATCCACATCATATCTCATCCATTCATATCTAACCAGATCCACATCACACCTCATCCATTCTCACATCTCACCACATTAATCCACATCCATCCATTCATTCACATTCACATATTCCACATCACATTCACATCTCACCACATCCATTCAAATATCATCGGAGTTTGATCTAGGAGAGAGGAGAGATAAAAATATCACATTTTTTTAAATTAAAAAACCCAACCACACATGTGAAAAATGCGCCTACCTCAAGAGTCCCCCTCTCCTTTACCAAGGTGTCAAAAATGCATCATTTCTCCAATATATCTCATAATATCTCTTAATTTTTAACTAACAAACCTTGTACTCAATCAACTCTTCATCTTATGTGAGCATTTACTCATTTTTGGATATTTTCTTTTATTCTTTGGATTTATCTCATCCCAACAATTGGATTAATCCAATTGGCCCATTGGAACCTTAATTGGACCATAATCCAAATTTTTTTGAAAATCTAGACCCTTAGGCTAAGGTCTCTTATACCATTTTCAATTAATTCCTAATTCACATTGGAAAGTTCATTTTGAACTTCTGTTTCAGGGGAATCCATTTTAGACATTAGGAGGATTTTTGCATCCAAAGATATCTCAATTTTGAATTACCTCTCTTTAGATATTTTCTCTCTCTAGGCCAAACAGGGTAAAACAAGATCTTTCTTCCATTTCGGAGAGGGGAATGATTCGAAGAATAGAAGGGGAGGTTCTTACACCTTTACACCTCAAAAGCTGGAGGGAAGAATCTTACATCCTACCCCACTTAAAAAATGTGAGATGTCCTCATCTCGCTGGAGGATAATCTCTTTCATCTTCTTCTTCTTCAATCACTTCCAGCCTTACTGCCTTGAAAGTGGACGGCTGATCTAGGAACATCTCTCTTTGACTTCCCCTATTCTGAGGGCAGAGGTCTTGCATTACTTTACATTGAAGAGCTAAGTGTTGGATAGAGGGTCTACCTCTGGGATTTCCCTGATTTTGACGGAAGGGAACCCGATTACTCTGGAAGGAAGGAGCTAGAGTCTGGAATCTTGGTCCCTAACTTCCCTGCCCTGAAAACCTTAATTCAAAAGGAGTTGGGCAATCCATACTGTGCGATGTCCAAATCATTGATAGTTATAGCATTTAACTTCTTTGTTCAAGGGTGGAACTTCTGAAGTTGAATTCCAGGGAATTGAGTTCCGAGAAAAGGACCTTTCTTCATTTCTGGAAAGATGTCTTGACCTGCTAGGTTTCTTACCCCCTATTAGCATGTCTAAAATGACATCTTGAGCCACAGATGTCTCCAATTGTTTCGCCATAGTAAAGGGGTTCATTGTAGTACGAGACAACTCATGCTTAGGAAACTGCATGTATCACGCGTTGTCTGCCAAACATTTTGATTAATGCAGACCTTAGTCCTGAACACCTCTTTTGACTGCAGGTTTGATTTTGTTGAGAGACTCCTTCTCTACGTCCAATCCCTGGAGAAGATACGGATAAGGTAGAAAACTAGCATAGTACTAACTGTCGGATCAACAGAGGGTGATAAGTAGAGAAATATGATCAGTTTATGGTGATGAACATAATAATTGTATGGTAAGGTAGTGATGATTTAGCGTAGCGCTAGTTGTATGATCCACCACGTTATTGTCGTGGTGTATGAGAAAGCTAGCCTTGCCCACATCAAAATCCAGGACTTGGAAATAGAGAAGGAATCTTTCCTCCTGCACAAGCAAAAATCAAACCTTGACAGCCAAAGAAATGATCAGGATCAACATGAGCTCTGCGTAATCAAGACGTTTAACACACCACGATAAATTGCATGTCGTCTATAAGGGAGAGTAGACACCCACTTGATGATTGACTCGCGCTCACTAATCAAGGTTTTAATCGCTCTCATTAATAATAATGAAGGAGACGGATGAAAGACGACGCCAAAGCCTTGGCTAGGAGAGGCAGTGATATGGAGGAAGGTTAGTTTATAAAGTCTAGTCCACCCAAGTCTACCATGATTGCATAAATGTCGTGTCGAGCATTCTTGCACTCGGCGGTTCCAAAAGAGTATCTACTTTATCAGCAGCAATAATAACGGCCACATAGAAATAAACAACTCAGCCAAAATGCACCCTTTCCATCTTCGGACCACCCATTTAGGAATCATAAATGGCCAAGTCTCCCTCATAAGATGACTTTACTCATGATTTTCTTATTAAGCATGTGTAAACTAAGCTTTGAGGGTTGAGCTTACTCAAAATAGATATTCAAAAAAAATTCACAACTACTCATACAACAAGTATAAATGTAGATGGCAATCTATTATAAAATTAAAGATTTCCACTTCTTTAAAAAATTGACAAAAAAACTATTTAAATTTACACCCAAATTTCTATTAATATTTTATTAAATGAATTTATTTCTAATCAAAACAACCTTTGTTTTCTTTAAAAAATAGATACCCAAAATATTTTTACGATAAGTTATTCAACAACTAAAATTGTAAATTGTAATATCAGTGAATAAATTTTGTAAAATTACAATCTACTATATTCTTCCCAAATAAATATTTTAAGATACAATGCACAAAAGAGTACTTCATGCATTAGCAGAATGACGGAATATAATTGCTCCAGAATAATAAATGCCACCTGTATTGAATGTAATTGATTACTACGTATTCTATGTATAACTGCACTGATGTGTATCATTGTTTTGGCCCAATCTTCCCCATTACTTTCTTTACTCTTTCATCACGTTTTTTACTTTGTTTATTGCTCTCTTACCATTCATGACCCTCTCACCATCTCTCACCATCTCTCACCCTCTTTACTACACACTACTATCTTACACCCTCTTTACTACTCACTACTCACCAAGGGGTGTAGATAAAATACATTGCTACAATTTTAAAAGGGAGAAATACTCTCTATCTTTGTTGATCGTTAGATCTGGGAAATGCTTGGATCAAGGGTAGGTTTTTTTTTAAAGACACTTATATATCAAATTTCAAGCATTTTTTATTTTTCATTATACTTGCTTTGAAGATCAAAGTGGTCTCAAAGTTTAAAAAAATTACCTTATATTAGCTACTTCAATTTGTTAGTACTCTTTATAGTCTAGTTTCTCAACTGTGTGAGCAAAGGCGACCTGCACAAAATTAGTGGTGAAGACCTAACTGCGCGAAGATCTACCTCCACATTCAACCTCCAGATTCAACCATCCAAGGGCTCCAACCAGGTAGACAAACATTCTGCAATTGTGTTAGAGCAAAGCCCTGAATATGGCCATGGCAGTCGTGGGATTCACAAAAAATGTTACCCTAAAGGAGGCCACACCGGCACGGTTTCCTTTAGGTCTTTCAAGACATTATGTTGTTGTTGGAAAATCGCTCTGTGATGTCTTTAGTCCTATGAGGTCCCCTGTGATGTCTTTAGACCATGTTTGGTGGAGCGATGCCCTCTGAGGCCATGGCAGTCTTCACAGGATTCAACCAAAAATTGCCCTAAAGGCGGCTGCGCCGGCGCGGCCTCCTTCAGAGCAATTTTTTTTCTTGCAAGACACTGCGCTACTGTTGGAAATTCGCTCCTCCATGTCTTTAGTCCTATGAGGTCGTCTGCGATGTCTTTAGACCATGTTTCCTTGTGTGGCCGCATGTGATGGTTAAGGGCAATGCTCCATGTTTGGTTATGGTTGGCCATGACGAAGCCACCCATGGGGCTGTGTATGTATGCCCAATGGGGGCAAAGCATTGATGGATATGTATGCTGTGTGTATGCCCCAATGGGGGCAAAGCATTGATGGATATGTTTGCCACATGCAGCAATGCACTCCAAGGGAGCCATCGACGTACTCCGACACCTGAAATCTCCGCAGTGCCGGCGTTGGCCGTAGCACAAAGGCAGTGTGCCATTCCCATTCACGGAATTTGAAGAGAAAGTGAAAAAAAGAAGCAAAGCAGAGAGGGCTGACGGATGGATAGTGGGGTTGAATATTCCTCAGGTTAAGCAAACGAGAGTCCGACATCAATGGGCCCTCTAGAAAAGAGATGCCATGTGCAGTGAGAGGAACTGCGGATAACAAGCACACGGCACTAATTAGCAAATGAGTGATCCTTGCCATATCACCACCAATACACCAAGGCAAGAGTGGCAATGCAAGCGGAAGCACATACACAAGGCAGGCAGGAGAACTCAGAAGTTTATAAAGAGGAACCAGCTACCTCTTTTTCCAACAAGACTTTAGGGTTGGTGAAGCGTGTGTCTGTTTGGGGTAAGGTCTTGTGATCGAGTCTTACTTCCAGCTCTCATCGGTAAGGACACTCCTTGGTACAAATGAAAATCTAGCATTACAAAAAATGACTTTAGGGTTCCAACTTTTGACTTCTCTGTTGATGTAACTTGACTTGTGTGTAAAACTTTGACAGATTGTGATTGTTTTCCAAGGCCGATTACCTTAATGGTCCTACCCAAATTTGCTCAAGCGGGTTTACCTCTATGATTGTAACTCAGTTTTGAATTTGGGTCTCTATATTCCTCTGCAATTACCTATTCTTTTGGCACCTATTCTTTTGGCAATATATTGATTTCATACCAAAAAGATTCGCTCAAGTGGTTGCGAAAGTGACCATTTTAATTTTCGTTGGTGTAGTAAAATACTACAGCCCTTGACCCTCATCTACACCTTCCTATTTAAGAAGCTCTAACACCTCCTTAATAGAAACTTTGGCCTTCATTGAGAACCATGTGACCGGTAGTTAAAATTTGGACAAAGATCTTTAAGGTGATGTTTTGGAGAAAGTAGTCTCCTAAAGGTTGCACAATTGAAGCCATGATTGAGGCTTGTATTTAGTTAGGGTATCAGATCTCTTGGGGGAAGTCTTCTTTTTTATTAGAAGATGATAGATAGTCTTTAATTTGTGATCAGTTGAACATGATATGAATATAATGTTGGGAAGCTGGATGTAAAGATGTAAAGTTGCTTTTTGGTAATATATATATATATATCATTGGTTCCAAAAAAAAAACTTTGGGTCACAATTTTATTTTAACCGAATGGGTTTGCACTTTAGGAGTTTATAAAAAAAAAACAATTTTATTTTAATCGCGAAGGGGTTTACATATTAGTGGACTTACAGAAAAAACATACATTGTAAAATCTTAAATTAGAAAATGAAAAATTTGTGGGTTTCAACATATAAGGGGTGATTTTGTTATCTATAAATTTACAAAAGGTGTGTATAACAAATGCAGTTTATGTTAGACATAAATAGGTTTTAAAATGTCCCCATGGGGTTTTCATAGAATGAACTTTGTGAGTATTAGAAGCAGTTTTCATGAATCCATGAAAGTAAAAGCCTCTTGTTGCTCGCTTTCTTACATAATCCTAGTTGAATATATATATCTACCTACCTCCATACATATATTTGATGATGAGCGTGACTCTACATGACTATTTGTGGTTGAGCTTCTCAACATTGTCTTCCATAGTTTTTTTCAGCTACTTGAGTTTTGATGCGTTTGTTCATGAGCTTTCAAAGCCATTTTTGATGTAGCTCAATATTCTTGTGAATTCACTTGGAATTGCACTCTGTTTGCTCAAATTTGTGTAGTGAAAACCTTTGATCACGTAACTTATAGACCTTAAGATGGAAGTCTATTTTTTCATACCCTCTTTATATAGGATGATCACATAACTTATAGACCTTAGAATTGTACTCTGTTGCTCAAATTTGTGTAGTGAAGACCGTATGATCACATGACTTATAAACCTTAAGGTGGAAGTCTATTTTTTCATATCCTCTTTATATAGTATGTGTCCATGAATGGATGTGAAATTTTTGGATTTTTTTCACTAAACGAAGGAGAATGGTGAAATTTTTTGGTAGCTGTTAAATAATAGGCCGAAGGAATCTTCAAAGGGGAACAACAACAGGCCGCTCATAGTAGTAGTAGTCAAACAACAAAGACCCATTTCTAAATTGGTCTTCTTTTTGGGATCCCATTTGCCACACCGCGCTCGTTTTTTGGTTCACTCGAAAAAAGTCGCTCAGAGTACGATAGGACCCTATTTAACATAGTTAGCACTAAGGAATTACAAAAAAGCAAAAATATAGCAAATTTACGTTTAAAAAGTCTCTTTGATCATAGAGTCATTATAAATTTTAGACTAATCCTCCCTATAAACGTCATAATTTTTTATGTTTAGCAAAGACGAGCGTAATGAAGAAAGTTTCCCCCCAAATTTTTCCTCTCCCCCAATTAAGCATTCATAATTTGTGTGAGAATTCTCTCCTTCTATTATAGTGACACATACACACAAAAGATATTTCCATGTGTAGAATAAAGACTTAAATTACATTATTGAAATTATAAATTTTAGTTAATTTAAACCCAAACTTCATTAAATGGTGGCTTACAAACTTAAAATGCGTCAGGATGACTAGATAATACAAAAGGAGAATGACATAGCTCAATGATTTAGTGAAAGAATAAGGTACTATCAGTCACTTATGTACAACCTCATGTGACAGTTATGAGGGAGGAATTATACCCAAGGAAAAGGACGTGAATTAATGAGGGAGAAATTACACCCAAGGAAAAGGACATGAATTAATGAGGGAGGAATCGCACCCAAGGAAAAGGACGTAAATCAATGATTTAGTGAAAAAAATGAGGCAAAAGCAAGACCCTTAAATAGACTCTCAAGTGGTAGTTAGTTGTCATAACACCAATTAGCCTATAAAACCATCTAGGACATGAAATACCTTGAGGGGTTTCTTTTCATAACTTAAATAGAGATATAGAAGAGATGTGTGAATATATTTGCATTGCATCCCACACCATTTTAAAAGATCCAATGCATTTGTAGAAATGATTCATAAGATTTAATGCATTTGGAGAAATGATTCTTCCTCATGTATATTTGTGCACTTTGAAGTTGTCACCTTCTATGTTTTTTTAAATTATGAGACATTGAAAAATTCAAACGTCACTCCTTTATTTTTACCATATTCATATGCTCTTTAAACAATTTTGCCAGTGCGAAGTTTTAAATTCTCATTTTAAAAATCACATGCTAACTTTTGATACAATTTTCATTCTAGAAACACTAAAGTTACTAGAATGACAATGCCAAGCAAACTGCCCATGAACTTAAAACATACTTGATCACTATTATTGATTGGTGAAATAAAAGAGAAACTCATTAGAATGTATAGGAAGATGTGCTTGTTGAAAGTGGTAGGTGTGTATGAGGTAGGTGAGAAAATTAGACTACTTTAAGTTTTGTATAAGAAAGAAGTCCCAATAGTTTTGGTTTGCAAGTGCTCAAACTTAGGAAAAAAAGGTAGTTTCATTGCAATTATTACAAATGTTACATTTAACAAAAGCAAATCTTTTTTGTTGGATTTGAGATCCACACACTCTTTTTACACCCTTGACTTGAGGAAAAGAGAATGCTATCTTAGCTTTTTAATGCTATGGTCAAATTGTTATGTTAGACATAGAAATTAAAAGGTCATCTTTAAAAAAAAAACATTAAGACCACCCCGGCCTTTCTTTAAGACCACCCACTATGCCTTCCTTTATTTTACACTTGTTATGTTAAAGATAGAGAACAAAAGGGTCCAATTGTTATGTTAATGATAGAAAACAAAAGGTCGTCTCGTCTCCAAAAAAAAAAAAACATTAAGATCACCCCCTATGCATCCCTTTTAATACTTCATTTATACAACAACAATGCTACACCTTTGACTTTATTTTTGCCACCCCCTTACCACCATTATTTATCAAAGGAAGGCTTGACTTTGAATGTTTAAGCATCAAGAGCCTTCTTGTCACTTTTGTGTGATGGGATGTTAAGAAATTCTCAACCACATCTAGAATCTAAATTTTTTAAAGAGTTATGTTATATGCAAATTCGTCATTTTTGTTCTCTTCATGTGAGAGGCCCACGATAAAACCCTTTCTTCCTAGTTAGTAGTTGGTATTAGAGATATTAAATAGGTGGAGATGGGGTAGTAGAGGTTTGTTTTTTTACTGCAACCAATCTGTAGAGTTGGAAGCACACATAACAAGGCCTTTTTTTAAGGCATTATTCACTCCCAGAGCTTGGAGATTACCAAGAAACTATAAGCAAATAAGATCTACATATATTGTTAACTAGTTATCCATATGAAAATCGCCATTTTATACTCTCACTTCTTCTAATGATTATTAATCTCTAGCATATAATGAAACGTCATCTCACTTTTGACTATAAAAATCTATTTTATAGCGTCTTTTCTGCTAGTAGCTACTAGAGGTCGATAACAAGTTCTTTCTCTATAATTGTAAGATTGATGTAGTCACTGCAAAGATTGATGTAGTCACTGCATATGGCCAAAGATTGATGTAGTCACTGCATATGGCCAAAGATTGATGTAGTCACTGCATATGGTGCTTTCTTGCACTATAAACTAACAACATGGTTGTATCCATTCCTTCATGGATGTGACGTGAGGTTTAAAGAGGTGGGCATTTTCATGTAGCTAGAGAGGCCTAGGGAAGATGAAAAACTAGTGTTCAGAACTTGACACTTCTTATAACCAAGAATAAAATAGCTAACAATGAAGAGATTGACAAAGGTTGCCTTTTGACACACAACCTTGTGCTTAACTGGCAATATGCCACATCACTTTTTGTGAGCATCCACGGAGTATGTAGATGATTTTTGAGTTCCCCACAGACCATTTAAATGATCCATCAACATAGGATGGGGTTCCCAGGGCCCACTAAATTGAGTCATGGTGGAAAATTGATAAACAAAATAAGGGCACCTTTGATCTTTCTCACAATTGTATACATAGCAAATGAATGCCTATGTTGCATTGTTTCAAAATAAAATTCTCCTCCTCTCTCTCTCTCTCTCTCTTTGTGTGCATCCAAAACAAAGGCATGGCCCTTCTTGAAAATTGTTTATTATGAGGAACACACACACAATTAAAATCTATAATGCAAGCCATTTTTATTATTACATTATCATATTAATCGGTATAATATAAGTGAAGCCATTTCTAGCCTTTGTGTTTCTTTAGAATCTTCTTAAGCTAATGTATTGTTCACAACCAATGTTCAAGATTCATGGGGGCACTTGCTGAAACTTGATCGTAAACTATTACCATCTATCATTGATCAATAGAGCTAGACTTTGTCACTTGGAGTACCTTGTAATGTAAGTGCAATGGTCTTGTCACTTGTGTGTCTCCACTTGGCACCCTATGATGGGCATATAACCTTTCTACCATTGATCAATAGAGCTAGACTTTGTCACTTGGAGTACCTTGTAATGTGTAAAAAGTGCAATGGTCTGTGGCAACATACATACGAGATGTCAGGGGACATTATACTTTATCGTTATTGGTTAAAATTAAAGAAAGCTAGCCAAAGATTTTCACAGCCTTTATTTTAAGGAATGCAATTACATACATTTTAGTTATAAAATTGGCATTTCATACGCATTATAATGCTAGCAAAAAGCGTCATTGAGTGTATAGTCCATAGGATGAAAAAAAAACTTAAGGTACGGACAAATTTTTTAGTCATGTATCAGTGTCTAGAAAAGTGTGAGGAGGTTGTTAGGGCGTTTGAAGTCCATGCATGAGGTTGTTAGGGTGTTTGAAGTCCATGCATGAGGCCACTTAAGGTGGTGCTTTGTAAAGATGTGTGTTGTAATTTCTAATTCGCGAAACTTTAAACGAGGAGAGCAAGGTTTTGGGTTCGATTCCTGCTTGGTGGTGGTATCCCACCCAAAAGAATACTAAGCAAATTATAATTAGGGGTGCTAGATGTAAAATAAAAAATCCACTCTTTAAAAAGAACGGAAAATTAAAGGATCAACCTTGCCCGATTGGGGAAAATTAAAGGATCAACCTTGCCCGATTGGGGAAAATATATTTTTTTTTTCAGGTTTTTTTTTATCGACCGTGGGGGATGCGCGGGGGTTGCGTGGTCGTCGTCAACATTTAGAAATAAGCGTGGATTTTTCAAGCGTTCGGTGGGCCCCACAACGGTTCGCGCACACGCAGTCAGTGGCCCCTTACAGTGTCAAACGAATATATTATATATATCTAGTAATCGACGGAATTTCTACAAAGTCAAGAAAGCTCCGGCTGCTACGAGCCCTCTCACCTGTTGATGTGTGTGTAGAGAGAGAGACACACACACAGAGACAGAGAGCTCTCTATGGCAGTACTGCATGTCCCCCTTGCTTCTTCCCATCCTCATAGAGCCCCTTTTCGCGCACACTCGCTGCTAGATTTGAACTCTTGCTTACCTGATGCTAAACCCTGCCATTGCGCAGATTTTGAAGGGATTAAAGCTTGTGTTAGCATTACATGGGCCGATTTTGATGCAGGTGAATGTGAAGAGACATGGGGCACATGTAACAGCATGGGCATTGAAAGAGACACAAAGATACAGAGCATGAAATCGGGCAAGTTTGCTGCCAGCAGACGTGAAGGGGGAAGACAAAGAGAGAGCCAAAAGTGTGGGGAAATTGATGGCAAAGACCTGTGGCGAGTTGAAGATGGAGAAGGCATCAAGAAGGGGAGCGAATTGGATAGCAAAGGCATGGGCGAACTGAGCAGCAACGCGTCCGTGGAAAGCAAAAGCAATGGTAAGGTGGATCGCAAAAACAAGGGCAAATTGGATAGCAAAAGCAAGGAGGAGGCAGAGGTCAATGCCTGCTCTATGGAGAGGCAGAAGAAAGGTGCTTCGCATGAGAAGAGTGTAGATGCAGATTGCTACGTGACAGCCGTGATCGTGCCGCATGATTTTGTATGTGCGATCTCCAAGAGAGTGATGGAGGACCCCGTGGTGGTCGCCTCTGGGCAGACATATGAGAGGGCCTGCATCCAGGCATGGCTAGATGGGGGCAACACTCACTGCCCCATCACACAGGAACCCCTCTCCCATTTCCAACTCATCCCCAACCTCAGCTTGAAGACCCTCATCTCCTCCTGGCTGGCCTCCCATTCATGCAATTTGGGCAACACCACCCACCATAGCTTCTCTTCATCTAGTACCTCCTTTTCTTCTTGCCCCAATTTGGGTACCCCCATAGATGCCCACAGCCAAAGCTTCTTTTCTTGCTCATCATCTTCTCTCCCCAAGCTCCTCAGTGATGCTGAACGTCATAGCTTCTCTTCAAACTCCACGAATTCATCCACTTATGGCATCCCCAAGCTTCTCCAAGCTGCCCTCAATGACAGCTTCCCTTCAACCCCCGGTACCAGTGACTGCTCATCATGCTGGGACGAGGAAAGGGATGTGTGTTTTGTACAAAAAGAGCCAGTTTTGGAAAGGGATCCGTGTTTTGTGCAAAAAGAGCCAGTTTTGACGGATTCGCAATGCCCTAGTCATGACCCATTGTTGAAATCAGCACAGGGAAGGCAAGAGAAAGAGGACCCAAGATTGAAAAGGGTGCAAAAAGGCAACCTGGGTTGCAAATCTGATGAGCCACTGGTGTCATCTGTAAAGTCCTCCATCTATCTTGCCTCCAGGATCAACACCTTGGTGTCCAACCTGCAGTCTGAGTATGTAGACAAGCAGAAAAGCGCTGCCGCTGAGCTTAGATTACTGGCCAAGCATAATGAAGACAACAGGATGATGATTGCCAATGCAGGGGCTTTGGGGCCATTGGTGGCTCTGCTGCAGTCCAGTGATGAAACCACTCAGTTAGAATCCACCACCACCTTGCTAAACCTCTCCCTCAATCACATCATCAAATCCAACATCATCAAAGAGGGCGCCATCGATCCCCTTGTGAGGGTCCTAAGAGAGGGCCTGAGCTCAGTGGCTATCGAGAATGCAGCTGTGGCCTTAGCAAGCCTCTCAGTTGATGAAGAGAACAAGGCCAAGATAGGGTCGGCTGGTGCGATCTTGCCATTAGTGGACTTGCTAGACAATAGG
The DNA here is from genome assembly GCF_041138505.1 of Cibotium barometz. Taxonomy (NCBI): domain Eukaryota; kingdom Viridiplantae; phylum Streptophyta; class Polypodiopsida; order Cyatheales; family Cibotiaceae; genus Cibotium; species Cibotium barometz. The sequence continues at coordinate 21,233,945 of NC_141091.1, forward strand.
TCAACAAGGGGCAAGAAGGATGCAGCCACTGCTCTCTACAGATTATCTTCTATTGATGAAAACAAGAGGAGGATGGTGAGAGCAGGGGCATTAAAGCTTCTCGTGGATTTCATGTCTGATGGTGGGGGTACTGATGGTATGGTGGACAAGGCCCTAGCCATTTTGAGAAACCTGGTGAGCATTGAGGAAGGGAGGGTTGCTTTTGTTGAGGAGGGAGGTATCACATTTCTTTTGCAAATCATCCAAACTGGCTCCAGAAGAAGCAAAGGATTGGCTGTCCCCATTCTTTTCCAGTTGTGCAGACATAGCACAGAGCACAGGTCCCTTGTGTTGCAAAAGGAGCCCTTACCTGCTCTCATGGCCCTTTCGAAAACTCGGAACTCGCGCCTAAAGGCTCAGGTATTAATGCCACAGTCTAGAAGCCTTATAACCAGAGGTCAATTCTGATTCTGCATTGCTTAATCAGCCCTTCCTCCTCCACATATTTGCCTAATGGATGTGTGATATGTGTGCTTGTACAGGTTGCTGAAATAATTCATGATTTGGTGAGTCACACATGATCTTGATTGAGCCTAGGGCTTGCATATTGAAGAAGGTGAAGAGCATTCTTTTGGGAGTAAAGACCATCACTATGTCCACCTTAACTGTACCACATACATACAAAGATTTTCTTAATCCCAACGGTTAACTAAAAGGGACAATTATACCCAAATCGTACACGAAACGTGTTAAACTGATATCTCATTTTGCTAGCAGGAGAGCATGCCATTTACATGCTTCCATCCGGTAGCCTTGACTTGTGCTTGTGCAAAGCTCTTTTTACTTGCATCTATCTCGTTTAGAAAGTTGAGCAACCTTTACAATAGGAAACCTCTATTCATCATGTAAGAGAGCATACATTTATCAGCTACCTGACCATCTTCTTCCCAAGTAACCTTCTTGTCGCAATTTCATTGCCGTGCCAACAGCAGATAGTTGATTACAACTTCATTAACATTATAAGCACAAGGCAGTTGATGTAATAAACTCCCTTTAAAAAAAGGGCTACATCACTTTTTTCAAAATCTTAATGATGCAAAACATGCTGCTTTCCTCTCTTAGGCAAACAATAATTTGCTTATGAAGTGCACATGTCCATGTGAGGTTCTCTTTGCACCTTGACAAAGGTCACATTTATACAAGGAATAGAGGGCTTTCAGTACAAAATCTGTGTAGAACAGGCTTTTCCCACAGGCACATTTAACCATTAACTACAACTTCTAAACTTTTTTTTTAAAAGCACGGGAGGATCCTGAAATCATATGCAATCAGTTTCCACATGGGAGTGGGTAGATTCGAGCCTGTACCTCACTTTTATGAGACAAGGGTACTGTTGGTAAACTTGAAGAAAGAGGAAAAAATATTGAATGACAAGGGAACATTGAGTCCTTTTTACAAACCTTGTTATGATAGTCAGTATGTCAAGTAAGGTGACAAGGAAGCATTGAGTCCTTTATACAAAACTTGTTATGATAGTCAGGATGTCAAGTAAGGTGGCAACCACGGAACCATCGTGCCCACGCTGGTAGTATCCAAAGATTTGCTGGAGGGTGGGGCCTTGGTTGATGTCGAAGGCAAGCCCATGAATAGGTTATGTGAGTGGGGAGACCATCTGGATCAAAGCTTTGATGAGCTTGAAGAATCTGATAGTGGCAATGATTACTGGGTCTGAGACCTTGTGGTATGTCTTGCAGAGGTCCGGATCATCCAATCCTGATCTGGTGTGGTTCTTTGGGAGGAGGGATGAGTGGGAAATTATAGAGCATCTTCCCCCCTATCTCTTTCTTTGCCTTGTAGAAGTCCTCCCATGCGGAGTGACACTTGATAGGGAAGTAGAGCCCGAGGACTCGTTAGTAGCATGGGGCTCCTCTGGGGCATTGCAAAGCCAATATCTTGATTCTCAACTACAGGGCATTACAAGGCATGCAATCACTTCTACATCAATGCCAGCAAGTGTTGTAGATCACCCACCCAATGCCTTTTATAGGGGATGCACCATTTGGGTTTCCCGTGCAATTCCCTGTGGTGGGCAATGAATGCACATTGTAGTTCTTTTGAGACATATGTCTCGTGGTTGAGGTACTTGAGGATGGTTCGGAGCTCCAGAGGAGATTTAGACTTGATGAAGAGACTGTGATGAAGAGGTTTGTAAGCTTGGCGAGACTTGAGTGCCCCATAGAGGCTCTAGTGGGGGTATCCTGTGTGGAGTAGGGGAAGGCAGCATGCCTCCGGTTGTGGTTTCAGACGGTCATGGGTTTATCTGTTGGGGCTTGTGATTCTTTCCCTGTTTCTTCCTTCACCTCTTCTTCTCTGTTGGAGTCTTCCTCTTCATCATCTCCAGCCATTCTCTTGAAATGTAGCTTTGCTGCCTTGAGCTCCACCTCATCTACTCCTGGATATTTCACATGTTCATCCGTGAGGCTGTAGATGAGGGTGCTGAGTTGGGTCTGGATTTGAGTGTATACCCTGTAGTAGAGGATGAGAATACCTTTGGGAGGAGAGGTAGGCATCCAGGTGGTGGTATGTCTCGCTTACCAGGATGTAGACATTGGAGGGCTTCTCATAAGATATGCTGCTTGACCCCTGAGGACACACCACCATCTTTCTAGGTTCAAGATGATGAGGTGGCGGGTATGTCATAGGGGATTAGGAGTTCCAGCTCTTCTTGGAAGTAGAGCATGGGCGGAAGGGTAGGGAGTACAGAGTTGGGCACCTTATTGAGAATTCTAAAGACATTGACATATATGGGGATTAGGAGATTGGAAGTAGAGCATCAAGAGGGTTTGGAGTACGGAGTTGGCCACCTTAGTGACGATTCTAAAGGCATTGACATATGGGGATTACTCGCCTTGTAAGTATGGCATGTGGCACTGAGGCCTGTTATACATACCCCACCGCCCATGTATGGGCGGGTGATCGGGCGGGGGAGATTGCTTGCCCATGAATTATGGGTGGTGGATACCCCACCACATCAGCATGGGCAGGCAGGGGTATGGCGATGTGTAATGGGCCTAAGTGATACGGGATTAAATGAAGCCAAGTAATGGATCTATGGCCCTGGGGGGTGGATGAAATTTGGGTCGTTCGATGGGTGGTCAATGATTTTTCTTTGAAACTTCAAAAAAATTAACGACATATAAGTTTTTTAACCCAAAATTTCATGGTGAAATCTCTAGCTTAGTGGTAGAGCATTTTGGAACTTCCAAAAAAATAACTACATATAAGTTTTTTAACCCAAAATTTCATGGTGGAATCTTTAGCTCAGTGGTAGAGCATTGCCTTCTCTAAGCAGCCACCTTGGTTCAAGGCTCCATGCTTGTGTACTTGTTCGGAGACATTTTTGACTTGAAAATTTGTCTATATGTGTAGCCGAGTTTATTGCGTGCGCCTGAGTTTATTTCTTTTGCCTGAGTTTATTATGTGCACCCGAATTTATTGCATAGCTATCTTAGTCCACTCGATTTTTACGTTGTCGCTTCCCCACCCTAGATCCCAATAAGGCCCCATACCACCCTTTATAGTGCTGAGGCATCGCGACGGTTAGGAGTACAAGGGGGTGCATATTATAAAACATTAGGATTAACCTTAGAGCAGAAAAAAATTGATAAGGCGAGAATATAATTTTCCTTAGAAAAGTAAGACCTTTTGGAAGAGAAGATTTATTTTTAAAAATATCGAGAATCAACGTTTCAAATGGATATGATTCGTACGAGAAAAAGGAAAATATTTCACATTGAACAACAAGAGATAAATTTGACTGGAAAGAAAAAAAGGGAAGTTAAATGAAAGAGTACATATACAACGACCCAAAAATATAAATTTATTTAAAGTAGATCCGACATAGAGAGTCTCTATCACTAAACCATCACCAAATGTGAACGAACGAGTTCTCGGTGCATTGTTGTCTATTACTTCATCTGCATCAGCATTGCCCTCCTCTTCATAATCTCCATTGTTTCTTGCATTGAATGGGTCAAAGTACCTGGCGGATGGATTGTCGACAAAGAAAATATCTTCTATATCTATGCATTGGATAAGATGTGGGAGTTTCATGACTTTCCATACAACTGAAGATCTTTTCTTACTCATACCGGACCCAGTTTTTTGAATAATCCATGAGGCTAACGGGTAGTACTTTCCAGTATGAATCATTTTCAGAAGAGTGGTTTGTAAAGATGCACCAATTTTATTGGCTATGTAATTATCCATGTAGACATAAGCTCTCTCAAAAAGATTGATACGTGATAAACAGACTTTATTTTTCAAGTCAGCTTGGCCATATAGCTGTCGACCTCTAGTAATTTCCTCAGTAGATATGTTGTGCGAGAAAATTTAAAGTGCGGTTTATGGAAATCTTTCATGCAATAACCCACCATCCCTTCGAGGGTTTGCATCTTGACTTGCCTAAGCCCTCTACACATTACTAGTGCACCCTGAGGCTTAAACAAATCCCATCCCAAATTTCTTTTTATAGTTTGTCCTATGCTTATTAGAGATGGTGCCATTAAAGAACATACCATTTGAAAGTGCAAATGGTTTAATGTTCCTCCTTTTTCTAGTGCAAAAAGACCTTTCATACATTCCATCCTCACAAACTCCTCCAAGGGTTCCCAGTAGGAATAGTATATATCTCTATTTCCTATGACTATTGTAACAGACACCTCAAAGAGCCTGGTTTTTTTTCGGTTGGAAAAGAAGGGATTTTGTGTATGGAAGGTTCTGAATCCATATTCTTCTCGTTTCTCAAGTGGCTTTTTTCCTTTCGTATTTGCTTTGCTTGAACCTTCAAGAAACAAAAAAGGATTATATTTCGACTTGTAAAACAATGCAGAAATTAAGAAATGAGAGTGTTTGATATTTTACAAATTAAAGAATACAAAATTAAAATTTAAAAATATTTTATAAACATTAGTCTATATTTGAAGTACTTTATTGACCTACAAGATCAACTTTTATTCATAATCAAATTAAATCGTTTAATTCACTTTAATGTTTTCTCTTTTTTTCATTACTTTAATTTTGTAATTTTGATATTTTTTTCAACAAAAGTGAGTTAAGAAATCATAATGAAGCTATTCATTAAGAAATTATAAATAATTTTTCTTCATTTACGTCATTTTATTTAAATTGATGATCTTATTTATTTAAAAAGTATAATTTTTAAGATAAAATTGTATTGTTTTTTAAGAAAAGTGAGTAAAGAAATAATAATGAAGATATTCATTAAGAAATTATAAATATTCTTTCTTGGTTTACGTGTGTTTATTTTAATTGACAATCTTATTTGATAAGGTATAATAAAGTCTTTTTTTTAAGAATAATTTTAAAGATAAAATTATTCACCAGATAAAATTTAATACTTGTGCTAAAAAAGATAAGTTACTCATGTTCAAGAAAAACAACAAATTTTGCACGAAGACTGGGAGGAAAAAAGTAATAATAATTAAATAATAATTTAATGACAATTTTTAATGATTTATTTTATAATTTTTAGAATGAAGTTAGGAAAAATAAACGTTTATTAAAATCAAGAAAAAAATCCTATAACAACAGGGAAAATAACATATTAATGAACATTGCACGAAGACAAGAAACGAAGATTGGGAGAAAAAAAAGGTTTATAGATAATTTACTGACATAATAAACATAAAATTAGTTTAATTTATTGATTTATTTACTAATTTTCGGACAACAAACATAGTCTGAAAGAATAAATGTAAATTTAAAATAACTTTAAAAATCTATACCATCGAAAAAATTTGTAGATTTAGAGAGGAAACAAGATAAACAGAAAATGAAGGGAAACAAGATAAACAGAAAATGAAGGGAAATCGTGTACTACTAAAATTCATATTCGGCAAATGCGAAATCCAATTCATTGCATGTATACTTAAATTCGGCACATGCGAAAGAAAAATCATTGCATGTAAGCGATGAACGCTTTCACAAAAATTATTATGCATATGTTTTTTTAAGGATGACTGTAATCATATAAAAATATGCCAGCAAAAGATATATTATCATCTATCCAGAAATCCATATAAGATAGATATGGAGAAATAGGATAAATGTTTGAGGTGCGTATTTGCAGCAACTGCAAGGGAAAAAAAATCAGATGAACCCAAAAAGAAAATTATTAAGAAATATAAATTCAAATAGGATAATTAATCAATGACCCAAAAAAAAAGTTTAACAAGCACAATCATATTAATTATAGAATAAATACAAATATGAGAAAAATTTACCCGACGATCATGCCTTCTCCTTCACTGCGCGAAGAGTGCGAACCGTCAGAGGGCCCTCAGGTGGTGTAACTATTCAAGGGCTATTCAAGGGCAAGCTGTATTTATTTCAGCTCTAGGAGCAGTCGTCGCAGACGGGTAATCTTCATGACAAAGGAGCAGAGAAAAATTACCACAACGATTGAACACCATCAAATGCCATCCAAAGGCTTCTTCCTAGGAGGCATGATGAGCACAAACAGAAGGACAAAGGATTCTTAATACGATAAAAGAAAGAACAAGAAAAAGGCATGATAAGCACATACAGAAAGGCTCTTTAAATCGGCCATGCAATCGTTCTAGAAAAAGATTGTAACTAAAATAGACAGACCGTGGAGATGATGAGGATGGCATGAAACACACCAATGAAAATCAAACATCAATACAGAGATCACGTGAGAAGCACATGAGCAGAACTAAAACGTAGGATAAGAAAGGAAATATGTAGAACACCAAGAGATGACCGACAGATGCAAGAGACGCCACCACCATCTGCACCAGAAAGCGCAGCAAAGAAACGCAACACACAGGGCTGATGAAACGGACAGCACAACGCACGACCTGCACAAACCACGAGAGAAAAACAACAGCACAGCGCAAGACCTAAAGAAACGAGGTGACAAAGCAGCCATAGCGCAAAGTGCACGACCTGCAGAAACAACGAGAGAAAAACGAAAGAGATAAACAAAGGGGTTACATGTACACGAGACACGTGTGACAGGTGTCTTATTGTTAATTAATAAAACCCCAAAAAATGTTTGGGGTGCGTATTGAGGATACATAGTTTTGGGTGTCAAGCGGCGTTGCAAAAGAAGCGGCCAATGCTTTGGTCAGCTCATCGCTGTCGCCCAGGGCGACCGCCTCGACGCCTCGGCCAGCTCCCAGCCTCCGAGCTAACAGGTCCCGTCGGCGCCAAGCCCCGCCTCGTCAAGCTCAGTGCGGCCAGTGCAACAAGGAGCTGGTGCACACGAGCTGTAGCCTGTAACTCGTGAGAGGCTACTCGCGGGCGTAGGCAAGAGGTGGTTATTTTCATAGCAAAAGTAAGGAGACTTTGAAGTTTGAAGGCCCAAGGATGGGTTGTAGACTGTAGTGTGCGGTCGGCTGGTGGCCTTAAAGCAATCGTGGATGGTGGGCTGTAGACTGGTTGGCTGGTGGCCTTAGGGCAACTGCGCTAGGCTCTGAATTGGTGGAAGTGGTTGGGGAGTGGGTGGTTGAAGGCATATCAGGGGTGGTGGAGATGAGCATCGGGTGGAGTGGGTGGTTGAAGCCATATCGCAGGTGGTGGAGATGAGCGTCGGGTGGCGATGAGCATCGGTTAGAGCTGTGTGCGATGGTGCCTATAAACATCATCAGATGGCAATAGTAAGGTCGAGGGCGTTGAAAAATAAATAACACTTTTTCCTATGGATCTAACATGTCTTTTAAGGTGTTTTTAATACATACAATTTTAGTGGTTCTAACTCAATTTTCATGGTTTTTTTAATGTAGACTTATGACCCTTGACCTACTTTTGTGGAGCAATGTAAAGAGGTTTCAACAAGCTATTTGCCATCCTCCAAGGTTAGTAATATGTTTCTTTTTCATTTTCAATATAATTTTTAAAATAATTGCATTATTTTAACTTGCATGGTATTAATACTTGTGCTAAATGCTATTACTATTTTGTGGTTATGTATATGAGATTAGATAGTTTTTTATATGTATGATAAGGTTTTAAAAAAAGAAGTATTAAATTTTTGAAGTTTGTATAGATAAATTAACAATCACTTCATTATCTATGAATACAAATCGCAATGCTGGATGAGACTGGCATCTCTCAGAAAGCATATAGTATACTGTTTAAGGCACTAGCAGAGAAATGTCAAAGTAAGAAGCATAAAGGTTCGTTACTTCCAAAACCAATGCAAGTAAAGTTTGCATGCCAACATGTGAACTAAGAGGTGTTTGAGAAGCTTGGTTCACCAGTACATATTGAAGCAACATTCGTTGCTAAAGACAGAGAGGTACTCTTTAACCAGCACAATAATATTTTCTTTGATCTTGAAGGTTTGCTTAAGTACGGAGTTCAGTTCTTTGAGATTAGTCAAGAAGAATGTGAAGGAGTTCTAAAATTTGTTTTGAAACTAGATGAGTGTGAGATTTTAAAGAACAGAAAAATGGAGAGGTTTACTATCACTCTAATGAACAGGGCTTTAAACACATCTATTACAAAAGATGATGCAAGATATTTCAGTGTTCAATCAGAGAATAACATATTTTCGCTTGGATCTTTTGAGGTATCTTCTTTATCATTGAATATAACTGTGTATTACGTTGAAATAATTTAAACATGAAACTTGTATTAAACATGAGCTTCTTCCAAGTGACAGTGGATAAAGAAGACTTTAAATTTTGCATTGGGTGTTTCATCAAACTACAATTCCATCACTAATTAGTGAGCAAAGAAATGGAAGGGCCCTTCATGTGCCTGGGTTCAATGACTATAAAGTGGAATGGCACATGGCAGGTGATTTGAAGACTCTAAAATGCATGTATAACATAAGCAAAGGTGCAAATGCAAAGAGTCCATGTCTATATTGCATGTCAAGTGCCAAGACTTTAAATCATGTACTATGGAACAAAGCTCCTGATAGGCATTTAAAAAATAAAGATTTCAAAGGAGTGCTTGATATTCCTTTATCTAGAGTGCACATATGCACATTGCATGCACTATGTAGAATTGTAGAGAAGCTGGTGTATTTGTGCATATGCTTTGCATGGGTGTTAAAGCCTAAAAAAGAATCTCTAAAAGCAGTCAAAGCAATAGAAAAAGTGCATTGGCTTGCATGGGGGGACATGTTAAAATTGAGGAGGACGACAAGCGGTCACAAGGGGGCAGCAAAGTACCAAGAAAACCATCAAATAGGTGGTGTGAAATCTAAAAGATTTTTCTCATACTGCCTCAAAGACTGTCGAGATAAAAACAAGCAAAAGATGTTTAATCGATGGAAAGATCTACATAATGCAATCAAGGGCATTGGAAATGAAGGTTCAATCCAAAATCGGAAGGCAGATGTGTGGATTTCACTTGACAAGATCTTTTCATTCATGGAGAAAAAGAGCTGGAGCAATAGTGAGATAAAACTATTTGAAAATATATTAGAGACTTGGAGGAAGGCATTCATTGCAGGATGGAGTGATCAACATGTAACTCATTACATGGTAAGAACTTTAAAAAATGGTGCAATCTCAATACTGTGAGACCAACTAATACATACATCTGATTTTTTTATGTTGTCATTGATTGCAGCATATACTATATAATCATACACCATATTTCACAAAGACATGCGGTTTATTGTCAATATGGTCAACTCAAGGCATAGAGAAGTCACATTACATGGCAAGAACATGTTACTTTAAGCACACTAGACATGGTGGAGGTAAGAATCGAGCCAACAGTCTTTTAGAGTTACATCAATGGACTTACAGGAAATTGATTCACAAAAAGTAAAACAAAAAGACACATTCAAGTCCTCATCATTAACACGTGCAATACAATTGATTAATAAAGAAAAGCGACAATGCGCTTGGAATCAGTTAAATTCGAGAGAGCACTATCCGTTGTGGCATCACTCAAGAGTCAGGGTTGGGAGAAGGTGGTCTAGATGAGGTGGGCTTGATCTTCTTCAGTGGTCTTCCTTCTTCATCTTCCTTTTTCTCTTCTTCGTCTTCATCTGTCGGGAGATCTATTTTTGGCATCTGCACCATTGGAGGCAACAGTTCCGACCGGCTTTTTCTTGTCCTTATTAGATATCTTTTTCCATATGGATGCAATGTGTCTGGGTCTGTAATTCCTGCTACAATAGCATGCGCTGTATATATGACAGGTAGTAGGGGCATTTTAGTGCTTGGCAACCATACCCTTGACCAAACACCCGCAGTGCAAACTGTTTCTCGTCGACAAGCACCACCTTCTCAGCATTTAAAGGCACTTCGTGTCCACCACAAAACCTGGATAGTACTTTGAATGCGAATAAAGGGAATTTTGCATTGTCTTTTGAGAACTCCTTGTGAAATATAATGATATGCGTATTAAAATTGTAATCATCATGACTCATGCCACTGCTTGTTTTTGCTGTTGTCAATTTTAAGCAAGTGTCGTAAATTGCACGTACCTTTTGATGATTCAAATGTCTTATATATTGAGCGAGAGCAACATCCTTTCGATGGCCTGTTGACTTTGAAGTGGAAGCTCCAAATGATCTTGAGCCTCCTACTCTCTTCAAGAAATCATCATCATATACAAAAACCTGGTACCAATGTTATATGTTTAATTGACACAATTGACAAAGTCCACATAAATCAAATTCTTATAGTTTGAAAAATCTTCCGCTCTATTACCTGTTGATTTTCATCACCCTCAAGCATGGATCTTGTCCACAAAGGGATCATGGACTTACTGTCTTCATGCATAGTAGGTGCCAAAAATTTACCCATATTTGCCAAACCCAAGATGGTCGGCAATTGCTGCAGCCTCCTCCTCGGAAGGCAATTGGGTTTCATATGTCCTAGCTTCATCGAACATCTTCTTTAATATCTCCTTGCCAGGCAGTTACTCAAAGTCCTGGACTGTAGAATCAGCTAGTAGATAATTGTCAACTCCTTTCTCTATCCAACCCATGTCTGTTTCACTAAAATCTACTAAGACAGCCAAGCAATAATCTCACGAATATTGAAATGTTGCATAATGTTTATTAATAATACATAATCAGCTTGGGCTAGTAAAACTGGGCAAGAAGATAGTGACAACTCTCCATGTTCATCTCATTTAGAAGGTGCTACATCGAAGGGGATAAGGGATGCATTAGCCTCAAAGGTTTCCTTTTCGGCCTCTGCCCTCTCCTCTACTGGGTCTATAGCCACCTCTTCCTCAACCCCATCATCCTCGAAATTGGCACTTGAGTGCTTGCCAAAGTCACTGTCTTCTTGGGCTCTGAGTCCTCAATAAGAAGATGCAGAAAACAAAGAAAACCATAACTAAATTGGAGCGGGTGACACTTCTTTGAGTGTATTGAGCATTTCTCCTCTACTCTATTGCTGCAGAGCTGGGAATCTTTTCAAGACAATGGCTAAGCCTCCTCTTCATGACTTTGTTTGTTACAAAATCAGATGGATGAACATATCGTTCACCATTGGACATAACGATATTGGCAAAAACAGTGTCTTCATACTCTTGCTCACGGTCACCGAGAACAATCCTACAAGAATTAATGACATTCTCAAGAGAAAGTTCCTTCTTGAACATTGAAGACAACTCATGAAAACACTCGTGGGCTTCTGCATTGTACAAGAACATAAACAGCTTTTCTACACAAGACTCTTCTCCCTAGTCATCCAATTCGTAGACAATGTCCAACTCTTTCGAAGATATGCCTAAAAAAATATTTCACTCAATTAGAACATACACACTTATTATACATGGGGTTAGTACCTGGCGATAAGGAGATTTGGATATACACATGCAAGCCCCTTGTCGCTTGGTACTAGCACCAAAAAAAGAGGGGTCGGTACCAAGCAGTAGAGGGCTCACACGGAATTCACGAGCCCATCACCGCTTGGTACTAACCCCTAAATTTAAAGAGACTTAAAGGGGTCAATAAGTTTTATTGTTTTTTTTTAGATGAAGCCTTAAAGGGGTCAATAAGTTTTATTGTTTTTTTTAGATGAAGCCTTTATATATATTAAATAAAAAACATACAAGCGACATATTTTGCATTTTAGTTGTATTTTGTAAGCTGAAATAGTCTATCTTCCAGGCCTAAAAATTTAAGGCCTACCCTAAGCTTAAACTTGAAGGCCTATAAATTTACTTGGCCTTCATGTTTACACATTTGCAACCCACTACTACTCTGGAAAATTTGATTTCAATTGAAACCTTAGTTTCCATGGTGGTGAAGAGAGGGAGGGAGGGAGAGATGGACATACCTGCAGAAAATATTGAAAGCTTTGGTGATGCAGAGGGACTGCTTGTTTTGATGCAGAGGGACGGCGATGGCAATGGCGAGGGACGGCAACATAGGTAACTCAACGCAAATGGGTGTCTCATCTTATCACAGAGGTAGTTAGCTTTGAGGATTTTCTATTAGACTTAAACCTAGAAGGATTTTAGCATGCAAAGAAAATTTAGGCAGTTAGCTTTGAGGATTTCCTATTAGACTTAAACCTAGAAGGATTTTAGCATGATGCGAAGAAAATTTATGAAATAGTGTAAATTTCTAAAAATGTATGTCCCAAATTGCTTGATTTGCTGGTTTGAGAGGAGTCCAATGGGAATTTGGGTATGTTTCTCAAAAATATTCTCCCCGAACACTGCTCCCAAGGGCGATTTGGGACTTAAAAAACCTAGTACCACACGAGGAGTTTTGGGACGTTATCGACTCATACCACTCGTGTGGACATTTAAAAGGTCGAACACATTAACGATGCCTGAATATGGTATGGACGATGTGCTCACTCATCGACTTTCTTGCATGTGTTCATTTTTTTCACCTCTGAGTCTCTTGACAAAATAGCAAGAGTCAAATGCCATCGCTACTACATCCATCGTCCTCCGAGTCTCTGACTGCATCAGCCTCCTCAACGCCCCCCAAACTGAGCCAAACGCCATCAACCTCTACATCTATTACATGTATTTCAAAGTTCTTTCAGACCTCTATACATGTATTTCAGAGTTCTTTCAGACCCTCTATTAACGTTTTGATGTATGTTTTGTGAATGTTGATAATAGTGTCTGTACAAAGCGCTAAGGGTTTCATCGGGGTCCTTCTGGTCCCATATCACTTAATACTGACCCCCTTGGCTCACATTGCCCACAGGTCTAGTACCAAGCAATATTGGTACCTCTGGACTCCTGTTTGTTTCATATCGCTTGGTACCAACCCCACTATGATAACGTTGGTCATGGGGTCAGTACCAAGCGATACAAAGGCCTCTCGAATCCTGTCTGCTTTATATCGCTTGGTACCAACCCCATTGTGAGTCATGGGGTCAGTACCAAGCGAAACAAAGGCCTCCGAGATCGTGTCTACTTTATATCGCTTGGTACTAACCCCACTGTGAGTACTAACCCCACTGTGAGTCATGGGGTTAGTACCAAGAGAAACAAAGGCCTCCACGATCGTGTCTGCTTTATATCGCTTGGTCCCAACCCCACTATGAGTCATGGGGTAAGTACCAAGCGAAACAAAGGCCTCCGGGATCCTATTTGCTTTATATCGCTTGGTCCCAACCCCACAATGAGTCATGGGGTCAGTACCAAGCAGAGCAAAGGCCTCCGAAATCATGCCTGCTTTATATCGCTTAGTATCGACCCCACTATGAGTCATGGGGTCAGTACCAAGCGATAAGAAGCGGAAGTGGATGAGTGGGTGGAATCCAGGAGAAATGTCGAGCTACAGGCAGATAGGGAGGAAAGAGAAGAAACACTGTGGGAATAAATGGAAAGGCTGTAAGAGGAGCAAAATCGAATAGTCCCAAGCGCAGTCAACCTCTCAATCATGACGTCGCTCTCCCATGCCCCTGACTCTTCTAATCGGTGTCACCATCATTAGACTTATATTTACATTTGTAACATTAATATTAATTTTGTAAGAGACCTGACATTGTTTTGTAAGAAAAAAATCTTTCATATATACAATTGCTTTTGGAGTTACAATGTCTCAATACTGTCATCATTCAACGATTAATCAAGTGAATAGTATGAGAGACAGATTCTTTGCAGAAAGTCATTTTCTCTTTTCACCTTGGCACCTGTAAAAAAGGGGTTTTGTTAGTGGTATCTTACATAATGTTATGCACAGCATACTAAATGGTGAATGTAAATATAAATGGTTTACCTTTTTAGTATCCATTGTAAATGTATATTCTTTTGGCAATTGTTCAATCTGCTTGTATGTAAGGTCTGCTCTAATTTGAGAAAGAGATGTTTTAGATAGTGTGTTCAGCATTGTAAGCAATTGCCCTTCCAAATATATCTCCATTACTAGAGGCGTATTCTCGGGATCTGACTCCAAATCTTGATCTAATGGAACAAGGTTGCAATTAACATAATGATATTTGGTGTAGTGAAAAGTTGCAATGAAGTTTTGAGAGCTAATAATGTACTTGCAAACTATTGATGACTTCTTCAAAACAGAAATGATGCCTTCTATCTTTCTCATGTCCCAACCATTGTCCAAAAAGTCCAGTGCCTTATTTGACTTGCAAATAAACATCGTTGAAGTATTTCTTATTTCTTCATCAAAGAAAAAGTCAACAAACACTTCGATAGGCATAAAAATAGTAAGCTTGACATTCTTTGTTGCAAACAGATGCCTTAAGAGACTTCTATATGTCGTGATACAACTTGATCCTATAACTTTCACTAGTTTGGGAAGTTTGCAATGGCCAATCTTTGCTTCCAAATAATGGGAGGGGTAATGGAGTCAAACGACCCCATCCAGAAGACGTGTTTGGTTCTAAGTACTGCATATCATAGAAAAATATGACGTGGTCTGCAAGATCTCTATGAGTTCTTCCTTTGTGAATTTGTTCTCCTACATATGCATGGAAAGCATCAAAAATCCCACTTATACTCTCCACTGGTTGCCAATCTATCCTATTGGATGGATAAATATCTGCATAGAACTAAAAGCTGACATTTTTAAAACAACAATTAGACACTTTTAAAACAATAAGGAGACAGGGATGAATGGATAAAAAAACTACATAATAACAACAATTAAACACTTTTAAAACAAAATAAGCTTTGACTAAGATACTACTCACAGTTGGGACGATATCGTGGAAGACCAAGAGGAAATTTTTTCACCCTCAAGTCTACATGCTAGAAAACATGTTGCATTAGTACCTCTGTCACATGCTTGCTCAATTCACATACCTTGAACTCTTTAACTTGTCCCTTGAATGGCTCCACAAATTCATTAGCATTTCTCCTCTTCCTCTTCCTTCTCTGTAAAAGTACCCAGCTCTTGATTGTAATTGTAGATAGTATTCATGTCCCATCGTCCGTATTATAACTATTGAATATAGTGATAGCTGAAATACTAGTATAAGGCTTTCTACAGGTTGCCATTTTGTGTACGAAAAGACACAGAAGAAGAAGATGAGAGCTTAATTTGGAGGAGACTTAGAAAAAGAAAGAATGACTATGTTGGAGACGAAGAAGATCAGAGCTAGTTTTGGGAGGGAACTTAGAGATTCTCTATCATTAACTACCATTCTCTATCATTAACTACCACTATCTTTTAGCATACATGCAAAGATTCGGTAGTATTATTTTAAGTTGAGTAAATGTTATTTTAAGATGCATTTTGAGCATAATTTTACTCTATTTACTTGAATTCTTGCTTTAAAATGCTGAATTTCTCCGTTTACGGAAGCCTCTTCCTCATTGGTTGAGCGCCACTCTCTCTCTAGAACTAAAAGGCCCAAAATTGAGTCCACATTTCTCTTAATGCGTTGGCTTATTGCATTGGGCATAGCTACATTAGTCGCTCTGCTCCTCCGGAGCCGACTAGGTAGTCTGAAACCATGTAAGTGTCGGGTCTTGACCGGACACCGAACAAGGTATTTTTACAAGCAAGAAATCTCTGAGAAAAGACAAAGACATTTCTCAATAAAATATAACATTTGAAGAAATCTTTAGAAAAAAAAAATTTAATCTCAATAAATATAACATTTGAAAAGACATTTCTCAATAAAATATAACATTTGAAAAGATCTTTAGGCAAATTTATGTTTGCTTTCTAGTAGTTCAATAAGCAATTCTACCAATATATAGCTTTAAAGTTATAATGTTGAATATCTCCTTGTAGAGAAAAAGAAGCCCATATAGCTTTAAAGCTATAATGTTGAATACCTCCCTACAGAGAAAAAGAAGCGCATATTTTACAAGATGATAAAAAATGTTTTGTACACTCATTATAAATGCTAAAATGCTAATACAAAAAGATAAAAAAAATGTTGGATACCTTTCACAACATTGGATTTTGCATGATTCCAATGGGTAAAATAACCAAAGGAGGAGTTTAAAATAGATTTGGAGACACCAACCTCTAAACATAAAAGAATATTCAATTAAGATGTTAATATGTTATTATATATTCAAATCATTATCCAAATTTCAATCAAGATAATGATTGAATATAAAATATATATGTGGATTTGTAGTAGCAATAATACAATGAGAGTGGCCCATCCTTTTCTCCTTGCTAATCAACACATCTATGATTAAAACAAGTTTACAAGAGGCTTGCTAAAAGGATGCCACTAAATTTGTGAATATCTCCATATAAATTTTGTTGAGAAACAAACAAGAGAATGAGAGATGGGGAGGTCAAATTTTGTTGTCAAAATAGGGGAAAAGGAGAAGAGAGGAAGAAGAAAAGGAAATAAAAGAGAGGGAATTGAAATTTGTAATTCATAAATATGTACATCTCACATTCACATTATTTTAAGGTGTGAATGAAGAGGTAGATCTGATTTTTTTTTTAGTGGGAATTTTTCCTTCTTTTCAAATGTGAAGTCCCAATTTTATATAAGATATGCTTAATCTTGTGTCATAATATGCTTAATCTTTTGTCATAATATTTTTAAAAATTTAATGTTATAGGATCTAGAATTCAAGCCTTCCCATTGGACAATCCAAAGGGTCTACTTTTTTTAATATTTTGTTAGAGGAGGGCCATTTTTTGAGTCCTAAAATCCCCTACTACTCATCAACATTACGCTATTATTTTTTTACTATGTTAATCATCTTGTAATTATGTTATCTACCACTATAATGTCTTAATATCATTGTATTTCTTCTTAATGACACGAACAAGTCCCAATGGTGACTAGACTTTGCATACGTGTGGAAGATATGTGTCCCAACACTCTTACAAAGAATGTTGGGATCATCGAGCCTCACCGGAGCAAGGGTTTAATGGCTGGGGTGCTCTTCATCTTAGTCGGTGAGGTTTTGGATCTCTACTATGTTTAGAGGGGGTGGCCAATGCATGGAGGTGAGAGGTATGTTGTGCGTTAGGGGTTAACCTAAAATGATGTTGTAATTAAACGAGGATGAGGATTTGGAGATTAAAGGGTTTGAGCTATCCTCATTCACTCAGGGGACATAGTGATAACCATTACATAGGGGAGATCGAGTATCGTGGTTCTTCTTTGCTAGCTAACTATATGCAATCATGGTTGTGATCCATCCTTTTCTAAGGATAATGCATTATTTCACATTGTGCTTATCTTGGGTGAGTGGGTGAGAGGTCCATTATCACTCTCTTATTTCTCCTCATTATTTCACATTGTGCTTGTCTTGGGTGAGAGTGGGTGAGAGGTCCATTATCACTCTCTTATTTCTCCTCATTTTTCTTGTGAACTTGATAGAGCATGTCTTGGGTGAGAGAGGATAAGAGGTTCATGGTAGCATTTCATCTTGCTACCATCTCAGTACCATTGAAATATCCTTCCATCTTAGTCCCATCAAGGGTCTCTATTGTATTGCACCTTAAAAATTAGTTTTGGTTACTCACTAGGGACCTTGGCCTCTATACTTATGTTTCTGTTTGGTGTTCTTAACACTGTACATAAGTTCCATGTCTCCTACCTTCATGCACTTGTCCTTGACTCCATCATTAAGTCCCTACTTGTGTCATAGTTTTTCAACCATCAATCCCTATGCACATCATAATATTTTATGACTTGGTTTCTCTAACTTAGTTTCTCTGACTTAGTTTCTCTAAGGTAGCTAACCTCTCTATGAGAGGGTTTCTCTTGAGTTTATGCCTTGTTACAATTCAAAGGGGCTTTGGGACCAAGTGTTCCATTGGCATGATTGTATCAATCCCAAATTGTTGTTGATAGCCACCTCTTCTATGTGGTGTCGTAGGCCCCATAGAGCATACCATAAATTGTGCTCCCAATTACTCCTTGATGCCTCTATTGTCTTTGTGAGAATGGTGCAAAATGTCTTGTTTGTGCCTTTGGCTTGTTGGCCGTTCACTTGCATTAGCCCATTTTGGGGTTGACAGGAGTCACCACTATAATTATACATCAAATAACAAAGATAAAGAAACCAAAATCATGTATGATCAATCTATGAAGCAATGATGTCCAAATCTACAACTTGGATGCGTGCCTGAAAATAGTCCAACGAAATATTATAGCAATTCTCACTCCAAGAGCGTGTGGTAAAAATCTAGAAAGGATTCCTTGTTTTGAATGTACATGTATTATGAGGTTAAGAATTGTAGAGTAATAGGCCACTCATGAGCCTTGGTTGCTCGATCGGCCATAGTTTAAGTGTGTGTGAACACTTATAAGTCACTTTCTCTCATAATGTAACATACTCTCCCATTGTACAATAGAGTCTTGCTCTTGTGCTAATCCTCTCTCTAATATTTTTTTCTAATGCATGCTAGAGTGAGCTTGTATAAGTGTTGTGAGGTGAGAGGAGGGAAAAGGATCCATAGTCCAGTGTAACGGTGTGACAATGCTTGCAGGAGACAGTGAAAACTACTACACAAGGAGGTGTGGAGCTTGGAGACCTTGAGGGTTATGAACTTGACTATTGGAAAGATTCATCGATTTTAGCTTACGAAGGTTATCTATTGTAAATTTGTTTCTAGGAGAGGACAATCCTAAAAATACATTCAAAATTCACAAGGAGATTATTGTAGCAAGCTACAACCGTCTCATGGAGATCTTTCTAATGGCCAAGATCATAACCTTGAGGCTCTCCAAGCTCACACCAATTTGTCACCATCTCCGAGCATTATCACATCGTCATGTTAGACTATGGGTCATCATCTCTCCTCTCACCTCATAGCACTTATATAAGATCACTACTAGCATGCATTAGAAAAGAAGATTAGAGAGAGTATTAACACAAGAGCAAGACTATATTACATAATGGGAGAGTATGTTGCATTATGAAAGAAAGTAACTTATATACAAGGCCATGTGATCAAGTGCCCAAGCCTCATGAGAGGCATATTTCTCATACAATACTTAATCTCATAATACATGCATGAAGTACATTCACACGTAATTCAATCTAGCTTGTTGCCCCATGCTCTTAAAGTAAGAATTACGATAAATATTCTATCAATAATTTTTTAACACTCGTCTAAGCTGTAGATTCTGACACCATTAATTCATAGATTGATTACATATTCTTTTATAGTATCCGTCTTTTTTATTTAATATAGAATTATAGTGGTAACTCCTATTAGCCCCAAAATGGGTTAGCATTCACCCTTTCCTAATCACTTGTCTCCTTGAGAAATCTCTCAAGACTTACCCCTAGTGGAAGTGTCTGTCTCGTTAACGGGGCTATCTTTATTTATAGTCAAGGGATCCCTCTTCTCTATGACACTCCATACGTGGGCATAATGCGGATCATCAACACACTTCCCCTTAAGTGATTCTAAAAAACTACTCTTAATTTGAGTAAAACTCAACTCGTTAACCATGGGCATGCGATTCAATGAATCAGTCCACATTGTAATGTCCTTTTCTATATCTCAGTTGAAAGTCAAACTCTTGGAGCAACTCAGTCCATCGAGCTTTGCATCCTTTCAAATCTTTTTGACTAGATAGTCATTTGATACTCTCATGATCAAAGACTATCTCAAATCTGGCACCATATAAATAATTCCTCCACTTCTTTAAGGCATGAATTATAGCATATAACTCCATTTCATAAGGTGAATAATTTTGTTGTGCTCTGTCCAACTTTTTACTTTCAAATGCAATAGGTTTCCCCCCTACAGCGGTGAAGTACTACTCGTCGGCAATGGAAGATGAAAGGCACGAGAGGAAGAAAAAGTAATTGCCTCTCCTTACGCGTCAGCTACCATGTGCAAGGTTTTGTTCATCTCTGCGGCTACTGTGTGAACATTTATGTGTCAACTTGATGGTGGCTGATTTAAACACAAAAGTGGTGATCGGTGTATCCACAACGTGCAATGCTCATAAGTTGAAAACGTTGAGGCATTGTTGACCATCCTACTCTGATACCAATATAAAGGCTTCCATAACTGCACGACCTTCTTCTCCAAAATAGAGTGCTGAGAGCCCCTTCGATTCACCTCCCAACCACAGCCAAAAGCTACCCGGTTTCTATATCTAGACTCAAACTCTTTTAATAGCATTATGCTCTTCACACGTGCCTGGCCACTCTTATTAGTGCTTGATCACCCTAGAGTCCGTAACCGATCTTTTGGCTCCCCTAAACCCCACCCGTGCCTTGTCCGGACGGTCGAGCTCTCTAGGCTCCCAGTAATTCCATTGTCATGCCAGTAGGTTACAAGATATTTCGATTGAGTTCCAAGTTGTTAACATGTACTTATCAAAACCGAGCACAGTGTCACGTGTGTAGAGGTCTAGGCCAAATCATGTAACTCAATCAAGTTCCATGTGTGATCATCCATGTTGGCAAAGTAACTTGATTGAGTTTGAGCCAATGCGTCATGGGGGGATGACCACACCACCATGTAACTCAAATGAGACAACCTGCATGGATGTTCTTTCTTAGATGAGCCTTGATATGACAGGCTTCTATGTGATTTTGGTAGTATACACTACCTCTCAGCATGTATTTCACATTGATGTTTGGTGCACATGCCCCCATTATGAGGAGAAGCCATTGGTGCACGTGTCTTTGGTGGAAATCCTAGCTTAGATGCCGATCGGGTTGTTTTGTGACCATTGATGGTTAGGAGATGGTCAAGGGTTTGAACATAGTTGTCAGGGCAGGGGAGTCCCAGGAGAGCTAGTGGCATGCCTTGGCAGGGGGTTTAAGTGCGAGAGCCCCAGCCCAATGGTATGGATTTATTATTAGTGCTGAGAAGTGGGCTAATTAGTTATGTTGAGGGCAATGATTGGGACAATGAGACTATGTCTATGCGAAGTTACCACCCATATTGTACCACACCTCTTTTAGCATTATATATGGCATAGTTATCACAAGCCAAGGTACCTAAGGCTTATGAGTATAGTTATATATGGCATAGTTATCACAAGCTAAGGTACCTAAGGCTTATGAGTATCCAGACCCTCTACACTTAGTACACTCAACATCTAGATTTTGTCTAGATCACCATCTAATTTGATAACACCATTACATTGTACCTATCTCAAAATTTTAAATTCTTTCCTTCTCTATCTATTACACTTTTCTTTGCTATCTATCTTTCCGCTATGCTCTATTCTTACATATATCAGAGCTCTTGGGTCCTTTTCGTAGAAATAGTGTATATATTCTAGTCTTTCTTTGCATAAAATACTAGAAGTGATGGCTTCTATCTTGACTGCTACTACTGCACAAGTCTTGTGCATTCATCCACTAGCCTTCTCAAAAGGCAAGTTTGATGGGATATACAACACTCTCTAGAAAATCAAAATCAACACCATTCTCGACTCTTATGAGGAAAATCTACCCACATCGTTACCGTATTAACAACTTTAACAATCTCATTACACCCTTGGTGCACTATTGGTTCTTTTTGCTTACACTTTTGAAGGGACCAAATACCATGAACTCAAGCCCTAATATGTTTCAAAGTGAGGGGCTGAAGACATAGTTCAAGATGAGCCTCCTTGTTATTCTAAAAATAAAGTAGTGTCTTTTCACAAAGTGGAAAAGATCACGAAAACCACATGATGGAAAGGAAAAATAAGACATGTGAGCACGGAAGGATATATAGAGTTCCAAAAATTCCTTGGAAACATGTTTTGACATTCTAAAATTTCTTGAACACTTTAATGCATACACAAGTGAAAGGGGCACCATAGCTCTACCAAAAACTAGGAGGACAAAAAACACAAAAGCCGATAACTTAGTGTATAATGGCCGAGCCAAAACAAAGCGATAAAACTTACATAGCCAATACAATACTCCAAGCATGTATATGTGGGAGAGGAGTTTCTAGATGATAAAAAATAAAAAGTAAATCATTGTTAGCAAAATTATGGAGCTACAAGGACATGACAAGTGCACCACACAAATTATTAATATTGCAATCCCTTTTATACAATATACCAAACTAGTGACTCAGTGTCCACACAAGACAAACCCTAATTATGCAAAATGATCAAGGAAAAGATTCAAGTGTGCTAGGAATCAGGGTTTATTTATGTATATGGATTGGGTGTCCCCAATCTCTATTGTGCACCAAGAGAATAGGAAGTTGTAGATATGTATTAAATTGTATAGTTTACAAAGATTTATCAAGCTTTGTGTAGACTTCTAATAAAGTTTCACCACGATTTTTTTAGCCCATTCACCCATAATTAGGTTGCTAAAAAATTCCATGTGCATATAGATGTCTCTAAGGTTATAGTGGGACACAAGTAAGGGAACATAAGCTTGACTATCCATTTTACTTTGCTATCTGTAAATTAAATCAAGTAGAGCAAAATTACACTTGTAAATTAAATCAAGTAGAGAAAAATTACATTGCCACAAAAGAGAAGGATATGGTCAAATGCTAAACCCATTCTATATGGATCATGAAGTGCTGTTGTATTTGGTAAACAAGCCTTACCTAAGAAGGCACATTTAAAGGTGGATTTAGTTATAAAGATAGGACATTGTTGCAACTTGTGAGACCATCCTAAATAAGCATCCTTCTCTTTATGCAATATTAATTGAGGCTAATTGCTAATAAGGACAATAGAAATTTATGATGTATTAATTCATTGGGACTAATTACTATAAGGTTAATGCTAAGGTTTTGACCTTAGCCATGTCTTTCCAAGCATGCTCAACCTCATGCCCTCAGTGCCTTGAATTA
This sequence comes from Cibotium barometz, assembly GCF_041138505.1. NCBI lineage: Eukaryota > Viridiplantae > Streptophyta > Polypodiopsida > Cyatheales > Cibotiaceae > Cibotium > Cibotium barometz. The sequence continues at coordinate 21,257,100 of NC_141091.1, forward strand.
TCTTTCTATTCGCAATGCTTGCAGAATCACACAATCACTCTATGTCAAGAGAGGGTCGTGTACCTCTTCTGCTTGTCTCCTTATGCGAGAGAGCGACCCTAATGCATGCATGGAGAGAGAGAGAGAGAGAGAGAGAGAGAGAGAGAGAGAGAGAGAGAGAGAGAGAGTCTCCTTTGATGCTCGTGAGCACTACCACCCCTTCCCCTACCATGTACCCTTAAGAGATATGACTCTACTTGAGAGTCATAGAGAGTCTCCTTTGATGCTCGTGAGCACTACCACCCCTTCCCCTACCATGTACCCTTAAGAGATATGACTCTACTTGAGACCATTAGTTCTAAGAAGAGATCTATAGGAGCCTAGCAGATCTCTTTGGGGGAGAGAGAGAGAGAGAGAGAGAGAGAGAGAGAGAGAGAGAGAGAGGGTGGGGGGGTTTCCCATTCCCCTGTTACCTTGTACCCCTGCAAGACATGAGCCTACTTGGACATCGAGATGTAGCATAGGTACAACGAGTTGTACATCATATGCAACTTGCGAAGAAGAGTCGTTGTTAGAGCACACTACCCATTATGACCATTAGGGATGCCCAAGAAGTCATTTTTTCATGTGTATGGCTAATGGGTGATTCCGTTATTTCCAAACACATGGTATATGCAGGAATGGGGCCACACTAAGGGTTATGAATGATACTATGTGAAACACGACAGATGCCATAGGTGTACATTTAGGCCTCAATCATTTATCTTTGTCAGTAGGTGAAAGAGAGGCATAGGTGGTACTGAGCGCATGTGCGATGTAGGGATGGTCATCGAGAGTATATGTGGGACATTTATTAGATGTCGATGGTATTTCTTATGGTGGTGTGAGCCATGATTATTTTGTTGGTCATGCACCATTATTTGTATATATTATTTTATCTGCCCTCCTGCACTTGGGCAATGCTATTTTTATTAACGCATGTGAACTAGGTTATTAGTTTTATACACTTTGTGTGTGAACAACTCTATAGTGCAAGCCCAATTTTGTATGAGATAATATTTGTACCTCCAAGGACTAATTTTTTAATACATATCCAAATAGTCATGTCGTGCAGGGAGCTACATGTATGAGGGGGAGATTCAACCCAGGTTCGACGCGACCTTAAGTAAATGGTGATGTTTAATTTTTTTATTATTGTTTATGCTATGGTTTTGTGTTTGATTTACTCAAGGCCTATGTTTATGCTATGGTTTTGTGTTTGATTTTTTTTTTTAAAAAAAATTATGGTATAGATTGTTTTTCTTCATAAGCATGGAAAATGCCGCTTAAGGGCCGGCGAGGGCGGCGGGAACGTTGGCAAAGAATCTACGATGAAGCAAATTTAATTGAATTGAAAGGATGATGAGAAGTGCTCAATGGCTCCAAGCGTGTGTATGAGTAGCCGATGGAGCCTTCAGGGCAAAACCGCACTGGTCACCGGGGGAACTCGTGGCATCGGGTACCCTTAATCCCTCTTAATCCTCTTGTTAGTGTTTAATCACTCTTGTGCTGGCAGTTCGTATACAAAGGTTAAGTTCGTGCTTATCTTGTGATTAAGTTCGTGCTTATCATTTGATTACGTTCGTGCTTATCATGTGATTGCGCCTTTGATTACGTTCGTGCTTATCGTGTGATTACGCCTTTGATTAAGCTCTTATCATGTGATTACGCCTCTGCCTTTGCGCTTAATTGGATGATCGTGTCTACCAGGCGGGCTATAGTTGAAGAGCTGGCTGGCCTTGGTGCATGCGTGTACACGTGTGGCCGCTCCCAATCGGACTTGGAGAGATGCCTGACTGCCTGGAAAGCGGCTGGCTGGCACGTGCAAGGCTCGTCTTGTGACGTCACTCTGAGAGAAGCCCGCGCTCAGCTCGTGCACAACGCAACCGAGTGCTTCCAAGGAAAACTAGACATTCTTGTGAGTACATTATTATTGTGCATTTCTAATGTATTGCTAGGAGTGTATGTATTATTGTGAATTTGTACCACTTGAAGTTTATGCAAGTTTTTTTCCCCCTTTTTTTTAGTTTATGAAAAAAAATATGGAAGTTTTTTTCCCCTTTTATTTGAGTTTATGAAAAAAAAATGGAAGTTTTCTTCCCCCCCCTTTTTTTTGTTTATGAAAGTGTTATCTCAAAAATAAATGTATTTGTATTTATTACCCTTCGTAAGGGCTTTTTGACTCATGCTTGGGTACACGGCACGTTGGATCCTACAACTGATATATAAATAAATGTACTTGCATAAGCCTTTGCTTACATTCAGAAGCTCAAATTTCTTGAACCAAGTATATTAAAGAAAATCTTTGAGATATCCCTCCACCAACACCTTGAATGCATGTGTTATGCCGAGCTAATGGCCATGCTATTCTCTTCTAATCTACATCATAATTTCATCTTATGTACTATAAGAGTGAAAAGTTGATGCCTTATAATTTATTTTAGAATGACATATTTACCAAGAATATAAAGATTAAGCATACATTATGGCTAAATTTGCTTGATATTATTCTTTTAATCATAATTATTAGAGGTAAGATTCAAGTTTACTCCATTGATATTGTGATATATGCATATACATCAAACAACTTGGTGTCATAGTTTCAAGAGGGAAGTGCAATATACTATTGAGATGGTTTACTTTAACTTGATCTATAATAAGTTTTGCAAAAGTTCAAAAATACCTCTTAAGTAAAGTAGTCCTTGTCTTTTGTTGTGGTTGCCTCAGGTGAACAATGTGGGAACCTTCACAAGCTCACCAACTACTCTAATCACTAAAGAAGACACTAATCATATGATTTCCACTAACTTGGAATCATCCTATAACTTGTGCCAATTGGCTTTCCCATATCTAAAAGCGTCTAATGAAGCAAGCATTATCTTCATTTCCTCTGTGGGGGGACTTCAACCCATTGCCTTGCCAAGCAGTTTATACTCCATAACAAAAGGTGGCCTCACCTATACCTTCCACCTTACATATACATATATTCGAATTCAGCTTATATGCACAACTAGAATATGAAATCATTTTCTTATGTTTTATGTGCACATCTAGAACATGAAATCAATTTATTATATTTGATGCTCACTTGTGATGCTAATATGATTTCATACATTCTCAAGGGGCTCTTATCCACCTTACAAAGTCACTAGCATGTGAATGGAGCAAGGATGGCATTCGTGTGAACACAGTTGCGCCTGGTTTTGTCCGAACAGAAGTGTCTAATCAAGTGGGCTCTTTATTATTAAGCTTTGAATTTCCCAAGTACCCATGACATAAAAAGAGCATGCAAAATAATTAATGAATAAGTTGTGCCCTTACAACTACATGAACTTTAGCACTAGACACATTAAGAGTATGTTATAAATAAGATGCCAATTGATTTTCTCAAGAAAACAACCAAACAAACATTTAGAGATCTTAGATGCCATTTTTTGAAAAATTTAAAGCATGATATTCTGAGCTATACAATTTTGAAACACATTGCTAAAAATATGCACGGGCTATTATTATACATAGCTTTTGCATAGTCAAATTAGTGCAAATCATAAAAGTATGACTTGTAGATTTTGGTACATACTAATATGGATGACTTTTTTGTAGGTTTACAATGAGGATCAGAAGAAAAAAGTGTTGAGTGATGTGCCCATGGGTAGGCTAGCAGAGCCTGAAGAAGTATCTGCAGCTGTGGCCTTCTTGTGCATGCCTTGCTCTGCTTTTTGCACAGGTGATGTTATGCTAGTAGACGGGGGAACGATTGCTAGAGGGTTATACCCCCTGTGAATCATAAGACCAAATTTTTATCATGTTAACTTTTATAGGGTTCACTCACTAAAGGGTGAAAGCATGATAAGGTGGACTGAAAACCTGTGTCCTTGACAATGGTTTACAAAACTGGTTGTGAAACACTTTTATGTAGAGTTAGAGGATTAAAACATGGCTGTTTAATCTTGTTTCACATTTATTAAAGGCACTGGATAAATTGCTAAATACATCTTATGATGATATTAAATTCACTAATATTGGTTGTCTTCAAGTGTGGTAGAAACCAATGTAACTGGTAGAAAGTGTACCACCTTATCATGCTTTCACCCTAAAGCAATTTCATCATTATACAAACTTTTTTCATGCTGGTTTTCATAGGTTTCATCATTATACAAATATTTCATTGACCCTCATATCTTATGGATCCATTTAGAGACTATGTCAATAGATTCATTATTTAAAGCTATTTTTTATTGTCAAAGGTATTTTGAAACTTAGAATCTTTTTTAGCCTCACCAAGCTCATTAATTTAGGGTCAATGCATGCTTGGGTGTAGCCATTTTTGGTGAGGTTTAGGGTATTTTTTCTGTATAGGTAACTTGCCCGACCCATAACTTATGCATTGTTCAATTGGAATTTGACAAACTTGGTATCCAAGCAGTAGTACACATTCCAATCTTCATTATGAGACCAAAAAAACACAGAAGTAAAATTTATAATCTGATCATTAAATTGTTACAAGTTCAATGTGGCATGTGAGGCATGTGTTCTAAATAGCATATGTTATAACACTTTATGCAAAAACTTCAAAAATTTGTTCTACACATACATGCAACCAAGTAATCATTCTAAAGTACACTACGTGAGCTTCTCCTCAGCCATAGGACATATCCAATTGAGAACATCTGGTATGGTTTAAGGGACCTCCAATGTTGTGCTAAAATTTTGTATACCCATTCGAGGGCACGCTCCTCCATAACTTTTTTTGGTTTGTTGAAAACCTAAACGGATTGAAAAAATGGAATCCACACTAGTGGGACTAGTACATGGTGGTCTTAAAACACTGATAGTTGGTGATATTGGTATCTTGATTCACCCTGGAATGGAAGAAATTGAAAATGTTCAATTTTTGCATGTGCAGAGATCTTTTAATAAATCCAACACTATTTACAATTTTTCATTGCTTCTTTTTCACTGCAGTTCCATGCTATATGACTCATAAGCATGTCAAGGGTCATTGCATTTCACATTGCACACCATCAAATCCAATAGCGTGCCCTTTGGCCTATTGGTGTTTTGAAGCATTTTAGGCCACATTCCACTTGCTTGGGGGCAAGATTTTGCTGACGTGTATCGTCAGAGGGGGGAAACTACGGCGGGTGAAAATTTCAATATCTCGCGGACTTTCAAATTTTTAGGCCTCCCGCTCTAGAGCGAATGTTTTGAATAAAGTACATAACCTGCCACGCTGTGTCAGAACCTGCCACCTCCTACGTTGTAAGGTATTGTGTTCGTTTTCTTTGTCTTCTTTTCTTTGCTCTGTAAGACATCTTCTTTTCTTTACTCGCCTCACCAGCTAGCTGGTCTTTGTCTGATCGTCTCCATGGAAATGGCAAGATGCAGCTCATCCCTTGCCCTACAAGCTACACGATTTGGTGTGGCATTGTCTTCTTTACCCTGGTAAGTTATCTTCTTTGCTTTACTCACCTGCTGGGGACGAGCTCGGTGGTCTCTATCTGATCACTTTACTTTGCTGGCCTCACCAGCTCGTTGGTCTCTATCTTCTTTGCTTTGCTCACCTCTTAAGTTAGATGATCTCTCTCTGATTGTCTCCATGGCAATGGCAATATGCAGCTCTTCATGGCTTGCAAGAGAACCAGACAAAGGCGGCGAGATAGGAAAGCTGAAAAGCTTGGTCAAGGCACAAGCAGCAAGTTGTAAGACGAGGAAAGAAATGGCATGGACGAGGAAACAAGCTCAAAGTGGCAACGCAAGACACGTTAACAACGTATGCGGAGGAAGAAACAACGAGAAGACATAAGACTCCTTGCAGAGAGCAGCAGCAGGAAGTGGTTCAGATGGACACATTCAAACATTGCCAAATTGGAGCGAAGAACACGAGCTGTGGTCAATCGATCGGTAGGAGAATCCACGGCAACAACATCAGGCCATTCAGATGAGTACAAGTCTTGTGTCATTTAGAAGCTTTACCTTGCACCCTAAAATTCATAGAGTGACAACCCTACCAACACCTCAGGAGATGCACACACAAGAGAAACTGCTTTCTAACCTGAGAGATGGCCTACACAAAGTGAAAGGGGTGCACAGCTTAGATCAACTAGCTGCAACAAAGAGGGCAACATTAACTATGCTGGTATCCCCTGAAACAAAGAAGAAACGGCTTGGACGCACAACGTCGAAGATGTTGTCAATCAGAAGGTCCAACATTGCTCCAGCAGTTGGACGTAGAATAAAAGTAATGTAGGATGATCCAGAATCGAAAAGTCTGTGGGCTTCAACAGAACGCAAGAAAAGGAAAGACAACCTGACTACGGAACTCACTACTAGAGTGACATCGTTCTGGCATGAGAACACGAGAGTTTCTCCAAACAAGAAGGACATTTGCAAAAAGCGAACGGGACGCAAGCAGTTTGAGGAGCACATCATACACTTGCTTAACACAACGCAGGTCAGTGGTGGTTGTCCTAACCAGGTGGTTGTCTGTGATTCTCTAAAGCTTTAGTACAAATTGTTTGAATTCTAAAGTGATTATCCTAAACCAGCCAGGTGGTAGGAACATCATGCAACATACCACCGAGCTAGTTTAGGTGTAACACCAATTATATGGTTGGAACAAAAATAAACAGCAATGCCACCGAGCTGGTTCAGGTCCAACAACAGTTATGTGATTGTCCTAAATCAGCATGGTTGGAACAAAAATAAACAACAATATCGTTAAGCTGGTGATGTTAATGTGTAATTGGTTGATGTTCTTAATGTGTGTAATTGATTTGTTTTGATGTTCTTAATGTGATCGTCCAAACTAGCCTGGTGGTTGGAACTGGAACATCAACAGCAATATAGTTGATCATATGGTGGTTGAAATTGTTTAGTTTTCTTGTAGTGAATAATTGTTTTGTTTTCTAGTAGTTGTTTAGTTAAATTACTGAATTTCCAATTGTAACAGCAGTATATAGTTCACATGTACCTTTTTGTTATTAGTATTCATGGGTGGTGAAATTGATTTGTTTTCTAATGATTGAAGGCAGTTGAAATTCTGAGTGTCCTAAACCAACCCAGTGGTTGAAATTGTTTTGTTTTCTCGTAGAGTGAATAATCTAGCTATTTAGTTTAAGTACTGAATTTCCAACGGACTGGTTTCGGGTTGGGTGAAATGACGAAGTTGTATCTCAAGTTTATGGCTGAGAGCCCTGACGTTTCGATTGGGCAAAGGAGCCTTGAGCATTGTAAGCCATGGTATGTAAAGAAACTCAAAGACAGGAATGTGTGTTGTTGCAAAACACACATAGACTTTGACCTGGCCCGGCAAGGTTTGAATGACTTGAGATTTGGTCATGTTGGAAAATTGCTCCATGGAGATAGATGCTCATATCTCCCAGATGAATGCTCAGTTTGCAGTCCACCTGGATCCTCGTCATGTGTAGCAAGTGAGAGCAAGTTTGGCAGCTTGAGGTCTGTGTGGGAGCCAACACTCTATCCAAAGCCTGCAATCTCCCAGATGAATGCTCAGTTTTGCAGTCCACCTGGATCCTCGTCCTCATGTGTAGCAAGTGAGAGCAAGTTTGGCAGCTTGAGGTCTGTGTGGGAGCCAACACTCTATCCAAAGCCTGCAAACTCTCAGTGGCACTCCATTGAATGCATTAGAGGTACATGCACACGTTGTAGTTTGGCAGCTTGAGGTCTGTGTGGGAGCCAACACTCTATCCAAAGCCTGCAAACTCTCAGTGGCACTCCATTGAATGCATTAGAGGTACATGCACACGCTGTAGTGTGAAGAAGCAGTATGTTGTCTGTCCAAATGAAATGAGGGTCCAAGAAAGCCTTGCTCTAAAATGGAGGAGATTTGAAATGGGCAATGTTGAAGGATCCGAGAAGAAGAGATGGCTACTATCGTATAAGAGCACTCAACCGAGGGAGCTTGTAGATCACGTGGTTGCATCCATCCCAAAATATGTGCTTCACAATTTCACGGCCAACTATACTGTGGCAAGATAAGCAATTCAGGACGTGCCTTGCCAATTTTCCACATGACACTATTGTCTCTGTCATAGATTTTGTAGAAAATTACTCATTTCAGGAAAAAGATGAGATCCAAAGTGCTCACTGGCACAACAAGCAAATAATAATTCTAGTGCATATAACGTACAGTCATGTGCGTGATTCTTCTATGTGACTGATGCCGATCTGCTTGCCGACTCACAAGAGTCCAGGTCCGTGCAATGCATGTACCATTTCTACATTTTAGAGACAACAGGGAACACGACACCTTATTTGTGCAGCATGCATTTCTTTTGCATTGGGAATGGCTAAAAAATGATGATCCCCATTTATAAGCAAATATAAAAGAACATTGGGTGTGGTCAGATGGGGCTTCCTCTCAATTCAAATCAGCACGTGCATTCTACTTTGTTTCAAGGTTTAAATCCTTGACCGGTGTAAACATGATGTGGAATTTCTTTGGGTCTAGCCATGGCAAGGGGGAACATGATGGATGTGGTGCTGTTATTAAGAGAGCTCTATATAATCACCAATTAGCATGCCCCCAAGAAAAGCTAGAGAATGCCCATGATGCTGTAGCATGGCTTGCACTCAACCTCTCCACAGGGGCGTAATCAACATACAACAAATAAATATAGAGAAATAGTGCAATGCGTAGAGTATTCCATGAAGTGGAATACTCCACAGGGGCGCAATCAACATACAACAAACAAATATAGAGAAATAGTGCAGTGCATAGAGTATTCCATGAAGTGGAAGTGAATGAAGTAGTGCAAAGGAAAAATAGACTAGATTGTGAGGCCATTAAAGGAACTCGCAGTTTGCACTGCATATGGGGCTTCTCAAACAACCACCTACTGCTCAAAACAAGAAAACTTTCTTGTTTCTGTAGTGCGTGCATCACAGGGGATCATGAAAATTGTGAGGACATTGCAACTGTGAAGACATGGGTGCGAGTTCAAGTTTCTCCTCTGCATGAGGATAGAGTCACAAACGATGATGCACCATTGATTGGAGAGGACTTCGATGACTTCACTGATGCTCTGGAAGAGGGGGATAACTATGAAGACATGGGTGCGAGTTCAAGTTTCTCCTCTGCATGAGGATAGAGTCACAAACAATGATGCACCATTGATTGGAGAGGACTTCGATGACTTCACTGATGCTCTGGAAGAGGGGGATAACTTTGAAGTCATCTTGCTGCCTCTGGGAATAACGAGGATTGGGATGAGCCCTTTAAAAGCTTTGTATGGACAAAATTGCTTAACTCCATTAACTTGGTTCGACCCATTGATTAGGGTCGAGATGTCCAGACAGATACTTGATAACATGGAGCAGCAGATACATGCAATTCACAAAGATATAAAAGCTGCCCAGGATAGACAGAAGCAGTATGCAGATAAGAAGAGGACTGACAAAGAATTCGAAGAAGCAGATATGGTCTTCATTCGAGTACGCCCCAAAAGAAGTTCTCTATCTCTTGGGAAGTACAAGAAGTTATCCCCCAGATATTGTGGACCATATCTAATTACAACAAAGAAAGTAGGTGAATTATCCTACGAGCTTCTTCTGCCTCCTCATCTCAAAGTACATAATGTATTTCATGTCAGCCTTCTTAAAAAGTATGTACCAAGCCGAATGCCTAACTGGGATTTAATCTTCCATGTGTATATTGATGCATCAAACTTTGCTATTGGGTGTGTGTTAACTCAACCTGGAGAACACAAATTAGACTACCCCATTAGCTTTGCCAGTCGCCAGTTGAACGATGCTGAGATGAACTACACCACTACGGAGCGAGAAGGGTTGGCAATGATATATGCAGTAAGGAAATTTTGTTATTACCTCCTTGCCACCAAGTTTGTTTTCTATGTGGATCATCAACCATTATTGTATCTAGTAAACAAACCATGCTCCACAGGAAGAATCACACGATGGCTATTGATTCTTCTTGAGTTTGATTTCACTGTTGTTGTGAGACCTGGCAAAAAACATGTCATGGCTGATCATTTGTCTCGCATACCTAATGGTGAAGCTCCTACGGGAGTTGATGATGACTTACCTGACACTTCCCTGTTCATGGTGGAGACAATGCCTGAAAACCCCTATGGTCACTAGGTTACATGCCTTGTCACAAGGGGACACCCCTATGGCCACTCAGTCATCAAAGGCCTTGTAAGGAGACCCCTATGGAGAATAGATCACATGCCTTAGAAGAAGGACCCTATGATCGCTTGTTCATAGGCAAATGTTTATGACATTGCACGAGTGCGTGTGCATGACATCAGCCTTACAAGTAAAATTAAATTTAAATTTTTATTTCAAATTTTCTATTTTTGTTTAGGGTGGGGCGTGGGTGCGCGGGATTGTGACATTGCGTGGGCACGTGCACATGACACTCAAGAACATCTTCATACGATAGGTGATTCCCCATCAGGTACATTCCAACACTCATTGCTTGAGGTGACAATTGGGATTTTGCCATTCAAGAAATTGTGCAAGTTAAGTAGCACGCTCTTGGAGATCGCCTTCGAGAAAGAGATCGGACGTTTATTCACTATCTCTACTGCTGCTTGAACATGCCAGAATTTCACTATTCCCCTCGTATCATCAGGACTGCCTTATCTTTTTCAACTCTTTCTGAAATCATCAGGCAAGCTTGAAACCTTGATTCCACCATCTACACTAATCTGAGCGTTGGGGAATAAATCTAAAACATCCTTTTTCTTCCACTTCTTCTCCAAGAATTGTGCTTGCAAGTCACCTCCATGAATTTTTAGTGCCTTTTCAAATTAATCCTTCATCTATGTTGATCCTGTTACCTTTACAAATGATGAATCCATCCTTCGTGTCCACTGAATCTTTCAACTTGGTGAAGTTGATAGAGATCTCTAAGGAGGAGCTCCCTTAACTCACGATATCAAGACCAGGGAGAGAGAGAGAGAGAGAGAGAGAGAGAGAGAGAGTGAGAAGCTCTTGGATTGTGAAGAGGGGTTTTGAAGGCTGTGTGAGGAGCTCTCAGAGCCTACGCAGAGGGGTTCTGAAGGTTGTGTGAGGAGCTCTCGGCCTGTGCAGAGGAGACTGACACATTTTGGGGCTCAGTGCGTCCGGGGGGATCCATTGTGAGAGGGGATAGGAGTTGTAAGAAGAGTACAAGGGAGCAAGGAAATGGAAGATTGGAGGCTTAAGTAGAGTGGGGAAGGTAATTAGGCCTTAGCCAGCCACCGCGCGGTGGCATGTTGAGGACAGGCCCATTGAATATAATTCACCTTGATTGAAGGTGGCTCATGATTATTTGGACATCTACCACCGAGCTTCTAATTACCAGCCACACACCGAGCTCGCATGCAATTGAGTGGCGGCTCAGATTTGTCTTGTGAAATTAAGTGGCGGCTCAAATTTTGATTGATTGAAGGAAGACCACCACCGGGCTTGCATGTGATTAAGTTCAGTGCAGTAAATGACCAGTCGCTCAAATTATTCAGACCACCATCGGGATTCCAATAGGATTTGGATCAAAGGTGTAATCGGGTGTGCAGTCGGCTACATGAGTATTTAGATTTCATTAAGATTAGAGTGCCATTAATTACCTAATACGAGTCATGATCATTTGGAGGGCACCATTCACCGTGCTGGCCTATGAAATTAAGTGGCGGCTATCATTTGGAGGGCACCATAGAGTCGATTCAGTCACCACGCTAGCATGTGAAATTAAGTGGCGGCTTGGATTTTGAGTGATTTCGCGATGGCATCAGAGACTTAACTACAAGGCATGTGGCCTGGATTTTGATTGATTTCATTAAGATTAGAGTGCCATTAATTACCAGTCATGATCATTTGGTAGAGTCGATTCAGTCACCGTGCTGGCATGTGAAATTAAGTGACGGCATCGATTCAGTCACCGCGCTGGCATGTGAAATTAAGTGGCGGCTCAGATTTTGATTGATTGAAGGAAGACCACCATCGGGCTTGCATGCGATTACGTTCAGTACAGTAAATGACCAGTTGCTCAGATTATTCAGACCACCGCCAAGATTTGCATCGAAGGTGCAGTAAATTTCCAGTCGGCTTCATGAGTATTTTGGACATTTGCCATCCTATCGAGCTTGCATGATTATTCGGACCACCAGTTTCCATGAGATTAAGTAGAGTACACAACCAGCCCGGTGGAACTAGTATTACTTAAGAGACTCCTACTTGGCTATTTCACGATACTGCATCGCTTACTTTGTGCTACCTCTGCTCTTCACTCTCCTCTACTTTGCTTCATTGCTCATCCTCTCCCTCCATCACCATGCGCCCATCCGCTCCCTCCATCGCTACACCCGCTCCCTCCACTCCCTCTAACGCCACACCCGCTCCCTCCACTCCCTCCATCGCCACACCCGCTCCCTCCAACGCCACACACTTTCCCTTCAATGACACCATCCTCACGCCTTTTAACACCACCCAAATGCCTCCTTGTATCACTCTACCTCCTACTCCTCATATCAACGTCATCCCCATTTTGTCATCTTCCACCCCTACAAGGTGGCCGTTTTTGCATTCAAACCGGCTCTTGCTAAATTCACTTCTGCACCATCTTTGGACTCTCGGTTGGCTCCCCACAGGACTCTACATTGCCCATCTATGGCAGATGCATGAAGCATGCCTCTATCGTGTCGTCCTGTATAGATGCCTTGTGGATGTTGACGAAGGGATAGCAAGATTCATGGAGGAGTGGTCTCATCTCACATCATGAGACTGTATTGTACATCCATTTTTGTGTACAAATACATTTTATGCTCGTCTCACATCATGATACTGTATCATAAATCCTTCTTTGTAAATCCTTTTTGATGTACAAACACAAGGCCAATTTCGCCAATTGTGCTGACTACAATATAAAAAGGACATCATTTTGCTGCATCTTTTGTTTCATGCCTGTAATCTCGTAAATTGTTCACTTTAAATGAATCTCTCAAATTGTTAACTTTTGATGAATCTGTATCTTTTGTTCTCTCAAATTGTTAACTTCTGATGAATCTGTATCTTTTATTTCATACATGTCCACATGTGCGAGAGATAGTTAGTGTTGGCCATCGTGCTGGCGATTGAAGGCACTAGGATTTATTTGACCCTATGTAATGCCACCGTGTTGGTGAATCATGCGACCATGCGCAGTTTTTAAAGAATTGAATTTGATTAATTTAGGAGTGCAGTATCACAATTGATTGATTGAAGGTGCTGTTGATTGGAGGTGGCTCGAAAGAGGTGCAGTATCACAATTGATTGATTGAAGGTGCTGTGATTGGAGGTGGCTCGAAAGAGGGCTCCATCTTTGATTGATTCAATTTTGATTAAAGAAGATACCTTTGCTGAAGTTTGTTTTTTTTTCCCGCGACAAAACACAAAAGTTTATTTATGAGAAGATAAGTTGAATTTTGTTTCTAAACGAATGTAGAACAACAAATTGAGCGCAAATTTATAAGTACAATGGTGGGAGAGATGGAGATATCCAAAACCACGCGGTGGTTGAAACAGTACTTGAAAATATCACCAGCACGGTTGGAATAGCAGTGCGGTTCATTCTTTAAAATAGACCTAGCGTGGTGGTACCAGCATGATGGTCATTTTCATTAGATTGCATGCAAAAACCAGCGCACACTGGTAGAGAGAGCCATGTAGTGACACGTGTCTAGCTCTACGCGATGGGAAAGACCACCGCGGTGGTCTTTTCTAGGAAAGAGAGAGACCAGCGAGGCATGCGGGCTGCATAGTGACACGTGTTGAGCTCTACGGTGTTGAGAACATGGAGTTTTGGCAGATTGCGTCTGCGTGATGACATCGACTGGTGACAAGGACTGTAAAATAATGCGCACGGAGTAAATGCATGTGGTGATGCGTGTCGAGGTCTGTAGTGTTCAGAGCAGTCATTAATATGCTAGTATGCCCAAAAAAAAACGACGAGAGTGCCAACCCGCTCTAAATCCAAAATCTCACCCCCTCGCATGTCATGGTACGGCCCCAAAAGTGCCCCAAAAATAGTTCCGCGAATGGCTACACCCGATCATGCATTGACCCTTTACTACATTCCTTTTGGTGATGTTCAAGACCCTCATTCCTACTCACCATCATTTACATAAATCCATTAATATCAAGACACAAAATATCCATTATAGATATAGCAAAAACAATGGCATTCCGTCTCTCTCTCTCTCTCTCTCTCTCTCTCTCTCTCTCTCTCTCTCTCTCTCTCTCTCTCTCTCTCTCTCTCTCTCTCTCTCTCTCTCTCAGAAAATAAACCATCCCATAGATACTCTTGGTTTTTTGCTTCATACCATCTGTTTCTATCCTAGCTGCCTTCAAATTCTTTGTAAAATATCACTTTTAAATGAGAACCTTCCTTGAAAGTCACACGCCTCCTTAGAAAACATGTTGGCTATCAAAGCATCTCAATTTCTCTTCTCGATGCTTTCTCTTCACAATATAAGGGACTAGCTCCATGTTCCATGCATACTAAACACTCATTTGCACTTCAGGTCATCACTCGCAACATGTGTGTGTGTGTGTGTGCGCGCGCGCGCGCGTGTGTGGAATTTTTTTAAAAGAATTTTTTTAAAAATCCATTCGAGAATTGAGAGAGAGAGAGAGAGAGAGAGAGAGAGAGTTCCCCTCCCCACTGGTGGCGAGCTCACCACTTGGGGGGTGAGGGAGGGGCAAATAAATAATAATTAATGTAGATTGCGTTCTAGTGTTTTTAGTGCAAATCTAAAAATGGTTTTATATACTTTTTTTAAAATGATTTTTTCAATGGTTATTAGGCTCATGTGTCCAAGTTCATGTCTCCAAGGTCACGTCTGTAAGTTCATGTGTTCAAGTTCACATATGTCGCTCATGTCTCTACAAGCTCACGTTTCCAAGTTTACATGTCAAGACTCACATCTCTTAGCTCACGTGTTTAGGTTTACCTCTGCATGTTCATACCTCTAGACACATGTCTGTGGGCTCACGCTTTTTTTATGTCACTTACTTCCCTTGTATGAAATGAGCCTACTTGGAACACAAAAATCTAGGAACTGGGCATGTAATAGGGTTGGTATGCAATTATTAGGTAATAAGTACACTTAATTTTCTAATAATTTTAAAATTTTGATGGACAAGAATTTTCCTTGGAATTTGTAGCTAGTATAGATTGTATGAGAAAAAAATCTTCCAAGAACATGAGTAGGTGTGTTCGTATAAGTCTTCATAACAGTAGTAATTGGTCCATACTATATTAGGTATACCTACCTACAAACTCGTGTCTCTAAGCTCATGTCTGGAAGTTCACCTACTAGCAGACGTGTCTCTAGGCTCAGGTTTGTATGTTCACATGTCTAAGTTCACGTCTCACATGTCTAGGCTCATGGCTCACGCATGTCCAAGCACATGTCTCTAGGCTCACGTGTTCAGACACATCTTTTTGTGTGGGATTATGAACTTACCCCAACCCAAGAGTTGGCTTGGCCTGGTTTTTTAAAAGATTTTTTGGGCTTGATAGGATGTGATTATTGATCCTAATCCTAGTTAATGGTTGTGATGCAACTAATTAAGTATTTTTTAATTGTTTATTAATGGTTTACCATGCTTGTAATTTACTAATTCTAATAATGCATGAACAAATTATGAATAAATATAAAATCAATGAATCAATTAGTAATCCCACTCTAATTTAACCTAATGCAGCTCAACGCTCATGTTTTCGAAGTGGATTCGACTCCTAATTACAATTGCTAAGGTAATCCTTGGCTCAAAGCAATGAAATCTAAACCATTTGGACTCTAATTTCATGCAAATCACTAATTTTTCCCTACCAATAGATGAAATAGAATGCCCTAATGCAAAATAAACTTCAAATCAAAATCAAACTGATAAACGAACACATCCAATGGCTCCAAGTTTTTTTTAGTGTAACGTCCTAATCAATACTTGGCAATATTAGGTAATCCAATAGCTTGGAATGGATGGGAAATGGAGCTAAGTCCTAGGCTAGTTAGTCAAATACGTTCAAGTCAAGATCTTACCTTTGCCTTGCCGAAGCATGTGTTGTTGGGTCTTACAGCCACAATCTGCAACTTCCCTATGTGGGTGCGCTAGCTCATCCATCGCATCCACACTCTGTTATGACACCGGAATGCTACTTGCCAAAGAGGTGAAGGGAGATCTCTCGATGCCTAGATGGAGGTAACCTTTGCGAGGGTTCTCTCTCACAAAAGGCAAGAAAAGAAGAAGCTAATGGAAGAGGGAAACCTACAATCACACCTATTCAAACAAACTTCCATCAAACAAGAAAGAATACAATAGCATATGCACAGCAAGCAAGCAAAAAGAGGGAAGAAGGACATCTCACAAGGAAACTATTGCAAGAGGGAATGATTGTTTCTTACTTATATTATCAAAAAGGACTTATATACAAATGACTAGTTTTTACACTAGGCCGACCAAACTTAAAAATGGTCCAGACTCACTATGTATGGCAATAAAAAGGAATAGTTTTTACACTAGTCAATAAATGTTTCCTATTGGAAATTAAGCGCCATGGTAAGACTATTTTATATGTTCCATCGACATCTTACAAAAGTCGAGTGCTCGTTTGTGTGGGTAAGATGGCAAACAGTCTTATGGTAGGTCGGGCGAGTGAAACGATGTTAACCTACGTAGTTGTTAACATCGATCATAGCTATTGTATGAAATAGTATTAAATTAATATACATGCTAATGTTTAGAATAAGAAAGTTTAAGTAACTAATTGTGATTGGACTAGTGAATCTTTATTGGGGATAATATCTATGGAACATAATAAGGTTTGAGAATGAAATCAAATCCCTCGTCTCCATCACAATCACTAACGTGTTCAAAAACCAAGAAGATGATACATGTTCGAACATAATTTATTATCAAAATTCAATAAACCACAGCTTGAAGTGTGAGTAGACAATGATGCACATATGTTATCCACTAGACATGGATAAGGATGTGTTACAATAAGGATAAGGATGTGTTACTTATTGTCTTTTCACATTGAAAAGAAACTTTCCAAACATTGAGCTTTTTTGTTGTAAAACCAATCCAAAATCCAAAAACCAACCATATGCCTTTTAGTTTATGACTGGCATTGTAGTTCTATTAGTTGATCATGTGATATTTTCTTTCTTTATTTAAGTGTTTTCTCATATTGAACCATAAATTTGGCTTAGGAACTCCATGGTCTTCATGTTGTGTATTTGTCTCATTAGCCTTTTCGGCCTTTCTCAAAAGTTTTTTGTCTCTTTCTCTTTCATGGCAATCAAGGAGTTGATGTAAAATGTGTGCCAGAGAAGTGCGGCCCAACAAGAGACATTAAACACACATTATTAAGACTAATCTACAAGCAAGATGCATAAGTTATGTTAAATTCAAGATTTCAATGAAGAATGAATTGAGTTTCTCAATGTGTGGAGGCATGAAGGTGAATGATTCGGTGTTGGACCACTTCTCATGTGAGCGCTCAATGGGCAACATGTGCTAAAAGCATGAAATAGGCCCCATTGACATGTCTTAACTAGTTATAGAGATTTATCAATGATCACCTAAAACTACCTTGGGAGGTGATGGGATTATCCTTTTCCATGTGTGTGACCCATGCAATACTTGGTAGGTATCATTTCAATTTCGAGGCGAAGTGTAACCTACTAGCAATTCCTTTCCTGGGGCAAGTTTTTCAGGGTAACAATCCCATTTAGTCTGGTCTCATCCAATATTGCCAATTCATATAGACTTGCTCTATAAGCTTTTATGAATTCCATGTTAGATTATTCCACTAGATTGACTACTTATCTGCATGAGTATTTACATATGAGCCCCTTGATTATTCACTACGGGTATTTTTTTGGGCCTTACATAGTGTATTCTATATATGTTTTGCAAGAGGTAAGTAACCCCTGTGGAAACATGGGTATAAACTCTTTTTTTGGCCTTACATAGTGTATTCTATATGTTTTGTAGGAGGTAAGTATTCCTAGATAATGTGAATAGAGCAAGTTTATACTACAATTAAAAAACCCGAGAACAAACTATAAAAGTGCAAACTACTAATAAATTGGCTACTCCTCCATTAATGAAATGTGTGGCCTGTCCCAAACACTGGCATGGGTAGCTTCCACAAAACAATGGACAAGTGGCAAAACCCATGTGTATGAGTACAAGAAAAGCATGAAAAAGTGATGCAACTTTCTCCTCCCTAGCACATGCAAAATTCAACAAACACTTAAGCTTCTTGGTAGCTTACTCTCTCCTTCTCGTAATCATGGGATTGATTTATGGCCTCATTTATGAACTGAGCCACTCTAGCTACTTGTTTTACCATTTCCCCGACTTGCACCAATGTTCGTAGGCATTGGCCAAGACACTAGGCAAGGGGAGGTTGGGAGGCATGAAGGATCCACCAGTGCTCGTATGTATTTTATATCCCCAATCTAGTCGAGACTAGGAATGTGATCCAAATCACAGGTGTTTCCCACATAGTGGTCAAAATTTGGCATTGGCAAGGTCCCAATCCTGTTCTCACATTTTTGCTCGGGGGAAGCCGATGCCAACCCTGTTGAGATGTTTGCATCCCAGCTTGCCAACCAAGCTTTTTCAACCTTGTTGAAAAAGCAAGTTGGAAACATTGGTTGGCAAGTTGGGAAAGGCTACATTATTAAGCTTGCACTTATGAAAATAATGTCCTACCTAGTTATCAATGGAAAGATTGTAGGTGCCATCCCAAGTGAAGTTGTGTCATTACAATTGTGGCACACATTCAAATAACTTTTTCTTTTGTAATCTTGGACAAAATCATATACTTGTGCATGCAAGCCTATCTATGGAACACAACTAACCCTACAACATGGCATGATCACATGCCGTTAGGACCGTTGATTTCATTTTTTAAATGCTTTGGGGGTTGCCGTGTCCATTTTTAAAATGCTTTGGGGGTTTCATTTTTAAAATGCTTTGACAACTATGCTTTCCCATCATCAAAGAATATTCCTTGTGCTGTATCAATGCACCAATGGTTGAGAGAGACTCAAATTAAAGTTTTTTTCTTGCACTGAAGAAGAGTATCAAAACTTTCACTCCGCAATTACGTTCGTATTTGGGTTTTATTACACCCCTCACAAAATATAATTGTGGAGAAGAAATTCATTTTATGATATAATGGTGTGTAACCACTTGAACCACAGTAAATGCATCATGTGAGTTATCTATAGGAAACCCATTTGACATCTCATTACCATTCTACTACTACCATAACATATGTGAAACAATCCCTGGGGAATGCAACAAGGTTACCAAGTATAGTGTCTTTCTGGTTTCATTATGAGAAGTATATACAGATTTCTTAGCTGGAAAATGCATCACAAAGATCCATCCTGATATACACCTATGGTTCTCTTGTAGCATATAAGTGGGCATCAACTGAAAGTTCCGGAGCTTCGATCAACAAAGTCTTCAAGTTTACTAAAAAACTTCCCAACTGTAAGCTCTAGAGGTTGAATATCAGATGGCATTTTGTTGAACTTCTCATGTCCTGGGTCAACACCTATCCCTAATGCTTCATCCTTGATGTAACACCCTGCAACAATAACTTAAATTAGATTTTGTGGAGTTCTAAAGAGAGAACAGATTAAAACCAGGTTAGCATAAAACCAAGGATTAGCAATTAGTGATGGAGAGAGACAGATAGAGTTCCCTGAATGATTGGGCCCTCAATGTGTGTGTGTGTGTGTGTGTGAGCTTCTCTCTCTCTCTCTCTCTCTCTCTCTCTCTCTCTCTCTCTCACACACACACACACATATTCGAGGGCCCAATCATTCAGGATATGACCAACCTACTGCGCATAACATAGCTGTACAAACTTCTAGAAAATTAAGAGAATTCTGATAAAGAATGGGCATGAAGATGAAGGGGGGTGTACAGCACCAGCTTCTTTGAATACAAGAAGGATCTGTTTTTTCATGTCGATTAGAACAGGTACAAAGGCCTCATCATCAATCTCCAAATGCCTCAGAGAATCAAGCAGATAAGCGACTGTCTGATCTGTTTCATATTTTCTAGCAGCAACACTTGATTTGGAATCACCATTTTCTGGTGTGTGCTTGCCAAATATGTTGTCCTGCTTGACCAAATCTAGTGCATCCATTTCCTGTACATGATAAGAATACTTAGATTGCATCTTCCAGTCGGGTTACCTTGCTTAGGAGGCATAAATGTACCTTCCTATTGTCAAGAGAACAGTGCTTTGAGGTAGAATTTTTAAGTTCAGGGATTTAGATTTCAGGATCTCCAAACAAAAACAAACACCCCCCCCACCCCCCACCCCCCCCCCCCCCCCACCCCCCCCCCCCCCCCGCGGGCCAAAAAAACCAAACCCCCAGACCCTGCACATGCTCCCCATCCACCCCCACCACACACACACATGGACATGTGCACATGCACTCACACTAACCCACGATTACACCACATGCCACACACCCCTGCATGTATGCACACGCACACACAACCAACAAAGAAGTTCATTATTTTAATTGACAAGAATTAATCCATTTAATCTTGCATTTTTTCCATTTGTTTTTTTAAAGAAATTTTTAAAACATGCAAGGGAGAGAAAATGCATCTGTTACTCGTTCTTCTCTTGAACAATATATAGAAACGTTTCCAAGAATGCCATGTTTATATGCCCATAAAAGCGTGCAGTGAATGCTAGGAGAAGAAGTAACAATAAAAGATCAACCAATAGATGCCAAGCAAGGACTACCTCAAGAAGTTCATTCATATGTTTGAAGAGCTCTGCATTCTTGTTACATGCTTCGACAATACTAGGAAGAACTCCAGAAATGTCATCAACCTTCAAAATATCCTGGGTATTTGCAAAAGCCTTTATCTCAACCCACTTTCTGTAATGATTTCCAGCTTTCCTACGCTTTGCATAATGAGTCTTCGTTATCTTTCTCATACTTTGATCCTTAGTCTTTCTCAACTTCTGGTGCAAAAAAAAGTTTTTTTGAGGTGCTTTGATGTGATAAATTGAGGCGATCTTCCAACAAGAAGTTTGGAATGCTCTACTTATAAGCTAGATGGCAACAAATAATAGAACTTTTGGGTGGAATGTTACTTATAAAACAATTAGTCTCGGAAATGTCACTCCCCTCTCAGACCTAGAGGCTGAGGAGAGCAGAAGTCCTACATTAATGCCATTCTCTTTCTTCTTGTCCTGCAAGCCATGCTTCTTTGATTCACCTTCAATATTCTCAGTTTCAATACCACTTAGCTGACTAGATGCTAATTCTGTCAAGGAAATAGACTCTTGTGTGGCCCATCCCTCCATTGTCAACCATTGAAAATAGTTATGCTTGCAATCAGCCATCTCAAGAAGGTCTTGCATCGTAAACAACAATTGATCTTAGATATGATGCAGCACTTGGATTGGACGAATTGAAATTTCTATGTTTTGTCAAAAATGCAACTAAAGCAGGCAGTTTTATATTTGATATTGTGTTTATATAATATATTATACACGTTGGGGTTCCAACTTGGACCCCTAATAGGCAGCATGGCACGATACTTGGTAGAGACCCACCAACAAGGCAGGCACTTTAAATCAAGATGTAAGACCACCTACCTGAAATCTCTTCTTGGTATTCATTCCTGTCTGAATACATGCCATTCATGTTCACAATGCATTGTTGGATATCTTGTTCCCATTCCTTCAGCTCCTTATTCAACTTTCGATGCAGGTTCGTGTAAAATGCTTGCTCCTGTCTAAGCTGTGACATTTTACCCTTGAGCAGTTTCATATGGCCTTGAACGATGTTATTATCAACATTTGCCTGCATCAAAAAACCTTGGTGTGAGCTCTCTCTCTCTCTCTCTCTCTCTCTCTCTCTCTCTCTCAAATGAGGATGACAACACATGATTCACTCTGGATACATTACTGTCATTTGTACTTGCCGGGCTTGTGTAGTACACAGACCCCTCTTCTCATGGTGTTTTTTCTCACTTTCCATGTTCCTACTTTTAGCTTAATCATAGCACACTTGTCTTACCCTTGGGTCTTTCATAAACATTAAAAGAATCTCTCTCTCTCTCTCTCTATCTCTCTCTCTCTCTCTCTCCTTCCCCTTCGCTTCCCCCCTCTCGCCTGCGCCCACAACCCCCGCTGCCTGCTCGCATTCCATTCGCCCCCTTTCGCCTGCGCCCACCACCCCCGCTGCCTGCTCGCCTTCGCTTTCCCCCCTTTCGCCTGCGCCCACCACCCCCGCCGCCTGCTCGCCTTCGCTCCCCTTCGCTTCCCCCCTCTCGCCTGCGCCCACAACCCCCGCTGCCTGCTCGCATTCCATTCGCCCCCTTTCGCCTGCGCCCACCACCCCCACTGCCTGCTCGCATTCGCCCCCTTTCCCCTTTCGCCTGCGCCCACCACCCCCGCGGGCGCTTTCCCCACCCACCCCTGCTCAGGCCCCCAAGGCAGCAACATAATGGGGACTTGAATTTCATTTCATCCACTTCTTCTCTCCCGCTGCCTGTTCTTTGCCTGCTCCGTTCAAACATTCCCTCCCTCTACAATGGGAGGGTCTGTAGATGACAAAATCAGCCAGCTTGATCATATCCTTAGGGATCTTATCAAGGACCAAAAGAAGACATTGGACAGCACCATCACCGCCATCAAGAATGACTTATTGACGCGCATGGGGAAGCTGGAGGCCGAAGCAGAAATATGGAAGGAAGAGAAGCTTACCATGCAAGAGGAGTGGGAGAAGGAAAAGCTCGCCATGCAGGAGGAAATCAACCTTTTGAAGGGCGAAGTGGCATCCTTACGCGATCGTCCACGGGAGGAAGGAGAGACTCTTGAGGTGGACAAAGAGGCGATCAAAGAAGAGATCACCAAAACCCTCACCCACACAATCGAGGGGAAAATGGAGGCGGCCCGCGAAGGATGGGTAGAAGTGATGAAGAAGAACATCAAAAAGGAGGTGCAAGAAGATGTACAAGTGATGAAGAAGAACATCAAGAAGGAGGTACAAGAAGATGTACACATGATGCAGTCTACTCTTGATGAAGAGAAGATGCGACGGATCCGGCGCCTCAACATCCGAGTCACAGGGATACCAGAGAGCACTACCTCCACGCCCGAGATTGACGGGCGGAACCTATGTACCAAGCTAGGACTAAAGGAGGATGAGCCGCTCCCATTCACTAGAGTATGGAGGACAACCCCAAAGGACTCCACCAAAGGCAAGGCCTTAGTGCTACAGTTCCCAGACGAGGAGAGTAGGATGAGCTTTATGAGAAGACGGGCTATCTTGAGGAGCTTGCCAGGGGACCCCATCTACTTCGATGATGACCTCACATGGATGCAACTGGAGCATAGAAGATTATGCATGCCGAAGATCAAGGCGGCACGCAAAGAAGGGAAGAAGGCACATTATAGGGATGGTCACATCTACATTGATGGGAAGAGGGTCGAATAGCGCCATCTGGCCTATGAGACACGGAGGAAACAACATGAAGACAAAGAGATACACATAGCAATCTGGAACTGTAATGGAGTCCTATGGACACATCCAGGGAGACTTGAGGAGGTGATGGAGGGCCGGGATATCATCTTGCTGACAGAGACACATGAGAGCCCGGAGAGGGGCTTACCACGGGTTGAGGGTTATCAGTGGGAGTCAGCTCACCGACAGGGGATGAGACAGGCCACCTCCCGAGGTTCAGGAGGTATTGCAGTGCTTTTCAGGCATGGGTTACATAAGCATGTTCGAGTCGTAGCACGAGACTCGGAGGCGAGATACATGTGGATTAGCTTACGCCTCTCAGCGACCAGATGGATTTATATCGCCCTTTGCTACTTTCCTCCGAAGGGGTCGCAGTTTGCCACCACCGAGGAACCGGGTGGAGGAGAGGCTAGTGAGTCTCCATACTCTGTCTTATCTGAGGAGATCTTACACTATTCAACATTGGGAGAAGTCTTCTTGATGGGGGACTTCAATGCACGGACTCAGAGCAGACAGTGCGAGATCTATGACTTTGAGAATCCCCTGAGACTAGAGCCGCTAGCTACAGAGGATACAGGGACCACTCGGATCTCCGCTGATGGAGGAGCTGACAGCACTGGATATGGGCAACATCTGCTGGAGCTTGGGGGCCGACACCATCTCGTTATTTATAATGGGATGACTCAGTGGCCAGATTCAGGTGGGTTGACTTGCTTTCCAGTGGGAGGCGGCAGTAGTACAGTGGATTATGTGATGGGATCCCAGGAGGCAGTAGATATGGTGTCTCACTTCACCGTACCACCATGCCCCATTGGGGCGGATCATACATACCTATCCCTCACTTTTAGGAGCTTATTGGAGACCCACCCACCCATCATACAGCCACCACGCACTATTTTTCACTTCACTCAGGACCTAGCCGAGGTGTACGACTATCATGTTCATGATCAGCTATTTGCCTTAGATCCGTCGGCACCCATGGCCATGCTTACCTCCCTGCTCGCACATGTACTTCACTCCGCAGCCGCGAGGAGTTTCCCATACCACATACAGACAGGACGGCCACCTACATCTGGGAGCATGCCCCAGAACCGATGGTACGATGATGAGTGCAGAAACCTTTACCGCAGTCTCCGAGTGCAGAGGGCTCGCAGGGAGATCACCCGGAGGCAGGCAGGCAGGAGGATGCATACTCTCACCCGCCGTAAGCAGCGAGCTTATGAGGAGGCTCAGTACTAGGACACATATCACATGCTCATGAGCAGAGATGCTGCTGCTGCTTGGAGGAGACTCAGAGAGCCCCGTCCTCCCACACCTATTGCCGATCCTCAGACCTGGCAGACATATGCAGAGAGACTTTATGATGTGCCTGCACAGCCCCCTATACCACAGCCCACAGAGCCATGCCCCACAGTCTCCACCTTCTTCACCCCACCTATGGTTAGGAGGGCCATAGGCCGACTCCAAAATGGACGGGCGACAGATCATACAAGATTACAGGGAGAGCATCTCATCTATGCTATTGATACATTGGCACCATTTCTTGCTCATCTCTTCAACAGAGCTCTGTCAGAGGGGTTTCCGGCTGAGTGGACGATGCACACTATTGTGCCGATCCATAAAGCGGGAGATGTACTAGACCCCGAGAACTACAGGACCATCATGATTGGCCATATATTGGCCAAACTATACGGGGCAGTTTTGGAGGCAGAGCTGAGCACTCATGCAGAGGTTGGAGGATTGAGAGCAGCAGGCCAGGCAGGCTTCCGTCGAGCCTTCTCGACCATCGACCACATTTTTACATTGAGGTGCCTGATTGATCAGGCCAAGGCACGGAGGCAACGGCTCTATTGTTGCTTTGTGGATTTTTGCAAGGCATTTGATACTGTGCCCAGAGAGCGCCTCTTTCGGCGACTACAGACACTACGCATACCTTCAGACATGATGTGGGGCATATACAGGCTATATGAGCAGGTCTTTGGGAGAGTCCGATGCCCAGGAGGCTTGTCCGACACAGTTGCTAGCACCATTGGTGTGAAGCAGGGGTGCCCGCTCTCCCCCACGCTCTTTGGGCTCTATATTGATGAGGTGGTCGACTACATCACACAGGGAGGAGGCTCTAGGGTTGAGCTATCAGGTATTACTGTCCATGTTATGCTTTATGCTGATGACATCATCTTGGTATCTGACACGCAGGTTGGGCTTCAAAGACACCTTGTGGCTCTTGATGACTTCTGCGCACAGCAGGGGCTCACAGTGAACCTTGGGAAAACCAAGGTTATGATCTTCCACACTTCACCCGCAGTCAGGAGCCACACTACTCTCACATTAGCAGGAGGGCGGGTCGAGGTGGTGAGCTCTTATGTTTACCTTGGCATCACATTTACTAGCTCAGCTGGACGCTTCTCCATGGCTCAGGCAGTCCGAGACAGAGTGACCCGGGGGTATGCAGCTCTTGCTGGCCTTGAGCGTCAGTGTTATCAGGCACATTTTCAGGAACCCCGCACGAAGGGGTGGCTCTTTGATACATTAGTGACACCAGCCTTGATGTATGCAGCAGCGGTTTGGGCACCAGGGCTTGCAGCCTCCACATGGGTACAGCTGGAGAGACCACAGATCTTGATGCTCTCGAGGATGATACGCAGCAAACCATCCGTCCCGCACGACATTGTTCGAGCTGAGTTTGCTGCACCACCTATGGCAGTGGAGGCATTGTTCCAGACGATCTCCTTTATATACAGGATGAGGGAGATGCCCATGGAGAGATTATCCCGCCGAGCTTTTGAGGCATCCAGACAGCTGGCCGAGGCTGGACACACTGGATCTTGGTATGCACAGATGCTACAGTGGTTCTCACATCATGGTATAGACATTGAGCGGTTGCCACCTTTTCAGTATGATCAGTCTGCTCCACGGGGTTACCTCTCTCTCAATGAGAGGAACAGAGTGATGAGACAGGACATATGGCAGCACTACATACAGGAGACATGGACAGCACCAGAGAGCCCACTACCACCGAAGATGCTGTACTACAGAGACCACTTTATGAGCATCTCAGGGGATGGGTTTATACATCGACCGCGGTACATGGATGTATACATGCCACACAGCTCTCGCGTTGCTATTGGACAGCTACGAGTCTCATCACATCAGCTAGAGATAGAGGCTGGGAGAGCGGCACGGGTTCCTAGAGCTGAGCGGATATGCAGATTGTGCCGCGAGGAGGTGGAGACTGAGGATCACTTTGTATGTAGATGTAGAGCCCACCAAGGGGTCAGAGATAGATATGCAGGATTGTTTGAGGAGCACTCTTCACTACATCAGTTGATGGAGGCCTCGGACCAGCGACAGCTTGGCAGACTACTACTAGAGCTTCATAGTTCTCGAGAGAGACTCCTCCAGACACCCGCTCCCACTAGGGGTGGGAGACAGTCCCAGCTCTCAGATTTCTTCCAGAGAGCTATGCCAGTGCCAGCTGATGTACCACGTGGGGTGACCGCACAGAGAGCAGAGGAATTGAGAGCCAGGAGGAGACCTAGACAGACTGGACATAGAGCACCCCGACTCCGTCACCGAGAGATAGCAGCTATCCGAATGAGACACCAGATGGAGACACAGGAGAGGCTAGCTCGCTTTCATTCAGACTCAGGGTACATGTTCATGCCATTCACAGCCTCAGCATCGGCGATGTATGATATCTTATATCCCTCTTATGGCACTGGATGGAGTTAGACATAGATCTACATAGCATGCTTGTACCACCCCTTCAACATATAGAGATGCATCTTGCCTTAGCACTCTATCCACATCCCCACCCCCCCTTACATTGTTTGTATATGGGCTCCACCGATCCATGATGATTCACAGTTGTATCCAGACACATGCACACTTTTTCTTTTGTTTCTTTTCTTCCGATGACCGGAAGAACAGAGTTGTATTATTTTTTGTCTCATAGGCCGACTTTGGCCTCTCGTAGACGTTAATATATCTTTCTTTCTTTCTTTCTTTCTCTCTCTCTCTCTCTCTATATATATATATGGTGCTCTTTCTTATGTGTGTGTGTGTGTGCGTGTGTGTGTGTGTGTGTGTGTGTGCGTGTGTTGGACAGATGGTACCTGGACATGCACAAAAACATAGCTTGCAAAAGCTTGCCATGATTACTTTTCTCGCATTTTTGTTGCCGCCTATCATTACACGCCAAGAGGCTGACAATATGGATGAGCCCTTTACGGATGTAGAACTGGATGATGCTTTAAAAGGCCTAGGTAAATGAAAGTCTCCAGGCTGGAATGGTTTAACAGTGGAGTTCTTTCAGACGTTTTGGAACATTTTAAGAGCGCCAATTTCGCTTATGGTGAATCATTGCTGGAATGTTGGATACTTGCCATGCTCATGGAAAGAAGGCTTGCTGAAATTAATGCCCAAAAAACAACTCTGTGAAGCCATATCATATTGGCGTCCCATCTCTTTAATGCCAATCATATATAAATTGGTTACCAAGATGCTTGTTAACAGAATAGCAAGTTTGCATCCAGCGCAGTCTGGATTTGTCCCTCGAAGACAAATCACTGACAATATAGCAAATGTGTATATTTGCATTGAATATGCCAAGTATACGGATCAAGAAGTTCTCATCATGGAGGTGGGCATAGCTAAGGCTTTTGATACGGTGCAATGGGAGTTCATAGCTCAAGTTATGGATAGAATGGACTTTGGACCTAAAATGAAAAATGTCGTCTTTTGGCTTTATCAAGAGGGATCAACTAAATGCATTTTGGGTGGAGAACTTTCAGCTTTGTGGTATCTTGCGAAATCTGTTCAGCAGGGTTGTCTGCTTAGTGCACTTTTGTATGCCATCGCGACCCACCCAATGCTCCTTTACATAGACAAATTGACACGAGATGGACAGCTAGATTCTCTCCATGGCTAATGGTACACAATTTGTGGCACAAGCATACGTTGATGACTCTTTATTTTTCCCAAGAATACAAAGGCTAATGTAAGGATTCTCATGAAAGCGCTGTCCCTCTTGTTAGCATGAATCATCTCCTGGTTGTGAACCCCATCACTAAGTCAGTGGGGGACATAGGAGCTCTGATTATTTTTAGGTAGCATTGGCTATTTTTCTATTATTTTTTGGGCACCTTTTATGGGCCTTTTGGCATTATTTATTTTTGCCCTCCTTTGTCCTTTTTAGGACCAGTCGGCCAGCTTCCTAGAGGGGGTATATATATGCCCCCATGCTCTCACTCATTCATCCATTCATTTCCTTTTCTTCTCCATCCACAAGCCCTACCCACAGAGCCACACACCGCTCCACGCAGGACTGTTGTACTTGCTTCATATATTCAGATTTCTGTGTTTCTCTCATTCTCATTCTCTCGTCTCCGTACCGCTTCCGCACGCACTCTGACATGGTATCAGAGCACCAGGCATCTTTCTGGAGGTTTTCATCATGAAGAAGCTGCTGAATTCTGCGTTTTTCAGAGGCGGCCAGCATTGTCATCATCAAAGGGGTGCTGCGTTTCATCAAGGCGGCCTGTTTTTCAGGCATCGGGCATCATCATCCGGTTGGAGAGGTGCGTTTTTTTTGCTTCCCGGCTGTTGGACTGATTAGGTGGCTGCGTTTCTGCTCCGCCTCCTCTCTACAGCCCTAGGGGTTGCGCTTCAGCCCCTCTTCCCTCCTCTTTCAGTTGCCCTTCTTTTCCTTAATGATCAGCCGGCAGATATTGGCTGCGTTTTACAGCCTCCCACCCTCCCCTTTCTGACAGCCCTTCCTCTACACTTCAGCCTCATCTTCCTCCTCTTTGCTTTCCCTCATCATCTAGGGATTGAGTTTTCAGTGTGGTGCTACCTTGAGAGAGAGAACACTCCATACAGCTGCGTTTTTGTGGCTGATCTGCAGTCCTCTTCTTGGCAGCGTTTTCTGAAGCAGTAAGTACTCTTTACAGCATTCTATTGTGGGCTCATGGCTGATGACATCGTGGAACAGCCCTTACTTCAAGCACCTTCAGTGCATATACCCATTCTTCCCAATATTCCCAAATCCTCAAAGCTGGATGGCACCAATTTTGACCTATGGAAGGTCAAGGCCATGTCTATTCTAGAGACATATGACCTTTGGGAGTTCGTCACCACCCCTATACTTCGGCCAGATACCTCAGCACAGATGGCTTCATCTCGTACCTTGCAAGAGGCAGCTTTATGGGACCGATTCAATGCTCGAGCTAGATCCTTCATCTTCATGAACTGCCAGGATGCGGTTCTCACCCATATCAAGTCTTATACCATGGCTTATCAGATATGGAAGAAGCTCAAGGACCTCTATGAGGTCAAGACCTCTACCAAGCGCATGTCTTTGGAGGTGCAACTTGCGAAGATAACATGTACTGATTCGTCTTCCATGCGAGATCACATCAACCAGATGGAGTTGTTGCAGAGTCAGATAGCGTCTTGTGGCAAGAACATTGCCTCAACGGATATGGCAATCAAGCTACTTGCTCAGTTGCCTCCCAAGTTTGACAACCTGTACTCTTCACTTCTTGCCTTCAACCAGACAGAGGACATCACCTGGGAGGATCTTGTTCCTATGATCTTGGAGCAGGAGGCCCGGTTCCTACAAAGAGATGGTGGTAGCAGCAAAGGCTCCAAGGCGTTTACCGCTCAGAAGGGGCAATCCAAAGGGAAAGGGAAGCAGGATTCATCCAAAAAGGAGAAAGAGGGTGAGAAAGAGAAGACCAAGTCTGAGGTGGAGTGTGCCCATTGCAAGAAGACAGGGCATACTATGGATCAATGCTACAAAAAGCACCCCAACCTTAGACCTTCATGGTGGAGAGAGAAGTCCAAAGCCAACAATACAGGTTCTTCTACAGCCACAACCGTGGAAGAGGGGGTATTCCTCTCGATTACAGAGTTGGAGTCCAACGATACTGCATTGGCCTCTTCTAATTCTCGACCTTGGTATGTGGATAGTGGCGCTTCCAGCCACATGACCTATCGGCACGATTGGCTTCAGAACCTTCAAGTCCGGCAATGTCACTATTGGAGATAGGTCCACTCTTCGAGTACAAGGATCCGGCACTATTCCTCTCGTTCCAGATGGCAAAGGACACAGGTCAGATGCTGAGGTCCTTTATGTTCCTGATTTGGGATTTAACCTTTTGTCTGTGACTTCTCTTACCAGGCTAGGTACCCGAATCATCTTTGATGAGCATTCCGTCATCGTTGAGGATCGTGATACAGGGCAGCCTCTATGGCAAGGAGTGCAGGAACGTGGCCTATACAAACTCACCGCTCTTATGGCCAAATCAGTAGCCGAGACAGGAGTTTTGTGGCATTCAGAGGTCACTCAGGACCGCCCTACTAGGGCATGGCATGTACCTAGATGGTTCTTTTAGACAGTCCGGGATTCTGGAGTTACCGAGCTTCCAGAGACCAGCCAAGATGGCTTGAAAAACGCAGAATTCTGGAGTTTACGGAAGGCCTTGTACGGTCTCAAGCACGCACCCAGAGCATGGTACCAGTGTATTGATAGCTTTTTCATTCAGACTGGTTTTCAGAGATCGGATTCAGATCCAAATCTCTACATCTACAGAGAAGGAGGGCTGGTTACTCTTATTATTCTTTATGTGGATGATTTGATTCTCACTGGGAGCCACAGTGCGCATATTGCTCGCACTAAGGAACAACTTGGCCAGGAGTTTGAGATGACAGATCTTGGACTTCTTCATTTCTTCATCGGCTTGGAGATCTTCCAAACTCGTGATGGTATTTTTGTGTCTCAGCAGAGATATATCTGTGAGCTTTTAGAGACATTTGGCATGGCAGATTGCCGCCCCATTTCTTCCCCCATGGACCCGGAGCAAAAGCTGTCCATGGAGGCAGCTAGTGACTTTATGGATGGTTCTAGATACAGGACCTTGGTTGGGTCTCTCATTTGGCTCATTCATTCGAGACCTGACATTTCTTTTACAGTGGGCATTCTCAGCTCATTCATGGCCTCCCCTTTATTGGTGCATTGGCAGGCAGCACAGCGGGTATTGCAATATTTGCAGGGTACTCAGTCCTATGGCATCATGTATACCCAGGGGATTACTCTTAAAGGATGGTCAGATTCTGATTGGGCTGGAGACGTCGACACACGGAGATCGACATCTGGATTTTGCTTTACTCTTAGATCCAGAGCTATTTCATGGAGTTCTAAGAAGCACCCTACAGTGGCATTGTCTTCTACAGAGACTGAGTACCGAGCGGCATCTGTAGAGCTGCTCAAGAGGTGGTTTGGCTTAGACGAGTGCTTGCAGAGATTGGGTTCCCACAGACAGCGCCTACCTTGATTCGTTGTGACAACCAGAGTTGCTTGGCAATTGCCAAGAACCCAGTATTCCATGCTCGGACGAAGCATATTGAGATACAGTATCATTTTGTTCGAGAGCAAATTATGGCACGGGAGATTCTCATTGAGTATTGTCCTTCCAAGGAAAATGCAGCGGATTTGTTTACAAAGGCCCTTCCACAGCCCTCCATGGTTACTCACTCCTTAGGCTTTATGCCACACCCAAGATCTGAGAGGGGGTGTTAGCATGAATCATCTCCTGGTTGTGAGCCCCATCACTGAGTCAATGGGGGACATAGATTATTTTTAGGTAGCATTGGCTATTTTTCTATTATTTTTTGGGCACCTTTTATGGGCCTTTTGGCATTATTTATTTTTGCCCTCCTTTGTCCTTTTTAGGACCAGTCGGCCAGCTTCCTAGAGGGGGTATATATATGCCCCCATGCTCTCAGTCATTCATCCATTCATTTCCTTTTCTTCTCCATCCACAAGCCCTACCCACAAAGCCACACACTGCTCCACACGCAGGACTGTTGTACTTGCTTCATATATTCAGATTTCTGTGTTTCTCTCATTCTCATTCTCTTGTCTCCGTACCGCTTCCGCACGCACTCTGACACCTCTATGGTTTGGCTGGAGGATAACATGTAAATTTCCAAAAATCAAAGTTTCTCCCTTTGAAAGATTACGATTGGCATCAGCTTTTGTGGCCGGGTCACATCCTCCCACCTAAAGAGATAGTCAGGCATCTTAGTTATCCCATTGTTTGGGAATTGTCTTTGAAAAATAGAACTCAATGGGTGATGGCCAAACTGCACCCTAAAATAGAATATTGAAAATTATCTACATGGCCTCTGCATGTGCGATTGCGTATAGTTCAATCAATAATTATAGCATATGTCCAGTTCTATCTTCCGCTCTTACCTTGGTCGAGCAAACATGTAACATGCGTTGCGGACGTATCTTCATGATTAACGCTAATTCTATGTTTAGCAAAGACACAGAAGAGAAGGAAAGATAGACCTACTCTATTGTATATTGCCAAAACATGCTATATATACAATAATCTTGTCGATTCACAGCTTTGTGCGAATGATCTTGCTGATTCATAGCTTCATGATGCATACCAAAGATCCTTGCTGCCCTCTACTTGCAATCGGACGAGAGAAGCTCTTGGTGATCCACCAGTGTCCTTGCTGCCTTGCAGACTTTGACAAATGGATCCTCTTGATCTTTGAATGATGATTCTAATGAATGCCTAATGATCCTATTTATAGGGAAAAGGTATGAATTCGTTATCAAGTCGGTTTTGCCTATTTTTCCAACAAAACATTGTCCAAAAAGTCATATTTTGTGTCCAAACTATGCCCAAAAGGTGTCCCAACCATTGGGCTATGTCTTGGGCACTTCCCGAAGCCTGTAGGGTTGCGAAATCCGCTCTAAATGTATCCCTAAATCTGCCCATATATTTGCTAAAATGAGAATATACATGTCTATGAGCATCGGGATTGAAACCGGCCTCTGATAGAAACCAGAGTGCGGTAGACTAGCAGTCACCCGTCCACTTGTAGTCTAGAGTCACCCGTCCACTTGTAGTCTAGATATGAAAACAGAAAAGATTGGGGCTAGAGTGCCCAAATCTGAAAACAAAGCGACACCTGTTGGCCCCAAAGCTTGGCGCCCCTTGCGGTATTTCTTTATTCAATTCCAAAAAGTATGAAAGGCTGAGTACAACCAAAAATCAACCAAGAGATTACACCTGTATGTCCAATCTGACGGCCCACAATCCCTCTCAGCACAGAGGATCCATGCACACAGATCTGTGTTTCAAAACAACACACTGTGCCTCCCTCTGATCAGCCAAGACCACTAAGCAGGGCAGCCATGAGCATACATCTGGCATGACTCAAGCACATGATTCAACATCTCAGCTCATACATACATGTACTGTTCAACTTCTGTCTCAACCCTTGTCAATCTGCCATACCCCTCCTCTCACAAGGGGCCAGATAGCTCAAATCTGCAACAGACATCAAGCAGTAGAAAGAGAGATAGATGAACAGATGCGGAGCTTACCAAAATCAGCCCGTGTATTTGCACTGGAGAAGATAACGGTACCAATCTGTACTTGCAAGCACTTGTTTCCACAACCCTGCTTCACACACATGTACGTACTTGTCTGTACCCTCCTCCTTGCATCCAACTATATGCTGTACTTGACTGTACAGATCTGAAAAACAGCCCTGTACCGGTCTGTACTGCCTCGGGATACGTGCCAGAAGCTATCCTTGCATACGCCGCCTGCAGCCAGCACCTGTACACTCGCCTGAACCTGTGCAGCCAGATTTGTCCAGCGCCTGTCCAATGCCGCCAGCAGCAGTACTATTGTACCTGGACTGTCCGTACACTGTACGGCAGTCGTACAGTGCTGTACCTGCAGTGTACTTGTCTGCACAGCCTGTACCAGCAACTACAACCTGTCCAGAACCTGTGCGCAGCCTGTCCAGCAGAGAGATAGGCCCGCAGCAGCTCCTGTGCGTAGCCTGTACCAGGAGAGAACCTGCAGCCTGTCCGTACAAGGCTGTACGGCTGGTTTGCACAGAGAAAACAGCAGCAGAATCCCCAACCAACAGTCGACTCCTTCTCCTCAACTTTTCCACGCTTCCCAACACTCTTTTGCTCCACGATTCTCTTTTTCCCAAAAAGAAGAGAGAGAGGGAGGAGAGAGAAGCACACACTCCAAAAGTGGAGTGGCCCCCTCTCCATAATAATCCTAGGGCCCCCCACTTTAATTATTATTAAAGTTCCCTAGGGGCCACTAAGGCCTAGGGGCAACTTTAAATAAAACATTAGAATTCTAATGTTCTAGTTCCCCCCTTCACACCTAGGGATGTCCACACATCTTTAACTCTGTCCGGGCACCCCCCATGTGAATCATTCAATATTCTGACTCAGTAATCACCATGCCCACACTTGTGCTGTTCCATTTTCACAGGGCCATGACATACCCCCCTCTTGAAAAATGGCAAGCGTCCTCGATTGCATTCTGGTGATACAGCAAAATATCCAAAGTGAAATATACAATATGGCAAGATCAGCGTCCCAATCTCTCTAAGCCATGCACATGTATCAACATTCACTACAAACCAATGGCATAGTAATAGTCCAAGTTGTATACCACTGTGAACCATACATATCCACAAAATCCCATGTGACTAGTACACATATATCATAGAAGTCCCATAAACAGATGTACTGTCAGCCTCAGTACCTTCGGGTGAGATAAAAACTGCACCAAGCGACCTCTAGATGTCATCTGAGCCAGTCTGTATCAAGGGAGTGGAGGTGCTACCCCCCTCTTGAGCATCAGGCAATGCTCCAGACCCATGCTCTGCTGAACCTGAATGAGCCACAACAAGAGTCGGCTCTAACTCAAAGGCATCGAGATAAAGCTGCAAAACCTGAGGTGAATCTGTTAAGTCACCTTCCTCCATCCACTTCGCATCCATCGGTGAATAGTTCTTGAACTTCACAAGATAGCGACGGGAAACTTTACCTCGTACCTTTCTTTCTTTATGTGCCAGTATCTGCTCTGGAATCAGAACCTCATCAAGTTCCTCAACTTCCGACTGAGCCTCATCTGATACATCCTCAGGCACATCCCCACGGAAAGGTCTAAGGAGACTCGCGTGAAAAGCATTGTGAATCCTCCAGTGATCTGGTAACTTCAAACGATAGGCTACCTCACCAATCTTTTCCAATACCGGAAAAGGCCCATAATAACGCATGCTCAACTTAGGGAATAAGCGCTCTTTACCCTTCATCTTCTTGAGTCTAGCCTTTTTAAAACGCAAAAGAACCCAATCACCCAATGCAAACTCCAAAGCACGTCTGTGACGGTCTGCGGCTTTCTTTTGCTTCTATTGAGTTTTCTGGAGTGCCAACTTAACTCTCCGATAAGCTTCATCCATATTTTCCACATACTGATCAGCCTCAAAGATCTTATCCTTTGTATGCAAAATGGGTGGTACCTTCTTCCCTCCTTCCACAATCTCAAAAGGCGCCTTGCCTGTCGAGGTATGTACAGTGTTGTTATATGCAAACTCCACCAAAGGAAGATACTTTTCCCATTGTTGCTTGTGCTCTGACACATAACACTTAAGAAGATCCAACACTGTAGAGTTAGCCTCCTCTGACTGACCATCTGTTTGCGGATGAAATGACGATGAAAACTTGAGAGTTGTACCCATGTTGTCAAACAACCCTCTCCAGAACAAACTCGTCATCTGTGGATCACAGTCACTAATGATAGACGTAGGCAAGCCATGATACTTGAAGATGTTCGCCATGAACAACTTCACCATATGATCCACTTTGATCGTCTTACGCACAGGAATGAAATGTGCCTGCTTACTGAACCTGCATATGATAGTCCAGATGCCATCGTTTCCCGTTTGTGTCCGTGGAAGATCAAATATAAAATCCATGGCAATGCTCTCCCAAGGTCTATCTGGAATAGGTAAAGGCTGTAATAACCATGGTGTCTTCTGACGGTCAAACTTTACCTTCTGACATACGATGCATTGCCTCACAAAGGCATCAACATCTCTTCTCAAGGTTGGCCAATAAAAGAAAGTCTCCACTGCTTTGACCGTGGCGTCAATACCTCTATGACCTGCATACGGTGGAGCATGACTTTCAATCATAACCTTGAGTCGCAATGGCCTGGTAACACACAGTCTGCCATGCATCAATAAAAACCCATCTCTGAGAGTATAGTGCTCATGCCGCTGACCCTCAGACATCTGATCATACAACCTTTCAAAGTCCTCATCATGGGCATACTACTCTTTCATTTCATCAAGCTCATGATGATAAGCAAGTGAAACTGCAGAGACCTGTGGCTTGCGTGACAAAGCATCTGCCACTACATTCTTTTTGCCTTCCACATGCACAATCTGGAAGTGAAACATTGACAAAAAGTTTGCCCAACGCATATGCTTCTCTGAAAGCTTAGTCTGCGTGAGGAAATAACGCAAGGTTTGATGATCTGTCTGTACAGTAAAATCAGCCCCAAGCAAGTAGTGTTTCCATGTAGAAAGAGCGTGAATTACAGCCAACATCTCTTTCTCATAAACCTGTAAATGCTTCTCAGCATCTTGCAATATTCTACTCTCATAGGCTATCACATGTCCCTCTTGCATGAGAACTGCACCAATGCTACTTCCACATGCATCACACTGGACAACAAAAGCCTTTCGGAGGTCCGGTAACACCAATACTGGGTCCGAAGTAAGCTTTTCTTTGAGCTTTTTGAATGCTATAATTTCCCGATCAGCCCATCTAAACGGAGTTGCTTTCTTCGTCAAAGCATGAAGAGGCGAAGCAATTTCAGCAAAGTGCCGTATGTACCGCCTGTAATAGGAACACAATCCTAAAAAACTGCGTACATCATGCACGGTCCTCAAAGCTGGCCAATTAAGTATTGCTTCCACTTTTGCTGGATCCATACGGACTCCATGCGCAGACACAATATGCCCCAAGAAATGTATCTCTTGCAAAAAGAACTCACTCTTCTTGCCATTAACAACCAGTCTATGGTTTCTGAGTTCTGCAAACACAATGGCCAAATGCCTTCTATGCTCTTCCTCAGTTCGTGAATGCACAATCATATCATCAAAGAATGTGCCCACAAACTCTCTATGAGGCCTGAAAATCCTGTCCATCATTCTGTTAAATGTGGCAGGCGCATTTGTCAAACCAAAGGGCATAACCAAGAACTCATACAATCCAAACGTGGTTCGGAATGCTGTCTTATGCACATCCTCGGGTCTAATGCGTATCTGATGATACCCGCTTTTTAAGTCAATACGACTAAAAACTGTGGAGCCCTGTAAGCGGTCCAAGATGTCATCGATTCTCGGTATGGGGAATCGATTCTTGATGGTATTCTTGTTCAGTGCCCTGTAATCAATACACATGCGCCAAGAACCATCCTTCTTCTGCACTAAGAGCACAGGTGAGCAAAAGGGTGAGTGTATCAACCCTTTATTCAAAAGCTCCTGCACCTGACTCATAATCTCTTCCTGTTGGGCTGCACTAACACGGTACGGCGGTCTATTCGGTGGAGTACTACCAGGAATCAGATCAATAGCATGATCTTCTGGCCTCTCAGGAGGAAGTTCTCCTGGCAATGACTCGGAAAAACAGTCTTGAAACCCACATAAGAAATCAGTCCTGTCCTTATCTAACATAGACAAATTAGACTTAGACTCATCATCCTGTGCATCCTTTACATAAATCAAGTACGCGGAAAGATGCTTTTTCATTACTGATGAAATCGCCGAAGCGGATACAATAGGAACAGATTCCCCTTTGAGTTTTACATCCAATACATGTTCTTTCCCTCTATGAGTCACAGTGATTTTCCTATTGGAAGTATCCACCACCGCATGTACCCTGTGGCACTATGGCATCCCCAACAAAACATCACAGCCATCCAAAGGCATGATGAAGAACTCTTCGCTGTCCACATAACCCTGCAAATGAAGCCGAAGCTTCCCAATGATAGGAGTAACGGGCTCTGCATACCCTGGATAAGCCATATTAGCCTCATGTAACGGCCCCATCTCCTCTGCGCGAATCCCCAATCGGCCAGCCAAATCTGGTGAAATGAAGTTGGCTCTAGCACCTGTGTCAAAGAAGATCAAGGCATTCTGATCTCTCACTTTGCCCCATGCCCTGCACAACTCTGTAGCTTCACCACCTGGCTGTTCCCCCACAAGATCAGGAACTAAGCCTGCAGAAGGTTTTGGTTTCTTTGACTTGGGCTCTCCTTTATTGTCAGAGTCCTTTTGGGACTTTCTCTTGGGACAATTGAATGACATATGTCCCTCTTCTGTACAGTAAAAACATTTCCGAGCATCTCTCAAAGCCTGTCTTTCCTCAGAAGTTCTCTTGGGCATTGGCAACTTCTTATACCGCGTCTCTGAAGACCCTTTAGCATCACGTGAAGCATGCCCAGATTTTTCAGCTTTCTTGCTCGAGTTCTTACTGCCTTTAAACCCAGATGAACCTCCAGTGAGTAACGCATTAGCTGTCATAGCATTTTCAATCATCTGTGACATGTTCGTTACTCTTGTCTTGATACAATAATCTCGCACCTCTTTGGGCAGCCCACAACAATACTTCTCTACCTGTTCAAACAATGGCACCGCACGATAAGAAGTCACTGGGAGTAGAGCTTCCCAAAACTTCTTGTTATAGTCCTCCAAATTCTCACACTTTGAAGCATCCAACTTGTGCCATGCAGTCATAACATCCACCTCAAATGTAGATGTGAGCCATACGGAAGAGAGAACCTGTTTA
The DNA here is from genome assembly GCF_041138505.1 of Cibotium barometz. Lineage (NCBI taxonomy): Eukaryota > Viridiplantae > Streptophyta > Polypodiopsida > Cyatheales > Cibotiaceae > Cibotium > Cibotium barometz. Next base: position 21,296,361 of record NC_141091.1, read on the forward strand.
AATTGGACCCATGTAGTGGGTGCTATGCCCTGCAAAAGAAGAGTAGACCACCACTGCAAAGCATTGCCCTTGAGAAAAGTGGCAACTTTCCTCACCTTAGAGGACTCTGTGTAATTCCCACCAGAAAAAGCAACATCAAACTGCTGTAAAAAGGTAAGTGCTTTCAATTTATCTTTGGCCCCACTGAATGTATCAAACTTCACTGCAGCTCCCCCTTCCTTGTAATCCTTCGCCTTTCCCATAGGCGTTAGATTATCATATGGAAGTGGTTTCGCAAGATTGCTGCCCCCAACATTCATACCCATCATTGGGTCAACATTTCCCATTCCCACACCAGGCATACCATACATCCCAGCCATGTTTCCAAACATTCCATTATGCATACCTGGCTGCATGCCACCATACATATTGCCTTGCATTCCAGGTTGCATGCCTCCAAACATATTTCCTTGCATACCGGACTGCATACCACCATACATATTCCCCTGCATACTAGGCTGAAAATTAGCTCCAAAAGGCCCTGGCATACCCATGCCTCCCTGAGGATAACCCCCAGTTATAGATTGGAACACCGAGCCACCACCAAAATAACCTGGATGCATATTCTGCTGAGGAATAGGTGGCTATCCATAAAAGGAACTCTGTGGGTTAGCACCAAAAGCATGCTGCATGTTCGGAAACTATCCAAAAGATGGATCCTGTGGGGTGGCACCACTATGACCCTGAGGAAGATTCTTAGAACGAACCTTCTTCTTCTTTTTCTCGGGCTCTGTGCGGGATCTCATAAATTCAGCAAATCTCTCACTCTGTGTGAGCTGCATAAATACATCCATAACACCAGCCAAACGATCTTTGAACCGAGCATCATCATCCTCTTTACCAAGCACATCTTCTGGCTGTGTTACATTCTCATAATGCTCATCATCTGCAGCATGTTCTCCTGCATGAATATCGTTAGATACATCTCTCTCAGGAGAAGTCTCTTGCTCTTCTTCTTCATGATAGAAGTACTCATCCTCTGTATCAGACATGTTTGCTGAATTTTTCAGCGATGGCTTTCTTCAAAGCAACCACGAGCTCACCCCCTTCAGAAAGTTGATGATTGGTCCCGGGGACGGAACCTTGAAACCGGCCTCTGATAGAAACCAGAGTGCGGTAGACTAGCAGTCACCCGTCCACTTGTAGTCTAGATATGAAAACAAAAAAGATTGGGGCTAGAGTGCCCAAATCTGAAAACAAAGCGACACCTGTTGGCCCCAAAGCTTGGCGCCCCTTGCGGTATTTCTTTATTCAATTCCAAAAAGTATGAAAGGCTGAGTACAACCAAAAATCAACCAAGAGATTACACCTGTATGTCCAATCTGACGGCCCACAATCCCTCTCAGCACAGAGGATCCATGCACACAGATCTGTGTTTCAAAACAACACATTGTGCCTCCCTCTGATCAGCCAAGACCACTAAGCAGGGCAGCCATGAGCATACATCTAGCATGACTCAAGCACATGATTCAACATCTCAGCTCATACATACACGTACTGTTCAACCTCTGTCTCAACCCTTGTCAATCTGCCATACCCCTCCTCTCACAAGGGGCCAGATAGCTCAAATCTGCAACAGACATCAAGCAGTAGAAAGAGAGATAGATGAACAGATGCGGAGCTTACCAAAATCAGCCCGTGTATTTGCACTGGAGAAGATAACGGTACCAATCTGTACTTGCAGGCACTTGTTTCCACAACCCTGCTTCACACACATGTACGTACTTGTCTGTACCCTCCTCCTTGCATCCAACTATATGCTGTACTTGACTGTACAGATCTGAAAAACAGCCCTGTACCGGTCTGTACTGCCTCGGGATACGTGCCAGAAGCTATCCTTGCATACGCCGCCTGCAGCCAGCACCTGTACACTCGCCTGAACCTGTGCAGCCAGATTTGTCCAGCGCCTGTCCAACGCCGCCAGCAACAGTACTGCTGTACCTGGACTGTCCGTACACTGTACGACAGTCGTATAGTGCTGTACCTGCAGTGTACTTGTCTGCACAGCCTGTACCAGCAACTACAGCCTGTCCAGAACCTCTACGCAACCTGTCCAGCAGAGAGATAGGCCCGCAGCAGCTCCTGTGCGTAGCCTGTACCAGGAGAGAACCTGCAGCCTGTCCGTACAAGGCTGTACGGCTGGTTTGCACAGAGAAAACAGCAGCAGAATCCCCAACCAGCAGTCGACTCCTTCTCCTCAACTTTTCCACGCTTCCCAACACTCTTTTGCTCCACGATTCTCTTTTTCCCAAAAAGAAGAGAGAGAGGGAGGAGAGAGAAGCACACACTCCAAAAGTGGAGTGGCCCCCTCTCCATAATAATCCTAGGGCCCCCCACTTTAATTATTATTAAAGTTCCCTAGGGGCCACTAAGGCCTAGGGGCAACTTTAAATAAAACATTAGAATTCTAATGTTCTAGTTCCCCCCTTCACACCTAGGGATGTCCACACATCTTTAACTCTGTCCGGGCACCCCCCATGTGAATCATTCAATATTCTGACTCAGCAATCACCATGCCCACACTTGTGCTGTTCCATTTTCACAGGGCCATGACAGGGATTAACGGATGCACATGACAAGACAGATTGACAATTTCATGTTTAAAGCAACGGAATGCTTGTGGAAAACCAAAGCGGATAGAAAAGGGTTGTTTTTGTTAAGGCAAGACCTTGTATGTTCGCCCAAAATGCATGGTATGCTCAATGTTCTTAACATTCATTATCATATATTGGCAAGGAAAGCCAATCTTCTACCTGCATTTCTAGAGCAAGTCAAGCCATGGGTACGCATGCTGGGAGCTTTGTGCACTAACATGTAAACAAATTCATATGGACATTGGATCATCGATTCTGATGATATAATCTTTGGGCATTTCCATGGTCGTATTCCAAGCTCTCCATATTCAACAACTCTCATTCGAGATTGGCAAGCTATATTGTGCCACCTAAAATGGTCTGGTAGGCCTCCAAATCAAGGAATCTCACTATTGTTGCAGAGTATTCATTGGAGTAGGGTGTTTGATCCACTGCTTGCTCTGTCTCAACCAAGAAAGACGTATAATCTTTCTACATTGGTGTCACGTGCACAGCCATCAGGTGTACAAGTGGCATGGCATCATCAAGTATTAATCAGGACATTTAAGCATTATTCAGGCATTTTCAGCATATGCAAACATCTGTTTGGGACTGTTTTCAGTACCAACATCAGTACATTAGTCATCTTCAGCACATAAAGGCATTTAGAACATTTATGGCATGTAGTCGGGGCTGTTATGATCAGCCGACAGCACCTCTACAGCAGCCAACAGCATTTATGGCATTTCTTGTAGGTCGTGAGCATCGAGGAGCTGGCCGACCAGCATCATTCACACATATATATAGAAGCGCATCATTTCAGGTCATTTATCTCAGATCAGTATCTCATAGATTATCATCTCCTCAGCGTTTCCTTCTTAGGAAACAAGGAGAGCATCAGTTCGTCATCTTCCATCAGCGTATTCAGCATAAAGACAGCATCAGATCTCAGCTTCTCTTCAGCGTTTCCTTCCCAGGAGACAAGGGAAGTCAACGGGACAGCAGTTCACTCAGCATATATAGTCATCATAGGCAGCATATTCAGTCCATGATCTCATTTCTCCTCAGCGTTTCTCATCCATGGAGCAAGGGAGAAGCGTTGTTGGAGTTCCCTTTTCCGCCTTTACCTTTGCCCTTGTCAAAGGCAACAAAAGCAGACTCCGACTTGCCTTTTCCGCGAAGCATGCACTTATCATGGAGATAACTTACGACGTCCTCAAAAGGAGGGAGAGGATCACGGAAATAAATATTATCCCTAAAAGAATCAAAGGAAGCAAGCAATTTACCAAGAAGTTTATGAATGGGATTGTTGATGGTGCTCCCGTAGTACTCCTCAAGCTGCAGCTTGATAAGGGTGAACTCTCCAATCTTCCCAAGTATAAAAGAAGCATGAGTCTCTCTTGAGCATCAAGTTGAAGAAGAACCTCTTTATCGTGTGGCCATCTTCGTTGAAGCGTGGAAATCATCTTCTCCATCATCATCTATGAACCAAATCATGGAGTTTTTCATCGCTGCCCACTAATTCACAGTGCCTCCATCAACCGCAATGTCACGTCATCATCTATCCGTACAACTATACAGATCCGTACACTTGTACAAACATGTTCAAAACCGTACGTACAAAAAAACTCAAAAACCCGAAAATTACTCCAAAAATCCTAAAAATTGCTTTTTGGAGGTTTTTATCACCCTAAAACCATTAAAACAGGTTTCATATCAATTTTTCTTGCCAGAAAGAGCTCTTCCATGGTTTTCTTCATCGACAAGGCTGTAAGAGTTGTGGAGATTACTCATGGGATTTTCTTGGACTTGGATATGAACTTGGACGTGGACTTGGACTTGGATTTGGACTTGGACTTGGACGTGGATATGAACTTGGACCTGGATTTGGATTTGGATTCATTGGATTTGGTATTAGCCCAGTGAGAGATACTTGTGGGTCATCCCCGTGGTGTGCTCGGCATCAGAGATCTTGTGCCTCGACATCGACATCGACTTGGATATCCTACATCGGCATATCTGTTTGTTTTGTATTCATTGATTTTATTGATCCTGGCCAACGTGCCCGTAGATTGTTCCTGAATAAATTCCTGAAAGGGGATGGGGCCTATTCCCCGCTCAGTGTGGTGTATTGTGCAAGATCCCTATTCCCTTCTCTCTCTCCCCTCTCTCTCTATATCTTTATCTCTTAGACACGTGGTTGAGTCTATCAGTGCACGCCCCCCTCGGCTTACAGTTTCTGAACTGAGTAGTAGCTGCCGGACTTAAGACAACTATCAATGTATATTTTGTTTTTCTTAATGAGACGATAGTTTCACTAAAAAAAAAGTGTGTGTGTGTGTGCGCTTTGGGAGGGGGGGGGGGTATTGGAGGAAGCTGCAAGTAATGATACTTTCACACATGATGCAAAGTAAGCAATCAGTGCCACATGAGATTATCTTGGTTGAGTTTGGAGTCTCCCACTTAGTGATAGATGCACTATTTCAGACCATCATTTGCATACATCATGTGTACACATTGGATCTAGACTACTTCTCGCGGCTGGCCCTTTAGTCCTCTATGCAGCTTACGAGAGGGACACAGCATAGCAAACCTGAAGCAACCAACCAAAGGAGAAGAGCATTCTCCCCCTTCTTTATGTTTCTTGACTCTCATTTCCCATGTGGAGCTAAGTTTGTACTTAGCCATTATGGTTGTTTTTCTTGGTAACTAATAGAAAGATCCTTTTTCCAAAAAAAAAAATGACTAACAGCATGATCCCTCTATCTATCTTTTTCACATAAAGTGAAAAATCCGCATTAGATGTCTGAAATCCAATAGTAACAAGATACTCCCTGATCTTGTTTAACCTTGTTGTGGGTGCCTACTTCAAGCCATACAAATGTAAAGACCAACCCTTCTTTGCAGCCATAGCAATGACGGCTCTCACGATTGTCGTTCTCGTCATGTCTCCTCATAGTCAATGACATATGTCTATGCATAATCCTTGGCAGCCAGTCTTATCTTATATCTCTTGTTTACAGATCCATCTGAGTCATTGTCAAATCCCCATAGGATCTCCTCGTAGAACGCTCCTGGTGCAAGACTCGAAACCTGCAAAGAAACCAAACAAACGTGAAGGGGGTGCAGGCCTGACTCACCTCCCAACCTTGATAGCCGTGGGCAAGCCCACAAATCTTGGCTGTCCCCACCGAGCCACGAGCTGAGCTAACTAGATGGATGTACCGACCAATCTCTACCTCATGACGTCCCATACCGCCACGAAGCTACCCTTGCACGCCTCGAGACTGCTGCCGACCTCGGCTGTATGAAGCAGGTGTACGTCTACACTAGATCCAGGCTCCTGACCATAGAGCTCTCACAAAGACACGCGAGACTCTATATGACTAATGACTAACCTTGGCCACCCTTTTATAGGCTCTTGGCCGGTCATCGGGCGTCCACACTTGGATGCCCGCCCGTCAATACTTGGGTGCCCGCCCGTTAGTCTATCCCTAACTCAGCTCACCAATCAGCCTGCCTGGCTCCAAGCTTCCTGAAACCGGCCTCTGATAGAAACCAGAGTGCGGTAGACTAGCAGTCACCCGTCCACTTGTAGTCTAGATATGAAAACAGAAAAGATTGGGGCTAGAGTGCCCAAATCTGAAAACAAGGCGACACCTGTTGGCCCCAAAGCTTGGCGCCCCTTGCGGTATTTCTTTATTCAATTCCAAAAATATGAATGGCTGAGTACAACAAAAATCAGCCAAGAGATTACACCTGTATGTCCAATCTGACGGCCCGCAATCCCTCTTAGCACAGAGGATCTATGCACACAGATCTGTGTCTCAAAATAACACACTGTGCCTCCCTCTGATCAGCCAAGACCACTAAGCAGGGCAGCCATGAGCATACATCTGGCATAACTCAATGATTCAACATCTCAGCTCATACATACATGTACTGTTCAACCTCTGTCTCAACCCTTGTCAATCTGCCATACCCCTCCTCTCACAAGGGGCCAGATAACTCAAATCTGCAACAGACATCAAGCAGTAGAAAGAGAGATAGATGAACAGATGCGGAGCTTACCAAAATCAGCTCGTGAATCAGCACTGGAGGAAGCAACGGTACCAATCTGTACTTGCAGGCACTTGTTTCCACAACCCTGCTTCACACGCATGCACGTACTTGTCTGTACCACCCTCCTTGTGTTCACTTCTATGCTGTCTTTGACTATACAGATATGAAAAACAGCCCCGTACCCGTCTGTACTACCTCGGGATACGTGCCAGAAGCTATCCTTGCCTGCAAGCCAGCACTTGTACACACCTGTACCTGCGCAGCCAATAGTAGCCGCCTACTGATTTGCTGCTGGTTGCCTGCGCCGCCTGCAACAGTGTTGCCCAGCACCTGTACTTGCACCAGAACTGGCCGTACAGTGTACCTGCAAAAGTACAGAACTGTACTTGCAGTCGTACAGCCTGTACAGCCTGAATTCAGCAGCTGCAGCCGCCTGTCTCTGTCCCACAGCTCTGCGCCGTCTCTGTCCACAGCAGTACCTGCTGTCGTACAGCACTGTACGGCTGCTGCATAATAATCCTAGGGCCCCAAACTTTAAAAGTCCCTAGGGGCCACTAAGGCCTAGGGGCAACTTTAATAAACATTAAAAGTTTAATGTTCTAGTTCCCCCCTTCACACCTAGGGATGTCCACACATCTTTAACTCTGTCCGAGCACCCCCCATGTGAATCATCCAATATTCTGACTCTGCAACCACCATGCCCACACTTGTGCTGTTCCATTTTCACAGAGCCATGACATACCCCCCTCTTGAAAAATGGCAAGCGTCCTCGATTGCATTCTGGTGATACAGCAAAATATCCAAAGTGAAATATACAATATGGCAAGATCAGCGTCCCAATCTCTCTAAGCCATGCACATGTATCAACATTCACTGCAAAACAATGGCGTAGTAATAGTCCAAGTTGTATACCACTCTGAACCATACATATCCACAAAATCTCATGTGACTAGTACACATATATCATAGAAGTCCCATAAACAGATGTACTGTCAGCCTCAGTACCTTCGGGTGAGATAAAAATTGCACCAAGCGACCTCTAGATGTCATCTGAGCTTGTCTGTATCAAGGGAGTGGAGGTGCTACCCCCCTCTTGAGCATCAGGTAATGCTCCAGACCCATGCTCTGCTGAACCTGAATGAGCCACAATAAGAGTCGGCTCTAACTCAAAGGCATCGAGATAAAGCTGCAAAACCTGAGGTGAATCTGTTAAGTCACCTTCCTCCATCCACTTCGCATCCATCGGTGAATAGTTCTTGAACTTCACAAGACAGCGACGGGAAACTTTACCTCGTACCTTCCTTTCTTTATGTGTCAGAGCACAAGCAACAATGGGAAAAGTATCTTCCTTTGGTGGAGTTTGCATATAACAACACTGTACATACCTCGACAGGCAAGGCGCCTTTTGAGATTGTGGAAGGAGGGAAGAAGGTACCACCCATTTTGCATACAAAGGATAAGATCTTTGAGGCTGATCAGTATGTGGAGAGCTTGGATGAAGCTTATCGGAAAGTTAAGTTGGCCCTCCAGAAAACTCAGCAGAAGCAAAAGAAAGCCGCAGACCGTCACAGACGTGATTTACAGTTTGCATTGGGTGATTGGGTGCAACGGGACCTTGAAACCGGCCTCTGATAGAAACCAGAGTGCGGTAGACTAGCAGTCACCCGTCCACTTGTAGTCTAGATATGAAAACAGAAAAGATTGGGGCTAGAGTGCCCAAATCTGAAAACAAGGCGACACCTGTTGGCCCCAAAGCTTGGCGCCCCTTGCGGTATTTCTTTATTCAATTCCAAAAATATGAATGGCTGAGTACAACAAAAATCAGCCAAGAGATTACACCTGTATGTCCAATCTGACGGCCCACAATCCCTCTTAGCACAGAGGATCTATGCACACAGATCTGTGTCTCAAAATAACACACTGTGCCTCCCTCTGATTAGCCAAGACCACTAAGCAGGGCAGCCATAAGCATACATCTGGCATAACTCAAGTACATGATTCAACATCTCAGCTCATACATACATGTACTGTCCAAACTCTGTCTCAACCCTTGTCAATCTGCCATACCCCTCCTCTCACAAGGGGCCAGATAACTCAAATCTGCAAGACATCAAGCAGTAGAAAGAGAGATAGATGAACAGATGCAGAGCTTACCAAAATCAGCTCGTGAATCAGCACTGGAGGAAGCAACGGTACCAATCTGTACTTGCAGGCACTTGTTTCCACAACCCTGCTTCACACGCATGCACGTACTTGTCTGTACCCTCCTCCTTGTGTTCACTTCTATGCTGTCTTTGACTATACAAATCTGAAAAACAGCCCCGTACCCGTCTGTACTACCTCGAGATACGTGCCAGAAGCTATCCTTGCCTGCAGCCAGCACTTGTACACACCTGTACCTGCGCAGCCAGTAGTAGCCGCCTGCTGATTTGCTGCTTAAAATAAAATATGTCTCGGTCTTGAGCACTTCTAATAGATTCCTTCGCAACTTGTAACATTTCTTGCATATCTTGCAAAAAATGACGTGCTGCATCATGCTGAAGTCCTGAGAATCCCACTGTAACATGTGATCTAGGTTGAAAACCATACATAAGCATGAAAGGACTAAAACCTGTACTCGTATGCTTAGTACTATTATATGCAAATTCTAACATAGGAAGATAATCCTCCCATGAACTCTGTCTTTTGGATACATATGCTCGAAGCATATCCTCCAAAATTTGATTCACTCTTTCAGTCTGGCCATCAGATTGAGGATGATCTGAGGAACTCAAATTCAAAGTTGTTTCCAACTTCTCAAAAACAAGTTTCCAAAAATCACTCGTAAACTTAGAGTCCCTATCTCACTGACTATGTCCTGCGATAACCCGTACAGTCTAAACAATTGCTCAATAAACTGCCTTGCTAATTGCGTAACTGTAATGGTCTTCCGGGTCGGTAAAGATCTAGCCATTTTTATCAAGCGATCTACCACAACCCAAATAGAATCGTGGCCTTGATGTGTTCTTGGTAATCCGGAATAAAATCCATGGAAATACTTTCCCATTTATTACCTGGGATTTGCAAAGGATGCAACAACCCAGCCTGTCTAAAGCATTCAGCTTTATTTGCTTGACAAACTTGACACTTGAGAACATAATCTTCTACATACCCTTTCATCTTTGGCCAATAAAAAGTATGTTTCACTAACGATAATGTCCTGTGAACCCTAGGGTGTCCAGCAGAAGGGGCGTCGTGACACTCCTTAAGAATCTTGGACCTAATGTCCGGAATCTGTGGTACACAAATTTTGTCATTACGGAATAGTAAACCATTCCGAATCATCCATTGGCCTCCTGTAGCCTGAATGGTAGGCTGCTCAGTCATCGAGTCTTGGTCAATCAATGAGCTCCCGTCCTAGATCTTCTGCCAAAATGGACCAAAATAACTATCAGTCCTGCAAAACCCTCTCAATGACTGAAATAAGTCAGTAGAAATCTCGGTGAACCACAAAATATTCACCTCTCTAATTCGACTAAGCGCATCTGCGACACTATTCATGGACCCTTTTCTATAACATCTCAAAATCAAAATCTTGTACTAATTCAGCCCAACGAGCTTTCCTTTCTCTCAAATCATCCGCATCACACACATACTTGATTGACTGATGATCAGTCAATACCACAAACTTAGAGCCATATAAATAATGTCTCCAAACCTTGAGAGCGTGAATCACAGCATAAAGCTCCTTCTCAAGGGTTGGCCAACGAGATTAAGTGTCGTCTAGCTTTTTACTTTCAAAAGCAACATGTCTACCATCTTGAAATAGAGCAGCCCCGATGGCATAGTTACTGGTATCAGTTTCAAGAACATAAGGCCGACTAGGATCGGGTAATGCTAAGATAGGTGCTTCCTTGACTTTATCTTTCAAAAGTCTGAAGGCCATATCGAGATCGTTATTCCAAGTGATAGGCTGATTTGACTTACGTCCACGACCTTTCAACAAGTCGGTCATCAGTAGTGTGAGCTGAGAGTACCCCCGCACAGATTTCCGAAGAAAAACAACAAAACCGAGAAAAGAACGAAGTTGTTTCACTATTCGCGGTATAGGCCAGGCCAGAACCTTCTGAACTCAGTCATAGTCAATGCTCAATCCATCTCTAGTGATCTTGTGTCCCAAGTAAATGATGTTTGTCATGAAAAACTCACATTTACTTAATTTAGCATATAATCGATTCTGTCTTAAAATAGTTAAGACAATCGTGAGGTGTCTAACGTGATCCTCAAGAGTACGACTATATATCAAAATATCATCCAGGAACACAACCACAAATTTTCCCAAATGTTCACGAAAAAGATCGTTCATCATCTGCTCGAAAGTGGCTGGAGCATTGGTTAACCCAAAAGGTAATACGAGAAACTCGTAATGGCCATACCTAGTCCAAAAGGCGGTTCTTTCGACATGCCTTTCATGAATACGTATCTGGTGATAGCCAGTACATAAATCTATCTTCGTGAAATATTTCACTCCTGCTAAGCGGTCAATCAGGTCATCTAATCTAGGGAGAGGATAACGGTTCTTAATTGTCAGCTTGTTCAATCTCTTGTAATCTATACACATTCTCCAGGTGTTGTCCTTCTTTCTCCTAAGCAACACAGGTGTACCCCAAGGTGATTTACTTGGACGGATCAGGCCCATCCTCAAATAATTTTCGAGTTGTTTGGCCAACTCATCTTCCTCAGCTTGGCTCATCCTGTAAGGTGGAATACTAACAGGGTGAGCACCAGGGATCAGGTCAATACGATGATCTACTTCCCTTTCAGGTGGTAAGCCCGATGGCAGTTCCTTAGGAAATACATCTTAAAACGAATCAAGTATCTTCTGTAATTCTTTGCTTTCAAATACACTTAATTCCTTGACATCCATAGAAGATATGAGAAATGAAGAAAGTGGAATCAATATACAATGGAAAGCAGTATACAAAGAAGAATCCATTATATTGCCAAAATCAACTGTATTTACAAGAGGTCCCTGAGAGGGATGTATACAATCACCTAAGATACTATACTAGGTGTTCCTATGTTGACTAGACCAATCTATCTGGACTTGAAAAGTCTTAAACCACTCAATCCCTAATAACAAGTCTACATGTTCTAGGTGCATAATATAGCATTCCAGAGTATCTTTGTAGTCCTGAATCCGGATCGGTAGCATCTCCACCTTTCGATCCCATACTTGCCAACCCGCAGGTAGGTGTACCTCATAGGTATGATCGCTGGGCGTTGTATCAAGACCCAATTTCTACATAAGTTTGTAATTAACAAAATTGTGTGAGTTGCCAGGGTCTAGAAGAATGTGGATTCTATGGCCATTCACTTTTCCATAAACTCGGAGAAGATCATGCAAGCCAAAAACTTTAGAGTTGAACAGACAATCAGAACATGTACTAGGGCAAGAAAGTACAGTAACTGACGTACCTGTCAAAGACAACTGGTTAGCTGCCTTTGGCTTGGGTCCTACGTTGGTCTTTGCACCCTTTTACTTCAAGCACTCGTTACGCATGTGTCCTTTTTCTTCGCAGATGAAGCAACGTCCCTCCTCCTTGAGTTTCAAAGCCTTAAGGAGACGTTTCTTCTTCGCTGGTATCGAAGTTGAATTCTTCGGAGGTTGGTCCGAAGACTTTCCTTCAGTAGTCGTGCTAGCCATTGGTGCGGAGAACTTCCTTTTGTGCTTGTTCCCCTACTTGGTAACGGGTTTAGACTTGGAAGAGACCATTGTATCATCATAGATACGAGCGGAATGAATCGCCTCGTCCAAATTTTTGCATTTGTTGTTCTTAACCTGTAAACGGTATGAGTCGGGTAAACCGGCTACGAAGAAACCCAAAAGAGTTGTGGGATCCATCTTCGTAGCTTTCATCTGCAAGTCCCTAACTTTCTGGAGATAGACCTCATAAGTGAGGTTCTACGAGGTCATGGTCAAAGTAGTAAACCGGGCAACAACATCATAGTCATCCTCTTTCTTGAGGAATTCTCTCTTGAAGACGTCTTCGAACTGTGCCCAAGTCATTGGTTTAGGGTTGAGTTCTTTCCACCAAACCAAAGCTTTGCCTGAGAGGAAACCTGCTGCTAATTGGATCTTTTTCCCATCGTCATATGGATGGAACTGAAAATAGACTTGCCACTTATGTAGCCAAGTGTCCACTATCTCCTTCGTACGCTGCTTTTGCTCGCCCCCGAACTGTTCCAGAGTAATATTGGGGCCTAAAGGAGATGCCAAGGTATCCATACCCGAAAGAGTAGATAGAGTAGTGGTCAACAAAGAGATGGAGTTCTGTAAAGCCTGCATCTACACAGCAATTTGTGCTTGACATTCCGAGGAAGAAGCTTCGAGAGCAACTTTATACTCTTGGAAATCTGATTTTGACACATAATCGTCGAAAAGATCGGCATCGGTGGCTTCCGTAGCCAGCAGGTCTTCACGTTCGATAAAGGACTCCAACTCGGATTCTTGGGTCGACATCTTGAAGAGGACAAGAGGAGAGAAAATATTTATCTTGCACAAGGAGAGTGATAGAGAGCTTGAGAGCTTGAGGACTTGAGAGATGTGTGGCAAGAAGCCCGCTTAAGGGAAATATATAGGCTTCCCCAAAAGCTAACTTTAGCTTTTGCTTTTGTGTTTTTTTTTGGGGGGGGGGGCAATATATATATATATATATATATTCTGTTTTCTTTTTTTTTTTAAAGAAAAAAAAACACTTATAAAGCAATACTTGGGTTTTTAAAAACCCTTTTTTCCAAAGTGTGGATTTTTTTTTTAAACCCCCCTTAAGGTGTAGGTTTATAAAAAACCTTGGGTGCAGGTTCAAAACACAGAAAGCAAGGCATGGAGTTTTTTTTTTTTTATAAAGAAAAAAAAACACTTATAAAGCAATACTTGGGTTTTTAAAAACCCTTTTTTCCAAAGTGTGGGTTTTTTTTTTTACCCCCCTTAAGGTGTAGGTTTATAAAAAACCTTGGGTGCAGGTTCAAAACACAGAAAGCAAGGCGTGGAGTTTTTGTTTTTTTTTTTATAAAAACAAAAGCTAAAATTATCGAAAACTATGCCACCCGTCGAATGCTTTTTTGCGATTTCCTGCAGCACGTAGTGCTGCCGACCTGCCACCCGTCCGCCCACTCGTCAGCGCTGCCGCTTGCACATGAACTGGCCGCCTCCATACAGCTGTCACCAGCGTACAACTCTGCGCGCCTGCTGCGAATACAACTGGCCGCCATCGCATAAACTTGCACGCCTGCGCCTACTACGAGTACAACGGACCGCCGGGGCTTTTATGCACCTACTTGGCTGCGAGTACCAACCCGCTAGCGAGACTGTCTGTGTGTACCACCTGCCCTGGCACTGCACAAAAGCTTTAGGGCTGCGCTACAACACCCTGACGTCACTTCTCTCTCTCTCTCTCTCTCTCTCTCTCTCTCTCTCTCTCTCTCTCTTTTTTACGAACAACAGCCGACAAGCTTTTTCTTTCTCTCTCTCTCTCTCTCGTAACTGTTCATACAGTTGCCAAACACATATTTCCTCTTCTTTGCAAAGCAAACAACCCTTTCTAGACCACAATCTTCTTCACGGGTTCCTACGATGAAAAAGCAACATGCTGAAATTGAAAAACAACAGTATGCACAGAAAAAAAAAACAGCAAGCTTCTCGAACTCATACCTTTTCTTCGACCTCTTCTTCTCTACCTACCGACTTGCTCGTTCACGAGGCTTACTCTGATACCACTGTCAAATCCCCATAGGATCTCCTCGTAGAACGCTCCTGGTGCAACACTCGAAACCTGCAAAGAAACCAAACAAACGTGAAGGGGGTGCAGGCCTGACTCACCTCCCAACCTTGATAGCCGTGGGTAAGCCCACAAATCTTGGCTGTCCCCACCGAGCCAAGAGCTGAGCTAACTAGATGGACGTACCGACCAATCTCTACCTCATGACCTCCCATACCGCCACGAAGCTACCCTTGCGGGCCTCGAGACTGCTGCTGCCGACCTCGGCTACATGAAACAGGTGCACGTCTGCACTAGATCCAGGCTCCTGACCATAGAGCTCTCACAAAGACACGCGAGACTCTCTATGACTAATAACTAACCTTGGCCACCCTTTTATAGGCTCTTGGCCGATCATCAGGCGTCCACACTTGCCCGTCCATGCTTGGGTGCCGGCCCGTTAGTCTATCCCTAACTTAGCTCACCAAATAGCCTGCCTAGCTCCAAGCTTCCCCAACCTCAAAGCTAGTCTTGTGTGCGTGTAGCACACGGAAACACACTAATTCCTATATCATTTGGATCCAATGTTGCCATCTCCTTATCCATGGCATCTTTTCATTTTTTATTTCCAAGTGCTCAAAACAAGTGGACTCTATCTCTTATATTGCATTAACCATGTAAGCATAGTGATGAGTCATATATTCATTAATCTCAACCTATCAACAAGGTATCTAACCCGAGTAGAGTTACCAGGTGTCCTCAAGACAGCCCTGGTTCTCCATACACCAAGAGTAACCACTAACAGAATGCCAAGCTCCTCATCAATGCTTTGGGTTGTATATATCACCATTTGGCCACCCAACTGGTCCACCTTTGCTTTCTAATTATGTGTATACATTGGTCATGGACTGGAGTCCATGGTTGCTATGCAAGGGATTAATGCCAGTCACGTGATACTGTGGATTTGGCTTTCCGCTGGGACTTGTGCCTATGTATACATGCTCAGAAATGCTTGGAGGATTGCTGTTCCACTGGGTCTGGTACCTCGTATACTTGCCTGGAACACGTCTATTTTGGTTTAGTCTTATAAATAGGCACCGTCCATACCAATGTTGCATTGCATTGCATCTTTATGTGCTTGCTTGCGAATTCAATTTGCATGTTGTTTTCATGCTTGCTTAACCACTATGTAGTTCCGGGTAAGGAGACGCCTGCCCGTGAACCATGCGTATGAAACTATCTGTTAACATGATGATGTGGCATGTGATAGGTGGTAAGTATTGGTCATAACTCAACCTTAGGATCTAGCATTAATTTATAAGTGAGTGTGTCCATTATATCACAACCTGTCAACAGGGTATCTAACCCGAGTAGACCTGCATACACTTGGATCACTACCAGGTGTCCTCAAAACAACCTTGGTTCTCCGTGCACCAAGAGTAACCACTAAAGGAATGCCAAACTCCTCATCAAGGCTCTGCTCGAGCCAATAGAGTCACCATCCACATAAAAGTGACGTGCTGACATATCACGGACAAAAGGTTGATCTACCGTTTCCTTCCCTTTGCGTGATACATGTGTACTAGCACCTGTAGTACCAAAAGATGATGCATAAACATTCCTTATGTAACATGCCTTCATAAGGATTGTAGCACGGGTACTTCGCTAATCTTCAAGAAAACAACTTCTTCATGTGTAAAACCTTGAGAAAAATCTGAAAGTAAACAAAAGAGAGTAGAGTAGAGAGAGAAGAAACCACTCTAGGGGTCAGAATAGCCTTGGGCCAACTCCCCCTGTTGCATCCGCGGAAGCCTTGCTTTACTAATCCACAGCCCTAAGCTTGATTAAGAACACTAATGCTGAGTAACACATGATTGAGACAGAGGAGAGAGAAGAAGAGAGAGATTGGGTGTCAGGGTTTCTTTTATTCATATAGTACAAAAAGGTTGCATGAATGCACATGTGTGGGCCTTGGTCAGCCTTGACCCCTAGCCCTTCTACATATCTTCTACTAATGAATGCAACTGATGACTAAAGAACGAACTTGATGAATGCTGAATTCTTTCTAATGCTTGTATATTTGATTGGGATGCAGTCGGCCAGCAGCATGCTGCTGCCGGCTTGCTATATGGACAAAAACCCTGAATATTCACTGATAAATGCTGCGCTGACCCACACCTACTGCCTACTACCTAGCTTCTAGCCGCCTTCTGTACAGGGTCTACTGCCAGCCGACAAAGTGCTGGCTGCCAGCCGACAGCCCCCCTGTACCTTCCTAAGATGCTGTTGATGTTAATGTTGATGATGATGATGATAATGATGCTGTAGATAATGCTGATGTTGCTACTGATGACGATGGTACTGATGCTTATGCTGATTACCTAACTGCTATCTTAATCAGGGATTAAGATGTTCACGCTGAAGATTAAGCCATGGCACGGGCATGCATGTGGCATTCCCTTCTGCTAAACTTGATGACGGGTTGGACACTCTGTCATCCTTCCTTCCTAGACTACTAACTGACTTTAACTTACTGCTACTACTGACTTGGACTTTCTCAAGGTTGACCATGGTTTGCCGCCACCATCTCGCCACCCAAGGAAAGCTGCGCTGTGCTGCAGTAAAGACGCTTCTTGCGAATGATTGTGGAAGGAAGTGACCTACTGCTCAGAGCAGATTTCGATGCTCACATGAAAGCCAACATAGAAGACCAAATTTCCCCTAGAATCCACTTATAGCCTACCTCGGCTTCCCAAGTAGGAGTGCAAATCCTGCTCACCCTGAATCTGCAGGACTTGTTCCAGTTGATCCTCGCCCCCTAGCCTAAGCAAAACTCCTGAATTTCTGCAAGCACTAATGTCTCTCTCCAATAATGTTGCACTATTATAGTTTCTTAGGAAAGCATACCCTCATGAGCCTCTATGCGCATCAAAGTCCCTTGTGATGGAATAATAAAGCATAACCATTTGTTCTTGCATTCAAAAGAACAACTTGGTTCATAGTACCCCTAGTTCCAATATCTAAGGTTTAAAAATCATGCTTCTAAATAGTATTGACTGATATGTGGTTTTGAGTGGTAATTTCTTTGTACCTTCTGAAGCCTATTCTCATCTTGTTGGATATGAATCTGGGTAGTCCGATGCTTTGTCCAACCAGCCTTGTACCCACCCATTTTCTTTTTTGAATCAAATTCTTGAATGTCTAAGTCACAAATTGTAGCTTCCAAATCATGTAACCTTTTGGTCTCCGCCTCAACCAGCCCCGTATACTTGTTTGCTTCCTCCAGTAGATGAGCCATCTGCTGGCGATAATCCTGGTAAAAAAATCCAAGTTACCATATCAAATTCCCGGAGCAAAATTAGCAGTCTTATACTTGAGATGAAAAATATGCATGTATACCTTTATCACATATGTATCAACCATCTCTTGTAGTGCATAATTGTCAGACTTCAAATTGTCCAGCAATGCTTGTTGACGCCTCATCAAGCCTTCGGTGTCTATGTGATAATATCTCTTATTTCTTTCCATCTTCCTGTAAGTTTGGTGGACGGCCTGCAGCTGCTTTCGCAAAACATAACACAAGTAGCTGATGAGTGAGGATGTATAAGAAGTGCTTTTCCTTTAGAGACAAAGCAATCATTAGAGTAGTTCACTGTTTAAGTACTATTTTTGTTATTTAATTGCTCATTAGTATGAAATCTCGCAGATTTTTCAAAATACAAGATAACATAATGATCTCTTGAAAGTGTGCTTGAAGAGTTTTCAAAAAGCATCATTGATTAGTTGAAAGTTTGCATTGAGACGATGATACATGTATCAACAATAACACCATAGGGGTTGCTCTAAATATGCGCATGTATACATACATACTTACAGACTTTATACATACATCCAATCATCCATAGAGCCATAGATTTTGATAATTATGTACAGTTGAGACAAAGGAACAAATTTAATTCAACAAAAAGAAAATTTTAGACTTACCTTGGCTGCATTTTTGTGCTGCTGTTGTTGGGTAGCATCCAAGGGGGTTTCATCCTCAAAGGATTCCATAAGATGAAGGTCCTCTTTCATCTCTGTGTAGCTCATCCCAAAAATAAAATATTCGAAAATGGGTAAATAATGAAATTACTAAGGGCACGCCTGAACACCAACCCTAATCGCTGTATATTTTAATGCCCCCGATTTTGATTTTTTTCACTGAAGGCGAGCATCTGCGCGAACGACTGTGCGATCATTTCGAAGGAACGAGGAGGCGTTTTTTTTTCAGTGGAAATTCCCGATTTACTACAAAGCGAGGAGGCGTTTTAAATCACACCATCTTTTTTCATGCAGTACATTTCCACGCTTTTTTTAAATTGGGGGAGCCCTACCATTCATAAAGGAGACTAAAGGGCGGGGGGGGTACACACTAGAACAGGCACCATTATCCCACACAAAAATCCAATCTCGCAATCTAGCTCATGCCCAATTATATTGTGTTGCTTCTCACCCAATTGTAGCTCACGCCTAGGTATGGTACTTCCCAATTCGACATGTTCAGAGAACTGTTGTTCCACTTAACATCAAGCGTGTACCCCTGTTACTTACTTATGAAAACTCCACAAGGAATTTACTTGAAGAGCATGTGCATCCGCACACATCCTCATGATCTCCTTTCCTATGGCTCGCAAGAGCATAAGGTCTACTTGTCAATGCTAACATGTCTATGGGCGCCCAAGATCTTCCAAAGGCATCTAAGCTATACACACTCCAGAGTCACTGTAAAAGCTACCCGGTAGTCACTCTCGACGACTGCTTCTTGCTGAGCCATGTTATACAAAATCACCAAGATGAAAAAAAAAGCCACTAGTAGATGACATTCGTGTGTCATAACATCTAGCCTAATCGGAATCACTAAAAGCATGCAGCAGAATATCACCCCCCTTAGTATAGAATAGCCCAAGGGACTAAGTGCCTCGTAAGTATCGAAATACTCTCTTGGCAGCTTGTCAATGCTTACTTTTGGGACTGTGCATAAACCTGGAGACCCTAAATTGAATGCCTAGCTTTGTATTGCATAGATAGATGAGGCACCCAACAACATGATGATAACGGTTCACCTGCATCCTGGAGAGACTGAGCTAGGACTGAGCCTAGCACTTATCTCTACTAGTGTAGCAATAGGCTTATAGTCTTCAAGACCAAACCGTGTAAGTAGTCTCTATATGTACTTTGACTACAACATCACAATACCATCATTATGCTTGCATAAATTGTATATCCAAATAATAATGCAATAAGCCCAAATCTGTCATCTCAAATGACACATGTAATTCAGCTTTGAAGGCTAGAATCTTCTTCTCATTAGGACCTATGAGCAGCATGTCATCAACATATAAAATGTTAACCAAAATACTACCTTTACTCCTCTTTACATAGAGGGTACTGGTAATTGGACTCTTGCAAAAACCATTTGCAACCAAGTACGCAAAAACCATTTGCAACCAAGTATGCATTTATCTCATACCATGCTCTAGGAGACTGCTTAAGGCTATAAAGCTTTTCTTAAACTACATACTTTAGACTTTTGTCCCTTCTCAACAAAACCATGGGGATGAGATGCATAAACCCCTCATGCAAATCACCATTTAAGAAGGCAGTCTTGATATCCAACGGATGTACATTCCAACCATGATGTGCTGCCAATGCAATAATACACCTAATTGTAGTCATATGAGACGTGGGTGCAAAGGTCTCATCATAATCTATGCCCTTCTACTGAGCATAACCCTTTATAACAAGCCTTGCCTTGTAACGATCTCAACACTACCATCAGCTTTATGTTTGAGCTTATAAACCCACTTCGTATTGATGGCCTTTTTACCATAAGACAAATGTGCCAAATACCAAGTGTCATTTTTTAGGATTGACACGTACTCATCCTGCAGCATAGCATACATGATCATTTTCCTATGCTTCCTCCTCAAAGAAAATAGGTTTTCTTCATTGCATATGCCAACAATGAGAGCACAATCCACAAAAGAATAAGATGCATGATGAGAACCTACATGCATTCTACTAGGCAAAGAAGCTCATTTGCGATCAGGCAAAGAAGTAGCTCATTTGCGATCAGGCAATGTTTACACTAGTCATTTTGGTATACTCTTGGACGTTTGTATGGATGCCATTTTCTTATCCATCACTGCATCATCCATAATTGCCACCTCAATAGGCTGATATGTGGGCTAAAATTTGAGTTGATTTTCATTTGCAACACCTTGTTGAGAATTCATTCGCTTTACATATGGCTGACCGGCATTATACAAAGATATGAGTGTATCAAAGATGTTATGTGAGCATATATTTTGTTGTTTTTTGCATAAAATCATGGGCTAAATTAATTTCTCAACAAAGACAACATCTCTCTACTCACTAAAATCCACCTTATGGCTAGATGGTAAAGCTTGTACCCTTTGCTTTCTAAGTTGTATCCCACAAAAGTGCATTTTACTACCTTATCATCTAACTTATTGTGTTCTCGTTCAAGAACAAGAGCATAGTAAGACAACCAAAAAAACACAAATGCATTTTACCACATTATCATCCAGCTTATTGTGTTGTTTAGAAAGAAAACCATAGCAAGATAACCAAAAACACACAAATAAGCCACACCATTCCAAGCTTCACAAGGAGTAATTGTCTACAAGGCCTTGATGGCACATTTGTTTAACATATAGGTGGTACACATAACTACCTCCAACCAAAAAATATAAGGCAAATAGGAGTTGCTTACACATGTGACTCTGCCTCCTTGAGGAGTAGACTCAAGGAAGGAGAATAAATCACATTGAGAAGTGATGTGCTTGTTAACACCACTATCAAAATATCACAAACATGCTGATTACTAATCATGGACAGAAGGGTCATAACTATAGTACACAATGAATGCCCAATCATCATGTGCATAGTTTGTTGTCTCCTTCATTTCAACACTTGGTTCTAATGCATCAGCCATAACCATGCCTGACTCTTTCTTCTTCTCCTTCTCAGACTGGTGTTTTTCTACATTCATTGATATAATACTTGGCTTCCGTTGCATTTGCCTTCCTCGTTCTTGGCATCCTTGCCAAAAAGATTGGGCTGATTCTGCCTTTAGCTTATAGCTGCCTTGAGAAAAGGCTTTGTCTTTACTTTTTTGCGAATGGGTGAGATCACCCACATGCATATTAGTACGATTTGCTGAGATTGTTCTTCGGTAACCAACTCATCAAACGTAAGGGCATTGTGGTTATCCTTCATCATGAGCCGAATTGTGGTTGCAAAACACTGGTATGAATTCAGTAAAGCTATGAGAATAGTACACACCAATGAACTGTCCAAATAGGCCTCATCAATACATGCAATCTACTCTCTAAGATCTTTGATCCTTGTGAGAAACTCGTCCAGTCTTCCTCATTCATATACTCGACCTCTAACTTCTTATGTAAGTAGGCTACTCGTTCCTTGTGTCACGCACATGGTAAAGCGCATCAATCGTATCCCAAGCCTACTTGAAAATTTTACATGAGAGAATATAAGGAATAATGCTTCTTTTTACGGAAAGTGTCACCAATGCATGTGTGTGTGCATCCATGCCATCCTGCCTAGCTTGTTCCTCTATGTGAGGTGGAGAGGTCGATGCAATAGTGCTATGGCTCACTGGTGAAACCACATCTGTCGTCGTGAGGATCTTTCCAATGGCCGAGCTCGTAACCCTTGAGGTCTCCAAGCTCTACAACTCCTTAAGAAGCAATTCCACCATGCCTCCCACAAGCGTTGTCACACCACCGCATTGCACTACGTGTACTCATCGCTCCTCTCACCTCACTTCACTCACACACAATCACTAGCATGGATTAGAGAGAGATTAGCAAGAGCAGGACTCTATTACACAATGGGAGAGTTCTTTGTATTATGAGAGATATTCACTTATATACATGGCCATAAGTGTTCACACTCACTTAAACTATGGCTGGCCGGGTACTTTAGGCTCATAAGAGGCCTAATGCTATTACAATAACTACTCTCATAATATATCCATGAAGTACATCACTTGGAACTTCATCCTAACTTACTACCACATGCTTTTGAAGTGGAAATCGTATTAAGTATTCCATCAAACCATTACAGGCGCCCATCCAAGTTGTAGATTTGGACACCATTGCTTCATATCTTGAATGTATGACCTTTTGGTGTATCTACCTTGACTCCTTAATGTAAGATAATGGCATTAGCTCTTGTTAACCCTAGGAATGGGTTAACATTCCCCCCTTCCTGATGCCGATCGCATCCTCATGATCACGTTAAAGACCTTTGTGTGGGGAGAATTGACAAGGTTTGTTGATGGCATTTGATGTTGAGTGACATTCAATGGTCCTTGTTCCTCCGGAAGGAATAAGAAAGGCTAGTTAGTAAATGAAAGTGTTAGAGATTAGCAAGAATTCCTAACGGGGTGGGGGTGGTGGGGGTTTTTGCGAGTGATTGCATTTTTATATTTGTGTGAGCATGTTTTTATGTGGGTTATATTTTTTGCAATCATAAGCAAAGTTGCAAGTTATTTGTGTTAGTTGGAAAACTAAAAGATGTTAATAATAGGGGACAAGAGAAGGAAGGATTCAGAGGAACGTAGACAAAATCATCAGAACGAGATTGTGATTCTCAGTTCCTCATCTGATTCATTGAAGTGACATTCATTCCTTGAAGAATTTGGCCTTTTATGATGTCCCTTGGTGGTAGGATTCTTGTCAAATGTTGTTGAGTAGTAGGACCTATTCCTGCATTCTTCTTTCCATATGTTTTTTTATGATTTTATGTATATTTAAGTGCTCGATGAAGCAGATAATTATGAAGTACATTAAATAAGTCAAATGGACTCTTATTGAGCTACTGTTGCTTGTTAAGATAGCCACTAGTTAGTGAAGCGTGAAAGAATAACGTCGACTTGCGCGGCTAATATATCTATCTTCACTGAGGATTAGAGGTCAATGGTTGTGAAGCCTCAAGCTTTTGTTTGGAGAGGTTTGCAATTTTAAGGAAAATTCCAAGCGATGGGTTGTACCATCATTGACCAGATTTCACTCACCATGGTCCCCCCACCCAGAGATGTACTTGGGAAGTTGTCGATGATGAGGCTTTGGTACAAATTTCCTCCAGGGCATAAGTATGCATATGTACTCATGGAGCAGCTACTACTATATTAACTAGCCAAAAGAATAGTAAGCTATAAGCTTAACAAAAATGTATTGGCTATTGAAGATTGTTGTTGGGAGATTCTTATGATATTCTACCACTTTTAGGTAAGCCATTTGTGTGATGTCCTTTTGTTTGTGTCTTTTTCTTTTTCTTCTCTCTCTTTTTTGTTACCACCTTGCAAGCAACAGGTTCTTGTGAGACGACTTTCTTTTTTGAGAGAATAGGTTCTTATGTTTGTTGCATAGCTTCTGCACTCATGCTTCTCATCTAGAGGGGTGAAAATAGCATTGTGAGTTTTTCCTTGATGCGTTCATAAGTCTTCATTATAGATGTGGGAATTGATTCTTTAATTTGTAGCTCAAGTTTTAAACACGTAAGCTCTTGTGTATGTTTTGTATGCACGAGAGAGGTTGAGTGGCTTTCTTGGTGTTGCTTTTGTCTCCATTCTTGTCAAACTTTAGGTAAAGCTACTGGAGTTGAAGGTGTTCGTGAAGCATTTGTCCCGTTGTTCGATATTGGCAACCATATAATGGGATTTTCATCATAGTATCCTTGTTGTTGAAGTACGTTCACAGACACCCATCTTTGATGGATCAATTTTTCTTTAGTCATCATTTTATTATTATTATTATTTTCCATCATGTTGCATGTAAACGTATTGCTTCTCTACAACATTAATTGAATGTTTCCAAATTGGATACAATGATCGAGTTGTATAAGTTGTTATTCTTTAAGCCCATCATGAAACATCTCTTCAATTGAGCATCATTTAATTTCTCCCATGGCTCACATCATGAGTCCAAGATTTTTATCCAAAAGGATAAAATCTCTAATAGTTTCGTTTTGTTTTTGCTTAATTGAATAGAGTTTTCTTGCTTCACTCCACCGATCACCTTGTCATGAAAAGCCATGGATAAAGGTTGTTTTCAAGGTCCTGAAATTCGTTTTAATCGTCTACTGGCATCAATGTGATGAACCATCGACTAGCCTTTCCCACTAAACAAAGGTTTAACACATGTACCTTAGTGTAGGGAAGTTTAGATTTCTAAAGGCTTTACATCTCTCTTCAAACATTTGCATGAATTGAATAGGACTAGTTGTTCCATCATATTTGCCCATAATTTAGAAATCTATACGACCGTATTTTTGTATGAGTCACTGAGGCCATGTGTGGATGCTAATGTGGTTAGGACCTCATTTAGTCCTTGGGCGACCTCCCTTCCTAGATTAGTCAATATGTTCAAGGTGTGGGCATCTAGGGGTTTCAAAGGGTTGGTACCTAGCCCTCCTAAAGGTTTAGGACTTGTGGTAGTTTTAGGCAAGGGACCAAATCCCAGAGGGATTGATATGACAAGGGATGTAAAACCTGATGACACGCTTGTTGTCAACATGGCAAATGGTATTGGGAGTTACATTTAGGGCATGGATCTCAATGGCTCGAAGATTTCAGCCATTGGGTTTAGTCTAGGTGTGAGCTCACGTAATCCCTCTATCATTGTCATATCTTGAAGTTGCCAATTGCTCCTTAATTAGCAAGCACACGTGGTTTTTTTTTATTTTGCTTTTAAGGTTTTCTTGTAGCCCGATACAGCCTCAGGAGGCCTGTTGCACCCTTCTTTGGGTCAAACGAGTGTCTCTTTGCCTTGATTTGCTTGGGTGCTTGGTGCACATGAACCTTAGAGATCTTTTTAAAAAAAAAGTGTATGCCACTAGTGTTCCAGATAGAAGCCGTCTCAAAAGTGCATGTGAACACCCTCTTAGGAAGAACTTTTTTTGAAAAAGTACATGTAAGTAGCATCCTAGATGGAAGAGGAGGTCTCAAAACCCATTTTCCATCACTATCTCAAGATGATATTTTTTTTCAGAAAGATCTTTCCTGTTTCACAACCTTTTTTTGAATGTGTTTCAAAAGAAATTTGAAAAAATTCTGAATGAGAGAGTTGTATTTTTGGAGGACTACAACTTTGTCTCTCTCATTTTTTTCATAATTTTGTCGTTTAGACACTCAAAAAGTAGCCCGAATATGGTTCGTAATCTTTTTGGGCTATTTTTGGCCATTTTTAGTGCTTTAAGGCCGGTTTCTTTGCCTCGATTTCCGAGTCAAATTTTAATGAACTGCTAGTTCACGTCATGATACAAACTCACGTGCGGAAAAATTTCAAATTTAATTGTCCATGAAGTTCACTTCATGTTGTGAAACAAGTCTAGTTCACGTCGTGAAATAGGCTCACAAAAAAAAAAGTTTGTGAAGTCCATTTCATGGTGTGAAATGCAACCTGCTAGTTCACATCGTGAAACAAGCATGCGTGAAAATAAAATAAAATAAAATAAAATAAATTTAATTAAATCTGTGAGATCCATCTCACATTCGTGAAGCCTCTCTGTTTCACAAACGTGAAACATATCTATGCGAAAAAAAAAGTCTGGAAAACAGCTCTATTTGGAGACCAATATCTCCTAGATCGTGAATCCAATGAACGCGTTCTAGTGCTCATCGAAAAGCCGGCATCGAGCGCTTCAAAATTTGTCTTGAGCATCCAAGTGTAAAATCCATCATTTTGGCCTCTAACCAATAGTCTTGTTTCACTCCATGAAATGGACTTCACGGCCTTAATTAAATGTATTATTTTTATTATTATATTTTTTACCACAGTCGACGGGGGATCTGTTTCACCGTAAAATAGAGATTCACAGATTTTTTTCCCGTTTTTTTTGGAGTCTAGTGGGAAATTCAAATTTCCTTGTATGGAGGGAATATTTTTTAAATTTAAAATTGGGGAGGTATGAGCATTTTTCCAAAAAGTTAAGTGGGAATAAAAAAGTCAACACTTTTATGATACCCCCTTACACCCTTCATAAATGACTCCCAAAATGGACAAATTGACAACTCATTGGCATCTTTTCATGCAATGCTCATTAGCCTTAATGAGTTATGGAAAAGGATGCTTAAGAATTAATTAAAGATTAATCCTTTCACTAATCTTTTTTTTCCTTTTGGACTAATCAAAGGCTCTAATTAACCACTAATGACTAATTAATTCACACCATTGAGTACATAATTAGATAGAGCATGAAATTGCTAAGCTATGTGCATCAATTAATCCATAATTAGAGATTAATTAGACTCTTAATTTTAGTCTCTTCTCTTTATGTAAAATTAAGCAAAAGAGAGAAAAAATCCTCCAATTGATGAAGAAATTGATATAATTAGGTATTTTGATGTATCTAGATGCTCTCAAAACACTTAAAAACACTAATTTTGACTTCTTACATGATCAAATTTGATCCCAAAAAATACATTTTCTAGTTTTTTTGTCTCTTAAATAAGATTAATAACCCCTTAATGACAAAACTAGTCAATTAAGAAAGATTAATCGATTTCAAGAGTTTTTTTAAAAAAAATTAAAAGATTAAGCTACTCCTAACACTTACTAACACTCTAATGCATATAAATCAAACAAAAAACACACAAATCAAGCAAAAATTAATGATTCTAGCTTTATGTTTAACTCTAAAGTTTAACTCTAAAGAGAACTAAAAATCGCATTCTATTGCATTTTTTGATGTAATGGAAACAAACAAAGCCTAATAAAATCTATATGCAAGTCCTAGAAACATTAAAAACCAAACTAACAACACTAAAAACAACGATTTAAGCTAAAAATTAAGCAAAAAAAACATTCTTTACAAAACAAAAAAGAGAGCTATTTCTCACAAAATCACACACAAATCTTCATCAAAACCACATCTTTTTCAGGGGAAATCACTAATAAAGACAATGGATAATGGGTAATGTATAGATTAGAGAGCAAACAATGAAAAAAGCCCAAGGGATGGCAACAACACCAAAAATGTTATGGCTCACCTAAACCCCCCTTGGAACACATCCAACAAAAAGATTACCTAGTGAACCGTAACAACGATCTTTCCAATGGCCGAGCTCGTAATCCTTGAGGTCTGTAAGCTCTACAACTCCTTGAGAAGTAATTCCACCGTGTGTCCCACGAGCGTTATCACACCACCGCGTTGCACTACGTGTACTCATCCCTCCTCTCACCTCACTTCACTCACACACAGTCACTAGCATAGATTAGAGAGAGATTAGCAAGAGCAAGACTCTATTGCAGCACAATGGGAGAGTTCTTTGTATTATGAGAGATATTCACTTATATACATGGCCATAAGTGTTCACACTCAAACTATGGTCGACCGGACACTTTAGGCTCATAAGAGGCCTAATGCTATTACAATGACTAGTCTCATAATATATCTATGAAGTACATCACTTGGGACTTCACCCTAACTTACTACCACGCGCTCTTGGCGAAAATCGTCATAAGTATTCTGTCATACCATTATGGGCACCCATCCAAGTTGTAGATTTGGGCACCGTTGCTTCATAGCTTGAATGTATGACCTTTTGGTGTATCTACCTTGACTCCTTGATGTAAGATAATGGCGCTCTTGGTAACCCTAGGAATGGGTTAACAAATAGTTACATCTAAACTAGTATCACCATCCAAAGTACTTTGTATTATCCTGTGCTAGCAAGATAAGGTGGCGAGATAAGGCATGCCAACAATAATATTCCAAAGCCCTTTGGAAACCAATACATGATGCACATATCAGATTGTGTGGAAAGTAGGTTTTATGTGAATCTCTTTTGTTAGGATTTTGATTTGTACTCCAAGATGGAAGTTTGATACTTGTAGATTTTTTATGAGTTCACATGGTGAAGGTTTGGTCAAAAGGACAAGGATAAGGAGAAGAGAGAGGCTATTTATGTGCTCTTTTTTGTATAGGTGCGTATCACCTGGCTAAAAGGCCTTAATAGTATTCCTAATCATACAAGCAATGCCAAAACAGGTGCACTGTGCAAGGGCCTTCTGGTGGCCGGTCTCTAAATGCAAGAGAAACATGTCGTGTAGGTGCACAACAGGCCATACAATATAGCTCTCTGGAAATGGTAGTCATACAAGACAACATAGCTAGGCGCAGCCATATAGTGAGATGTATTTGATGCTGGTGCATAACCTTGTATAGGCAAGATACACAAGCATGGAAAACAAAGCATTCGAAAAGGAATTTTTTATTTTTTAGAGAAAAACATTCGTAAAACTACCACCTAGAAAAAAAGAACGTAAGATAATGTTTTTTTTAAATCACAAGTAGTTCTCATGGTTTTTTTGACATAAACTGAATTGGTTGCCACCTAGTGTAGAAAAATGTGAGTTGGTGTTTTTTTTATAAATACACTTGCTTTGCAAAACAAACCTTTGCACAAAGAAGTTGGGGATAGAAAATCACAGAGTAATTTAAGTCCTCTACTGTACTCAAACCCATTTAGTCCATCAGGAGGGGACGAAAGTGAAACTTTGTCTATGGGGAAATTTAATTGGCAAGTGGATACAACGTGGAGGGATATTCAATGCAAGGCTCCAAAAGTTGAAGGGGGGGAGGAGGTGGATATGGTCCCTAAGACTTCCTTAGTATGAATAGAAAAAATGGTATAAAAGGTTACACCTCAAATGTGAAGGGACTTAGGAATAACAAGAAGAATGCAACCTTTTGGGGTTTGGTCACGAAATGGGGGATGTCAATTATGGCTATCCAAGAACATAACCTTTTTGGCCAGAGTTTCTATAGGAGGGATAGATTTTGGGACTGGGTGGTTTTGTATGGAGGGATAAACTTAGGATATAGTGGGGTGTTAACCATTATTAAAAAGAATTTAAACCCGAGCATTATAGCTAATCACACAAATGGTAGGATTTTGGTAGTTGAGCTTCAATTAGAAGAGAAGCGGTTGTGGGTGGTTAATATATATGGGGCTCATAATTATAAAGTGAGAGGGGAGATGTGGGAGTGGATTGCTAAATTGGATCTACAATGTCCTTGCATCCTTTTGGGGGATTTTAATATGGTTGAGAGACAAGTGGATAGGTGTGGGGGGAACACTATTTTAATGGGGCAAGAGAAAAGGAAATGGGAAAATCTTAGAGGGAAATTGGGTTTGGTTGATGGTTGGAATTTGGGGACCTGGGGTTTTGAACCTCATCATACCTACTTTAGTCTTTAATGTTTTGGGTATTCCTCAAGAATTGACAAAATCTTCTTTAGTCAACGGGCTCCTTGGATTCCCCACACTTTGAATGTTGAAATTGATTCTTGTTCAGCTCTATCTTATCAGATGCCATTGATATGGGGATGGCATGTGACTGATTGGGGGGAGGAAAAACTTAGACACTTCCCCGCAAGGAAATTGAGAGTGAATAACATTTTTCTTAAGGATGAATTGTTTATCTCTTGTATAGAAGAGGCTATTCTAGATTGAGAAGGAAAGGGGGTAGAGATGGTTCCTGGAGATCTTTTGCCAATGAAATGCAAGGCATTATTAGGAGAGTGGGCAAAATAAAGAGCTGAAGAGAAAAGGTAGGAGAGAATGATCTAGAAGAGCACTTGAAATTCTTACAA
Source organism: Cibotium barometz (assembly GCF_041138505.1). Taxonomy (NCBI): domain Eukaryota; kingdom Viridiplantae; phylum Streptophyta; class Polypodiopsida; order Cyatheales; family Cibotiaceae; genus Cibotium; species Cibotium barometz. The sequence continues at coordinate 21,326,461 of NC_141091.1, forward strand.
AATAAAAGACAAACGGGGAAACTGACTAAGGCTAAGGTTAGCCAGTACATTAAGTGTCAAACGTATCTAAAAAGGAAGGAGAATGGGCTAGCTAGAGGAAGAGAAAAAGGAATCGGATGGAAATGTTGCACAACAATAAGAGGAAGCCTAACAAGCTTCTTTTTAGCTTAGCTACAGAAAAAGGGCATTTGGAAGTAATGGGGCATGTTAGAGATGAGAATGGTCAGGAATTGGGTGATATTGCTCAAGTGGCCATGAAATGGATTGAATTTCTGGGATCCACACTGAGTTTAAAGGAAGACTACTCTCAAAGGATATTTCAAGCATAGAACAGACTTCTAGGTTTGGTCAACGAGAGAGTGGAAGTTGACAGGACTAACTAGTTGGAAAGAGAGGTGAAAATGGATGAATGATTGTTGGCATTTCAAAAGCTTGGGAAGGAGAAATCCCGTGGTTGGGATGGGTTATCAGTGGAGTTCTTTATTGCATTCTATCCCACTATTAAAGATCTGGTGTGGAACAAATGTAAGGTTTCCTTTGACACATGAAGCTTGGATAAAGACTTGAAAGAAGGTGTTGTGAAGCTAATTCCCAAGCAAACTGCTCGTCATAGATTTATCATTAGAGGCTAATTACTTTTCTCATTGTGCTCTACAAGATACTGGCCAAAGTTATTACCTTGAGGATCACTCCAGTTCTATAGGAGGTATTATCCAGAAAAAAGTATGATTTTATTAAACGGAGATCTATTTATGATAACATCTTTGTAGCTATGCTAGGTAGAGAAGTGGCCCAAAAGATTGATCAAAAATGTATTATGCTTTAGCTTGATTTAGAGAAAGCCTATGACATGATTCGTTGGTCCTTTGTGGCCAGGTTCATGGAAAGTCAGGGGTTTGGAAATAGGATGGCTACTTGTGTATATACTCTTATAGTGGGTGGATAATCTAGGGTGCTGTTAAATGGAAGATTAGTTGGGGGTTTTGAAATTAGAAGATCTATGATGCAAGGATGCCCCCTAGCTCCTTTTCCATTTGCTATTGCTTCCCATCCTCTGATTGTGGCTTTGGAAGATGCATGTGACAAGGGGGGGTAACTGGTTTAAAAATGAGGGGTGGGGAGAAGCTGGTCATACAATGCTTTGCAGATAGCTCACTGCTTTTTCTAAAGGCAAATAATGGCAACTTGAGGCAGACCCTTCTAATTGTGTAGAAGTTTGTAGAGGCCTCAAGCCCCGGGTGTAACATCCATAAATCTAGGATCATTAGTTCAACTGAAGAAAACGACTTTGACTTGGAGAGATGGGGGTGTGATATAATAAAAAGGGGGCAGATAGTCAAACACTTGGGAGTTCCTTTTGGAGTAGGGGTGTCAAACAAACAACTGACCAATTGGGAAATTGAAATAGTATTAAAAAGTTGAAGAAGTGGGAGGCTATTAGGGTTCCATTCCATGATAGGGTGGCCATTTGGAATGTGGTGCTAAATGCTTACATTATGTTTCTCTGCCATGTACTGGATTTTAGAAAGTGTCCTTAGAAGAATATTGTAGACCCTATATCAGGGAATTTATATGGAGAAATGGTGGGAATGATATAAAACCTTTAGCCTGGTTAGCTTGGTAAAAGATGAGCATGCCTAAGAGGTTAAGAGTTATTGGGATTCTGCATTTGCCCACCCAATTATGAGCCTACCTAAGTGTCTTCATCAAGAGGAGGCATAGACCAAGTTAGTAAGAGAGCTGGTTGAAGATTCTAATGTGTTGCTCAAAGGCAGGTGGATGGGACTAGAGTGGAAAGATAAGCTTCTATCTTATGCTCCCTTGAAGATTACAAGTTCCCCTTTCTACAAGTTCTTATGTGCTAATTGGAAGGAAGTGTTGGGGTTGGTGAAATGGGATGGATGTACTAGCGCCACATGGAACTCTCTGTTCAATCTTGTATTATGGTGGACCCACAAGTTTAATCCTCCTCTGGCCCATCTAGATATCAGGATAGCTAGGAAATTGAATAATAGAGGATTGAGAAGGTTGGTTGATTGTTGGGACTGGTCGTCTTAGGTGGGATGAAAGGAGCTGGGACAATTGAAGGAAGAGTTTGGGCTTCAACAAAGGGAGCTGCACAACTGGTAAATCGGGCTTTGGTGGAAGTGGAGAAGGGATGGGTATCCACTGCATTTGATGGGACCTACTAGTTGAAAGATTGGGCATGGTCTAATGGAGTCAAACTAGATAAGGTGGTAACCAGGGTTTTGTATGAAGAGACATGCAGGACTGAAGTGAATGTGTGGAACTACAAAAAATTTAGAAGGTTAGATGGAACTCTAGCATCTGGATGAAGCAATGGAAGTTGTTATGGGAAGTGGGTATGCCTGTGAAGGCTCAAGTATTCTTGTGGAGAGTAGTCTATATGTGGGCTTTGCCTATTGGGTATAAACTATTTTACAGAGGAACTTCACCTCTGGGATTTTCCCTAAATGTAAATCAGCATCGGAGGATGAGAGGCATGTCTTTTGGGATTGTCCACTAGCCACCATTAGAGGGTCCTTGGGTCGAATTGGAAATGGGTCTTAAGCTGTATATGGATATAAGGGCATTGGGGGGATTGGTTACTAGGAACATTGTCTGAAAGCTGATGAGGTTGTTAGTTTGATTTTCAATCTTATTAGGTACTGCTGTTTGTGAGAGATATGGAACTCTAGGAATAGTATAATTTTCTAGAAGGAAGCAAGCCGGGGGATTGATGTGATAGAGTTGATGCATAGATGTGTGTATAAATTCTAGTATGTATAATATGTTAATAAAATGAATGATGGTGCTATTATGCAGCTGATTCAGGCCCTTGAGACTGGGATTAAATGGACTTCTCTCAGGTCGGGGAGATACTTGTACATACTAGGATTTCCTAACAAGTATTGGTATGTGGCAGGGCTATACAGGGTTGGAGTGAAGGCAAGACCTCCCAAGTTTGGTCCAAAGACCAAGATATGGTATTTAAAGGAGAAGCAACCGATATTATACACCTTTGTAGCCTTCATTGAGAACCCCTTGGGCAAGAGAATAGTGGTGAAGATTCGGAAAAAAGGGGAGTCTATGGAGGAAAAAACTCCAAATGGTTGTACTACTGACTCTATGATTATAGCTTATATATAGTTAGGCTATCATGTCTCTTGGGAGCAATCCTCTTTTGTTTGGGAAGATGAGAGATGGGACTTACTATGAAGATTGTTGAATAGTGAAAAGGTAGGATGAAGTTCATGGGGAAAGAAAGTGGTACAATTGGTTCTTGTATATAACTACTGTTAAGATCATAATATAATTATTCTGTGTTCTCAAAAAATGCACTTGCTTTGAGAAGCATGACTAATGTTAGTTTAACACTAAGCTTAGAAGAATAGCACACATTTAACTCTCTTGGATTTAAAAAAAAAGGGAAAAGCACATCGAGGACTTTTGTTTGCTCTTAGGTGCATAGATCAAGTGGCGCAAGTGGTGTGGTTTTTAGGTTGGAGATCCTCACCCGCTCCGGCAGCTTGGCTTCTAGTTAAGTCTTTTAAGTATATGCCCAATGGCAGCTTGGCTTCTAGTTAAGTCTTTAAAGTATATGCCCAATGGCATCCCAATTGGATATTTAGGATGTCAAGTGGTGATCAAAATCTTGCCATAGCAATAGCTTAACCCTCTTCTTGAGATCATTTGAAAGAAGCTCCTCTACTGGAGTACTGCCTGACTCTCCCTCGCTAGTTACATGGTGGCCAACTAGGTTCTCATGGCCACCATGTGGTACATTACTTCCTACTGGGAATTTTCCTAGCCTTGCCTTGGATAGGTGCAAAGGCTAATATGGAATTTTAGGAACAGACAGTCAACGTCCAAGGGCCATGGTGGCCTAGAGGGTTATTATTGAGTGTTATGGGCTACCGCACCTCCCAAGAGAGAACTCTATCCATTCACAATCGGAAGAAGCAATAGACAACAACTATTTTCTGGTACTTACCAATGCTTTGAGCTCGCGTCCCTTGAGGCTCTCCAAGCTCACTTTTGGAAGCTCCACTCCTCCAATCTCCACCTCCACACTACTGTCACCACAGAGTCGCTCACACCACAATGCAAGGCAATCTTCCTCTCACTCTCCAATACACATGCATAGACGATGAACATGCACTAGAGTACACTCTCTCTCTCACACACACACAAGACAAAGCAAGAGCTCTCGTAGCACAAAGGGGGATTGTGTTCTTACATCATGAGAAATTTCCTTTTATACATCTGGCTCTTATTCACACTTGGGCACCCAAAACTTACTAAGGCCTTGGGTGGCCAGTATCTCAAAATGTACAACTTTTATAATGCCTTTACATAACACTTATTAATGTCCTCAATTGGAGGAGCATCTTTGTTAATCCAAAATGGGATTAACATTCCCTTACCTGATGTAGGTTATGTCCTTAGAACCTTTTACCTAAGTCGAAAGACCTGGTCGCCGAACTCGTGTCTGTAGAAGTTCCAGTGGGATTGAAGCTTTTTAAGGGTTCTTCTAAATGCTGAGTGTGATGTCCAAAACCCGGTGTCTACCATATCCTCAAATGTGACATGCATATAACTTGGTAGACACCTAAGGCGATGATAATAAAGCATCATGCCTCTTTCATTTGGTCCTCAGTTCATGTCGAAGAAAAGCTATTCGGCATCAAATCCATCATACCTTTCCTTTGGTTGATTGATAAGCACTATGATCAACTTCATGAATTTGACAGTAGCTACTATGTCCGGATCTAGAATTCTTTGCCAAGCTTATATCCATATGAGCATTTTCTACCTTTAACTTGTGATATCCTAGAATGTGGATGGCAAAAATTGTGGGAAGTTGTAACAGATGTGAGAATCCCTTTGCTTTGCTTCGTGGAACTAGAGTGGAGTGAGCCTTCTTTTTATTGGCATGTAAAATGGATCCACTCTTTGTGTTAGCATTGGTACTGAAGACCGTACTTTGGCACAGTGAGGTACTCCTTACGCCAAGTAGGCTGTATGCCAAAATCCTTCAGACGTGAGAATCCCTTTTCTTTGCTTCGTGGAACTAGAGTGGAGTGAGCCTTCTTTTTATTGGCATGTAAAGTGAATCCACCCTTTGTGTTGGTGGGGAGCAATGGTACTGAAGATTGTACTTTGGCACAGTGAGGTACTCCTTGCGCGGCTGTATGCCAAAATCCTTGAGTGGGGGATTAGTATCATCTATGTTGATTGTTGTATATCCTCCCCTTATATGTACTGGATTTTGTTTGCACCATTTATGGGAGCAATAACTGATCATGAACGTGACTATGCAGATTTTGAGTAGATTAACCAAGTGTGGGTTAGCTAGTTTGGCGTGTTTTGCCACATTTTCCCACAAGGTCCCCTCTCCTCCTATTGGTAGCAACTCTTTCGATTCAGGCATTGGGGCTTGGAGAGGGTATGGTACATATGGTTGCTTCCGTAACTCCATGGTAGAGTAGGCATCCGCCAAGATTCTTCAGGTAGGCTCAAAAACGGTGTAATTTGCATTAGCACTTTGAACATCATTTTAGGCTTCAAGAGGGGATTGCATGCCCGAATGAAGCTCTCGTACTCTGTAGCTGAAAAAGGCTCAATGACATTTTTATCAGAAAAAGCTTGTATGCCATCTTGAGGGGGAAGATCACGTACCTCATCGAGCTGCCGTGGTGGAGATAGAGTTGTTGCCAGCAACTCCTCGGGGGCAAGAGGGTTAGTGGGAAAATGAATTGGGGTAGAAGAGTGGCGAGAGAACATACAATCAGCCTCAGTTTTGTTAGTAGGAGATACACTACGAAAGGGATTTAGTAGCTTACTAGAGATGGAAGAAAACACAGGGTAAGTAACAGTGGAGGATCCTAGTGTTTCTTCTTGTCCTTCTCCTAAATTGGGTGGTGGTTGGTGGGCTTGTTAGTTTTTATAAATTCTTGGAGGTCAAGGATTTCTTCTATGGTTATATTGGGGTATTCAATATGTTCTTTATCAAAATTATATACCACAGTGTGGTGAGCATTTCCTCCAAGTGTTTATGGGTGTTTTTATATAGTTTTTTAATACCATATGGATGATATAATGTTGATTTAGAGAGATTTAGATGTTGATGGGTATTATAAACTTCAATCCACCCACCCACCATTGGCAGCTACGTGCAACAACTTCGTAGTTGGCCGGTGCTAATGGTATGTCATCTAGTAGAAACAAGTCGAGTTTATCGACACTGTCATCTAGGATGGCCGATTGCTGCAGCACCCAACACCAACTATGAAGGTTGAGCACTATTGGGTATAATGGGAAGAAGAAAATGTTGGTTGGGTTAGTAAGTAGTATATTCCCTCTAAGGATTCCCATTACTAAGGTGGGATCTGCATCTCTTTCCGTATTCTGATGGATAAGTGTTAGGTCTCCTAAACTGAGGTCATCGGCGGTTAGGTTAATTTTGTATTGAATAAGAGAGAGGGTTAGTGTAGATAAAAACAAACTGAAAGTCTGAGGAGGTGCCCGAGGAGTCAGTGGCAAAATGAACCTATCTCTGAAGCTCGCTCAATAAGTTGTCTCACAGTTCATTGGGTTGATCATCCCTTTGAGGTCGTTTTGCTGTAGTGCAAATCTTGGCTCTAGTTCTTGGACCTTGGAGTCACTGTCATTAAGGAATGTTGAGATGGCTACCTCACGTACCTCCCGAGCAGCCGCTAGCTCTGTATATTGTCTTTCAGCTTCCTCTTTGGCTATGCTATGGGCTCTGGTTTGAGCCTCATTAACTTGCTTTAGGCGCTCTTGTGCCAAGACTTGGGTGCTGTGGAGTTGTTGGTTCACATGTTCAAGAACTTGTTAGTGGCTTACTAACATTTGAGCCATCTTTTGTGTCTTGGTGTCGATAACCTCATTGAGGTATCTGAGCTTCTCTGTGTGTGCCTTGTTTATGCGTTGTCTTTTTGCTTATAGGCTAGCAAAAGGAAGTGCTTCCTTGAGCTCTTGGATTTGCTGAGTATACCCTTCTTCTTTAGCTTGGAATGTGGCGTGGGTTTTCCTTAACTGTTGTGTGTGTTGTACCTCTTTTCCCTTGGTGTGCGCAACTTAGTTTTGGAGTTGTTCCTTTGTTTGATCAACTTTCGCTTTAAGCTCATTGTTTTCTTTGGTTGTTCTGACTATGGTCTGATGGTCTGGCTTAGTAGCCGATTGTGCACATCCAATGTTTGAAGCCTTGCTTCGTATTCTTTGGCTACCTTTAAACCCTTAATGATTACCTCCTTATGTGTGGCAGCAGTGGGGTAGCTAATTGATCTTGAAGAGTTTGCACCTGTTCTATTTTGTCTCTGAGCTGTTCCCATAATTTTTTGTTTGTCATGCAGTAGATGACTTGTGAGAAGGTGACATCGCCACACTCTTTGTTCCTATGACCAAATCGAGGAGCTCGAAGGGGCCATGCCATCTGCTTCATGAAATTGGATTTGGAGCAAACTGTCAAGGTGGCCTTCCATGGTTTCTTCCAGAAAGGTATCTGCATCCTTTGGTATATGTAAATGATCTAGGAAGGAGAATGTGCCTTGAGTGCCTTCGAAGTCCAATCTCCTTTGCTTGCTTAGGCGTTCCTCAATCCTCTTGCATTCATTAGCTTCTTGTTCGATCTAGGAAGGAGAATGTGCCTTGAGTGCCTTTGAAGTCCAATCTCCTTTACTTTCTTGGGCTCGGGCTTTCCTCAGTCCTCTTGTGTTTGTTAGCTTCTTGTTCCTCTTGACCAGCCTCGGGATGTGCGTTTGTTAGCTTCTTGTTCCTCTTGAGCAGCCCTCGAGATGTGCGGATGTGGACTCTTCATTCTTGTTGCCCTCATTTATTTGTGGCAATGGTTGTTCCCCCCTGAGCTTATGTGGCACCTATTTCATCGGAAGTGGGAAGATCCTGTAGTGGTGAGAGGTTTTTGAATAAAAGGGTGGCAGGGCTGGTACGTGGTGTTTATATTATTGACTTAGGAACTGTGGTTTCAAAAAGGTACTTTCCTATTAAGCTTATGCTCTCCTCTCAATTTTGTGGTTTTTACCTCTAATGTTGCTTGTTGTTCCTTAAGAGTCTCCTAATACGAGGTAATCTCTTTGAAACTTCTTCCTGCAGGTGCTTTGTCTCCTCTTCCACCCGATGTAGGCTGCCCCTCATCTTTTTAGGCTTCCTTGTCTTCTTGCCTTCTTTGAGCCCCTTGGCAATGCCCTGTATAAGCTCCTTTGTCTCGTTAAGGACAGCTTGTCCTTGTTGTGCAACTCTTCTGGTATGTTTGCCGTTGGCTCCTTTTCTCCTTTGGCTTGTGATATTTCTTCTTCCTGAGTGTCTTCGAGTATGGGGATGTTACCTGCATGGCTTACAACTTTCGTGAGCAAGTAAGGGTTGCATACTTTGGACTGGTGAGACTGGAGATAGTTCTCCATTTCCTTGTGGATGTACTATGCCCAATCATCGGATTTCTCCTCATGTACTTTGGCAATTCAGTGGAGAGGAATCATGTTGTACCTATCCACTGGTTCCACTTGCATGAGCATTGACATTGCTCCAACAGGCTCTTTCATCTAATTCCTCTCGTGCATCTCTGATTAGGGCTTCAGTGAGAACCTGCTCTTGAGATCCATCTAGCTTTGTATTCTTGTGATAGGTCTTGATGTATTATGTACATAATGATGGGTTGATTATTCGGGGGAGTACCTTTGCCATCTTTCCTAGCCCCACCTTCTCCAGCTTATAGCGCACATCAATGTCTTTGAGAATCCTTAGGCACTCTGGGCTGTGGTACTGGAAGATGACCTTGATTGGTCTGGATATCTATCTGGAGCATTTTCCCTTGTAAATACTGTGTATATGGCCCCAGATATGTCAACTTTGTGCCCCTTTGTGCCTACTTTCTTTTGACAGCGACCGGTGATCCTGTTCCCTCGAAGGATGCCTCCCGTAACATTTTGAGAATAGCATCAGTCAACGTTGACTACTTGGTAGGAGCTCGTGGCACGTGTTGGCCCGCCTTTTTTGGTGTGTGTGTGTTAGTGATTTTCTAAGTGATGGAGGAAGATGGAAAGTGTGTCAGTGTGGTGAGAAATCAACAACAAGGGATGGATGGATGTTAGTATGTTTTTCGTGAAACAGCAGGGGAAGTCCGTGAACCAGTAGTGCGTGAAGTGTTAGTTTGTGAAGTTTTAATGTGTGAATTGCCTAAGCCGTGAAGGGCTAAGCCGTGAAATGTTAAGAAGTAGCTTAACATGTGAAGTGTTAACTCATGAAGTGTTAGGCTGTGAAATGGTAACCCGTGAAATGGCTTAACCCGTGAAAGGGCTTAACCCATGAAAGGTTAATTTATGTAGCAGTCCGTGAACTATTATTTTGTGAACTGGCTAAGCCGTGACCTACTAACACGTGAAGTAGCAGGCCGTGAAATGTTAACACGTGAAGTGTTAACTTGTGAAATAGTAGTCCGTGAACTAACAGACTAGGGTTCGGCTAGACATTTGTGATGTGTTTAGTGATGTGCACTATTTTTTGAGTGGTTTATCATTAGTGGATGAAGGTAAGACATTTGTTTATTTTCCGTGAAGTAGTAGGGGCACGTTTGATATCGTGAAACAACAAACAGTAGTTTTACGTTATAAACCCCCAATTTGTTTTGTGAGAAGTGATTTGAGGAAACGATGCAATAGGAAGCTTTTTTTTTAAGGAAAAGAAAAAGTAGTTGATGCAAGCCTTAGGGCTAATGATCATATGCACATAACTGTTAAAATTACAGCAATGTGATGAGCTATGGTGGATCAAATGCTAGAATCAACATCATTAACAAAGTGATTAGATGATAACTAAGACATGATTAGTGAGTAATTAAGACGTGATTAATGAGTAATTAACTAATAGCTTAATGTTGGCATGGATAATAAAAAACCAGCAAGTTCTCATTAGGCCAATGCCTCAATTTATAGAGTTTACATCCAAGCATCTAATCCCACTGATTTCTCCTTGATTCACTCCACCTCTTTTGCTTGATTCTCTCCACCTCTCCCAAAATATCTCCACACCTCCTAAATCTCCTCATGCTACCCTTTATTCTCTCCCAGTAGATTCTTCTCATCTTTTCACAGGTTCTCTCACATTTACACGTTCTCTTTTACAGCCTCTAGCCAAGGGCTTGTTCCCGCACACACCCTATTCACTTGTATATTTCAACACCTCCCCTCAAGTGAATACTCCTAGCACACTTGGATCGTATACCAAGTTTCCCTCTTACTTGATAGTCCGCGACCAGTGCCTCAAGTCCCTAAACTCATAGTCCTTGACACACTCTCTCTCTATGTGTCCAAAGCTACTATAAGTGCCCGTGACCTTGACTAAAGTGCTCACACATACATCTACCACATGGCCTACATCATCGGTGGCTCAGAGGTGGTTTTACTCTGTTGGGGCAAGTTACATTGGGTTGTGAGGTCTCTCTCTCTCTCTCTCTCTCTCTCTCTCTCTCTCTCTCTCTCTCTCATAAAAGATGATCTGACTCCACTTCCTTAGGAGCCTCTATGAAGTTTGCCGATGTCGTTCCTTCTCCACTGGGTTTGCTGTAGCAATCTCTTGCCATGTGTCCTGGCTTTCCACAGTTGTGGCAAGTGAAGGTCCTTCCTCCTACTTTGCCTCTTCCTCGTCCTCGTCCTCGAGAGAATCCTCCTCGGGTGGAATGCTTTTTCTTCTCCTGATGTTGAGTCGAGCCATTTCTTCTCTTTGCCTCTGCTCTCTTGCTCTAGTAGAGCTCCTTTTATCTCGTGTAGCTTCAATTCAGGTACATTCTTTAGTGTTGCTACAATGTATTCATATTCACCTTTGTCCACACTCTTCAAAAGCACTGCTAGTGCCTCATCATCTTCTACCTTTTTGCCAATATAGCTGTCAGTTGTTGTTGCTTAATGCTTTTATATCTGTTCAAGTGTGTGATTAAAGGTTCACTTTCCTTCATATCCAATTTGTAGAATTGCATTAATCGATTTATCTTTGAATTTTTAGCTTGTGTGCCAAATAATTTATTGAGTTCATCCCATGCATCTTTTGCCCATTGTATCCCTGTGATGTGATAAATGATTTCATCATTTAAACTGAGTGCAATAGTCCCTATGCTTTTTCATTCTTGCTCTTCCACTCATTTTTCCCTCTCACCTTTGGGCATTCATCTCTTCCCTCAACTAGCCCCCACAGATTTTTCCTCATGAGCAGATACATGGTTTTTGTATGCCGTGTAAAACTGCTCCCCATTAAATTTGGCTATTTCTTGTGTTGTACTCATGAGGATGATGTGAAGGGGGTCTTACCTCTTGATCCAATTTTAATATTCAAGGGCAGTGTCTACCCTTTTACAACTCAATCTGGTGTTTAAGAGATGATTACAATAGATTTATTAGCATAAGGTAATGAATTTGTACGAAATGGTTGGAGTATCAACCCATCTCCGAATTGTAATCTGAAGTGTCTACCCTTTTACAACTCAATCTGGTGTTTAAGAGATGATTACAATAGATTTATTAGCATAAGGTAACGAATTTGTACGAAATGGTTAGAGTATCAACCCATCTCCGAATTGTAATCTGAAGTTATAGGGATCTGTATATCAGATACCTAATGGTTAATTTGAACCCTCAATTGTACTAAAATATAGTGATTATCACTGATTAATCATTGATTAGCAAATTAATCCTCTATTTTGTGTGTAGAAAACAGAGTATGCGAGGAGCCCAGATCTGAGGCCTTAGAGTTCAAATGAGCTCAAATCCTTTCAAGGCCATCAATAGCAATTAGTCTAGTAGAGGATTAAGCCAAGAAACACAAGATTTGACCAAACATTGAATGCTTAATCTCTGTTTTACCAAAGTCACCTCTGCAGATTTGATGAAGAGCTTGGATCTCACTGTAGACTTGATCAAATCAAATTCTGACTTCACCAGCTTGTAGAGCATGCTTGAAAACCCCTGGGGCTAAGAGGAATTAGACCCACTGCAAGTGGAGAAGACAAGATCTCATTTTTCCTCAGAAAAAACGGTGCCTTCAAATTTGTAAAATTTGGGAGCCGTGGTCAGTAGTTTACTGCGCTGATTCACTTGGCTGGAGCACCACTGAGTTAGCTATGTTGGGCTAGAAGCATTTGAGGTAATGTTGAGCCTACAAGGAGAGGGAGCTCCTCCACTAGCTGGGGGTACAGAGGTGAAAATATTAATTTTCTACTAATCCTAATTAGCCAAGTGATTAGCAAGATAATGGACTCACAAATTGATGGATTCTAGGCTAGGCTCTGATACCATGTTAAAATTACAGCAATGTGATGAGCTATGGTGGATCAAATGCTAGAATCAACATTATTAACAAAGTGATTAGATGATAATTAAGATATGATTAGTGAGTAATTAACTAATAGCTTAATGTAGGCATGGATAATAAAAAACCAGTAAGTTCTCATTAGGCCAATGCCTCAATTTATAGAGTTTACATCCAAGCATCTAATCCCACTGATTTCTCCTAGATTCACTCCACCTCTTTTGCTTGATTCTCTCCACCTCTCCCAGAATATCTCCACACCTCCTTGATTCTCTCTACCTCTCTCCACCTCTCCCAAAATATCTCCACCTCTCCCAAAATATCTCCACACCTCCTAAATCTCCTCATGCTACCCTTTATTCTCTCCCAGTAGATTCTTCTCACCTTTTCATAGGTTCTCTCACATTTACAGATTCTCTTTTACAGCCTCTAGCCAAGGGCTTGTTCCCGCACACACCCTATTCACTTGTATATTTCAACAATAACTACGATTGATAACCATGATTGATAAGCACAGTTGAAGTAATCCATAGGAATGCTTAGAGCTCCTACCTGAGAATGATGATCGCATGCAAGCAGACGATGAAGGTGATGTGCGGGACGGATGGGGCGATGGCAAAGGAGAACTCTTGAAAAAAAGACGATGAAAGATGCACGAAAGAGGAAAGGTGAAGTATTTATGGTCTAGCCATCCTTACTAGTGGCCATCTTGATTAGGTATAACACGTGTCGGAATACAATACACGGAGGCTTATTGCCCATTTCACGGCATGAACTGGCATGATTTGGTTCATGGGGCGTGAACTAGCTTGAAGTGTTTCATGACATGAAACAGCTCAAAGCAGTTCACGATGTGAAGCAGCTCGCAGCAGCTCGCAACGTGAACTAGCCTCATTCCTTTTGCATGAAAATGGTGATACCCCATGGATTCCTATATGCTCAAACATTCCAAGCCCATTCATGAAGCATTCAGAGGAGTAGATTTGAACACATGAAACATACGAACAAGTTTCACGGCATGAATTGCACACCCCTTTCCCTTATATCCATTTAGAGTTTTTGCTTGGAGCTAGGTACTCCATGTCGTCCTCCTCCCTTTTATTGCCATGGGAACCAAGTTTGTCCTTTGGAGCTTGTGGGTATGTGTTATTGTAGCTACTTTAGTTCTGAGTGAGAACTTCTAAGCTTTCCTTTCATCTAGTGGAAGGAAAGCTTTCCTTCCATCTAGTGGAGGATTATGTCTACCGAATCCTGGTGAACCTATTCTATTTCATGTGCATGTGAGTGCACATTTGCATTACCTTGTTCCACCACTTGGCTTAACTTGATATCTTGGGTGGGTGACATTGGAGATGTCGCACTCTTTTGTTTACTTGGTTGAGAAATTTTGTTCTTCCATACTAATTTTGGTGTTGCCTTGACAACTGATTTAGCTAGGACTTGAGTCTGCCTAAGTTTATGGCTCTCTTCTATTCTTTTGGAGGTATATGCAACACTGGATCTTAGGTTGGTTTTTGGTACCCATACCTTTGCATGACCTTGATAATAGCCCTATGCCGCTAGTAAGTCTTTTCTGATCCACCGCTTTTGAATGTTAAGTGATGTTCGGGCATTCTTAGGTTGCTACTTCCTCTCCTTGGATTGGTTCCCTTGTCTCTTGGTATAGCTTTGCTTTCCTGCTTTGACACCCACAGGGTTTTATCCTTCTTACAGTATCCTTATGGTTGAAATTGGGACTTGGGAACCCATTGTTGTCTGACCAAAACATTTGATGCCCTTGCTGTGGTTCTCTTGATCGGGGATGATGATTTGGCGTGGACGCCTGTTCTGTTGATTCGTCTGCCTTGCTCAGCATTGGCAGTTCCATGTCGCATCATGTAACAGCATCTTTTCCCTTATTCAATGGACTCCATAATGGAAGGGTGATGGTTTCTTTACCATCATTGAGTTGTACTTTCCATTTTGCCTATTGGATGTGACAATTGCTGGCACAAATCTAGGATCTTCCAACAATCATCTCCTCTTCCATGGTTCCTATAGAGGCATAACAAATACCTTCCCAACCAAGGGATTATTTTTTATTGAGATGTTAACATTAAAAAATCCCATTGTTTACGTAACAGATAGATGCACTCTGCGAACTTGTGCACTAGTTGCCTCCTTTGGGGGGGTTTGTTTAGAGCTACCCATGTCTCATAGGAAATCAAGTTATGAGTTGACCCCATATATCCATCAATGCGATTCTCATCGTGTGACTACCCTTTGTAGAGACATTTACACTGAGTCGTATAGGTTCAATATCTAGAGTGATGCAGTCAACTTGTGTTTCCAATCCGTACGACTTGCTTCTAAAGTCTTAGTCAAGATAGCACACAAATCTTGTTTGTGCTCTCTACTTTGCCATTTTCTTGTGGGTAATAAGTGATGATTTTTGCTGGACTACAAGGAATCCTATGAGTAACTGTGATGAAATGTGAACCTCAATCACTGACTAACTCCAGTGGGTAGCCAAATCTAGAAATGGTATGTCCATATAAGAACTTGGCCGTAGTTCGAGCATCAGCTCTTTTAGAGGCTCTCACCTCCACCCACTTAGTGAAATAATCTATGGCCATGATCACATAACAGACTTGTGGGATGGATGCGCTACTGGACTAATAGATCCCACAAAATCAAAACCCCATTTCTCAAAGGGTTGCCTCACAATTACATGGGTAAGTGGCATCCTGTTCTTTTGTTGTTGCAGAATAGAAAACCACTAACATTCCTCGCATTGTTTCATGGCATCTCTAAATAACGTAGACCACCATAGTACTGCTTGAAGTACTTTATGCGTTGTAACTTCACCAGCAAAATGTCCTCCGGGTATTCGCGAGTGTGCTTCTTCTAAAATCATAAAATGAACTCATCTTCTCACACACATCTCCTGAGGATATCATCTTTTCTAAGGTTATATAGTTCTCCCGCAATCAATTGATGTGGTAAGGCCAGCTTAATAAGCCGACACATATTATCTCTTTTCAAAGGTCGATCTTGTGGGAAACCATGAGCTATGTATTATAATATTTCCACACTCCACTCAGGCACCATATCAATTTTGAAAATACATGCATCTGGGAGGTCATCGTCAATGCTAGTTGTAGGTTCTCTATTTGGAATTCTAGACATATGGTCTGCCAAAACATGTTGTGTTTCTTTTCTCACCCGTGATCGTAAAGTCGAATTCTAGGACCAACGTGTGATTCTCCCCATGGTGCAAGGCTTATTCACTAAATATAATAAAGCTTGGTGATTAACAAAGAATACAAACTTATTGGCCAACAAGTAATGTCGGTATTTCTTTGCAGCATAAACCATGGCCAACTCTTCATGCTCAATTGTGGTGTAGTTTATCTTCGCATCATTCAGTTCACAACTGGCAAAGCAAACTGGGTAATCCAATTTGAATTCCCCAGGTTGTGCCAATATGCATCCTATAGAAAAATTCAATGCATCGATGTTCACATGGAATACAAGATTCTAGTTGGGTGGTCTTAGAATTGGTGCACTAGCTAGTGCTTTCTTCAGCTTATCATATGCATTTTGACATTCCTTGGTCCATTCAAAGACGATGAGTAGTCTATACAATGGCCTAGCAATTTCAACATAGAATATGATGAATCGTCAATAGTACCCAACGTGTCCCATAAACCGTTGCACACCCTTGTAGTTTATTGGTGGGGAAAATTCTAAGATCAACTTCACTTTGCTCTCGTCAGTGGAAATACAATTCTTAGAACAATGTGCCCTAAGATTGCAACGTGTTTGACCCAGAATTGACACTTTAAAGGGTTTAAGATGTATGATATAATCAACATCCCTCAAACACCTTCCTTAAACAAGCCAAGTGGTCAGTCCAGTGTGAGTGTACACATAGATCATCAATGAATACCTCTGGCCACTTTTGCAAGTAGTCCTTGAAGGCCGTGCACATTAGTCATTGGAAAGTTGCTGGGGCATTGGTGAGGCAAAAAGACATAACCTTATAAGCATAGGTTCCCCACACATCATGTTGAAGGCCATCTTGTGTTGGTCTTCTCGTGCTATGGACACCTGATTGTAGCCTAAAAACCCATCTAAGAAGTTGTAGGCTTCCTCGCCTGCTACCCATTCTAACATATGTTCCGTGTATGGCAGTGAGAGTAGTGGTCTTTCTTGGTGGCTACATTGACTTTTTTGAGATCCACTGAGACTCTTAGTTTTCCATTCTTTTTTGGCACAATCATGATTGGTGAAAGCAAATATGTGTGCTCAATCTCATAGATGAAATCTGCAATGATGAGTTTATTAATTTCCTCCTTTACAATTGTCGCATATTTTAGATTCATCTAATACGGTTTTTTCCTAGATGGTCTTGATCCTTCTGTGATTGGGATGGTGTGTTGAACCACCTCGGGTGGTACACCCTTCATTCTCGTGTATTTCCAAGCAAAAAAAATCCTTGTACTATTTGAGGAGAGAAATGAGTTCTTCTTCTTCAGTCGCGCACTTAAGTCTTTAGCAATGTAGATAGGTATGGTATCCTCCCCTAGCTCTGCAATGTCTACCTCCTTAACTTCCATTGGACCGTCATAGGACATGGATTGGCCATTTTCCTTCACTCTTTTGGCCGTCAATTGGACCACTTTTCGTTCATCAATGGAGTAGGTTTTGAAATGGTCCGGCACTAAGAGGAGCATGCTTAGCTTGTTATCCTCATCATCTTCTGTCCTAGCCATTACCTTCTTTGCCTCTCGCTCACTTTAGCCAGAGCCTTATTTTGTTTTCTTCGACATGCCTTGGTGAGTTTAGGCGTATCAGACTCTTGAGGCATTATTTTCTCCTCTTGTTTTCCTGCCAAAGTTAACTTATTCAATTCATCACCCTAGTTCTTAGAAAACTCCTCGTGCACCTTAGTGACTTCGGGATATCTTAGCCACTGGGCATCCATGGGTTTATTGCGTAATAGGGCATTTCATCGAGCGATATGTCTCTTTTGTTTTTGCTACTTCCTAAGGCATTGGGTGCTGTTGTGACCTTGTGGTCCAGACCCTTCTAAGCTCGAGGCTTCATCCTCTATTTCCTCCTCTCTTGATTGCACATCTACCATGCGCACTGAGGTGGTGGGAATGATTCCTGATTCAATGTATTTGGTTCCCCGGGGGGGCAACACATCTATGGTGGCAAGGACATGTATCCAATTTTCACTAAAGTCTAGAGGTGGAAGCAATGCGTACATTTCGGCCTCTTCCTCTTCCCGTGGGTTCTCCCTAAGTGGTTGGTAGACTTGTAAGGATGTAGTTCGTTCTGTGGTGACCGAATCATCTCCAAACAATTGGCCTTCCATGGGGTGTGCCTTCCACGTATAGAGATTGATTTTCAAAATTTGCGAATCCCTTAAATATACACTTGGTCTAATGCCCAAAGGTGCACCACCTTGGCTTACCTCATGAAGGATCTACCGAAGATAATATCGTAAGAATCTGGCTGGTGCAGAAAGTCCGTTACAACAAATGTATGATGGTAATGGAATGAAAAAACCTTAAGTCAAACATTTTTCAATAGCCCCATAGGATTTGAGGATGTTCCATCCACCATCTTGACGATTAGATGCACCCTTCTATTCCCCAATTTTCCCAACATCTTTTAGTGATGATGCTCACACCCACACCTCCATCTAGGATAGAAAGTGCTTGGTACCCATTATGGTGGATTGGGATTGTTGCATTCGTGTCATCACTCTCATAATACCGGCCCAATTGGTTGACAGGTATTTTGATGAATTTGGGTGGTCCCCCTTCCTCAGGCACTAGGTTCTCTTCTGTTAGAGGTGACTGACTCTCTTCTATATTGGACATTGTGTTTATTCTTCCTTTTACCCATTCCTTGACATAAGCTCACAATGCCGGCGTGTTGCATAGAAATGGTCCCAACGGAATTTTGACAGTTGTGGACAATATGGCTATGAGACTACCTATGTCTCTAGGTTCTCTGGCAAGTGAGGGATCCTTCCACATGTTTGTCACATATTCAACCCTAGGGAATGAATGGATCAATAAATCTTGATTTGTCTCCTCAAACATTCTTGCCATAAGGTCACTCCTATGAGTCCCTTCCTTGGACTCTTTTGGAATTGGACTAGGCACATCCAACTTCCTTTCTTCTTTAAACATCTCATTTTGTGGATACACTGTATCCCTGGCCTTGTTAGCTCTCAATTTGGCTTCATGGCTACGTTGACATTCCTCAACAAGGGCCTTAGCTTCCTCCAACTTCTTTATTTCTTCTTCAGCATTTGGATATTCTCCAATGCCTTTGGGGGTTGTTGTTCTCTCTTTTGGTTGCTCATCTAGTTTCGACACTTGTTCATCTCCTTCCTTTGATTGGGTGGATCCGGTGTCAATGGTATCTTCCTCGGATCCATCCTGAATTATGACCATGGTATCACCCTTGCCCACCTTTTTCACTCTTTTCCTTCTTCCCGTCTCTTAGAGGTTGTAACACCTCCTGGGTGTTTCCCTTTGTCCACTTTTTTTTGCTTGGGCACGTGTCAGGAGGGATTGGTAAGGCTAGAGGCACTTTGGGTGCTGGTAGTTGTGCTAGAGATTGGATCCTCAGATATATGCACATGGCAGTGTCATGGTTCCCCAGTCTCTAACAGTGAGCACAATAAAGTAATTGCCTTAGTCTTAGGTGAGGGCATTTGCTCGGTATGAACACATTCTTAAGCCGAGTGAAGTTGACTTTATCCTGAGGCTTTAGTGTTCGATACCATTGGTGGGCTTTCCCTTCTAGGGTCAGAGAAAAATCATGTATCACGATTAGATCGCTCACCGACCCACATGTTTCATAGGTTGACTCAAAGACCTCTATGTGTTGGATAGGGTCCCCATCTCCTAAGAACTTTTACACTAGCTTCGAAATGATGTGTGGCTTTATATGAGATGGTCTGGATTCAAGGGCAGTGCCTAGTTCCCTAAGCACGCCTCTGCCCATTTCTACAGCCATATTCAATAGATCCACTCTTGTGACTGCATTTGAGTTGTGTTAGGATTCACAATTGGCCTTCAAGGAGCTACCCCCTCCCTACCTAGACCTCGTCCTCTTCGTGCATTGGTTGTTCTATTCAATTCAGGTTTATGGGACTGTGTCTAGGTAAATCCTCATCACCCAACTCATTGTTAGCGGCCTCGGCCCACCGCCTTTGTTGGATGAAAAGTTCCATGCTCTCCAAGAATGTGGGATCATTGATCATTTCTTATATATCCTCTCTTGTGTAGAGTCGATCCTCTCCTCCTACAGATGCCCTAGGTAGATTGTCCACCTCTTCTTGTGTTTCAAGGCTTTCATTAGCCTTTGGTTCCTCATTGATGGGTTCTAGGGGGGGCGAGTATCCCTCCTTCATCCCCATCCACATGTTATTAGTGGCATTTTTAGAGGTTTCTAAATCCTTGCCACGTGGTTGCATCATATTCAAATTATCCATTTCCCTCTATTCCGCCATTGTTCTTCATGTTTTAAGCCTTTTAAAGCTCAGTAGGTGCAATTGTCACTCTGCTTCAGCCACCTTCAAGTCTAGCTCCACTTCCTCAGATGTGGGGAAGAAGATTTGACTTGTCTTGGCATCATTTTCCTTATCCCTCCTAACCCTAGGGGTCATCCCACTAATCCTTACTATGTTAGCATTCCTGGGAACATAAAGTTGGGGGTTGGTAATTCCGGTCTTAAACCGGCCCGTGTGCCCACAGATTACGCTTCATCTTCCTGCCATGCTGGAGACCAAAAATACCCTTGCCATATTAAAGATTGTGCTAGACTTCGTGGGAGAAGCTAATTTTTTTCCTCTCCAAATTCAGAGAATCTTAGCCCTTCTTCCATAGATTCTTCGCTACTTGTTTCTATGGTGGTCAAATTTCTCCAAGCCGCAACACTCAATTGAGTGCTCACCGAGCGACCTGAACCAACACTTCTTTGGTAGGAAGAACCTGGGTCATTTGATGCACTGTCGTTTGGGGGGTAAGGTCGTCTCCAATGAGTTTCCCTCACCTCAAGTGCATGAGAATGTGTTACGAGAGGCTAAATCACTACTCTAACCACTACGATTGGTTTTCTGTCGAGTTGACTATTCTTGTAATGAAACAACAGATCTCCGTGAAATGGAACACTACAGTTCACGTCGAGAAGTAGAAGATTGTGTCTCACGTCATGAACTATGTTTCATGCAGTGGACCATTCGTGTTTCACGCTTCAAAATTTCAACTTAGAATTGCATTAATTCAAGTCGGGGAAATTCCTATGGTGTACTTATGAACTTATTTTACCGTTGGTCTGATAACGCTTACTCTATGAATGAGACTTTTCTTGCTGTGACGTAGCAGGTCTCCGTGAACTAACAGAGTGTAGTTCATGTCATGAACTAGTTGTGTTTCATGTCATGGACTAGAATATATTTCATGTCGTGAACTGTTTTGCTGCTCTTTCACGAGATAAGGTTTTTGGCGTTTCTTTCTGTTAGACGTGTCAAGATAAGGCACCCTAACTCTAGTAATGCAATCCCAAAATTTTCGGCGTGCTGAGATTGCGAAGAGTGTTTCACGTCATGAAGCAGCATAATAAGATTCACGTCGTGGACTGTTTCCTGCACGTTCATGTGTTAATAGCCACGTCAACAAAATGATGGTTTTAGTGCGATTTCCCTATCCAAAAGATCCAAAAAGGTTGTGCCAAGCAATTGGAGTGCAATGCAAGTCACCAACACAACCAATGGCTCTTTGTTTTTGTAATTTTCATGATTTTTTTGGAAAAAACATAACAAAGCATGTCACCAACTTCACCAACTGCTAGCTCACGCTTTAGAAATTGGTGACAAAAATAGCAAAATTGAAAGTAAAACCAAGTGTAGCTTTCCTCTAGGCACTACTAAGTACTCACCCACACTTCCAAATACACGATTTTCCACATCTACTCTAATTTCTTCTCTTCCACACAAACCTTATCTACACAGTTTTTTACAAATGCACCTTCAAAATGCAAAGGCAATAGTGAATCTTGCATAATGGGAGCTAGAGCTCTAAGAGGATGGAAGAAACAATGGTGTTTCCCCGGCAGTGGCACCAAAAATGTTATGGGCTACCGCACCTCCCAAAAGAGAACTCTACCCATTCACAATTGGAAGAAGCAATAGACAACAACTATCATTGGGTACTTACCACCAATGCTTCGAGCTCACGTCCCTTAAGGCTCTCCAAGCTCGCTTTTGGAAGCTCCGCTCCTCCAATCTCCACCTCCACGTTGTCACCCACGGAGTTGCTCACACCATAATACAAGGCGATCTTCCTCTCACTCTCCAATACACATGCATAGAAGAGGAACATGCACTAGAGTACACACTCTCTCTCTCACACACACACGACAAAGCAAGAGCTCTTATAGCACAAAGGGGGATTGTGTTCTTACATTATGAGAAATTGCCTTTTATACATCTGACCCTTATTCACACTTGGGCGCCCAAAACTTACTAAGGTCTTGGGTGGCCAATATCTCAAAATGTACAACTTTTATAGTGCCTTTACATAACACTTATTAATGTCCTTAATTGGAGGAGCATCTTTGTTAATCCAAAATGGGATTAACATTGAGACTCGACATCATGGAGGATTTCGCATCATTGATCTAGCTATCCACAACAGAGCCCCTTCTCAGCAAACCGGTTGTTCAAGGCCTTGAACCAAGGGGTGTGCCCTGGAAAGCTTTCCTATACACTCTGATTTCAGCCCACACCCCGTCTCCTCTTGGTGGACCCTAGACTCCAAGTGTGAGATGGTTCTTCATAGAGGCCTGCACCTGTGGCCTTAACTCCTCTTTCTAGGTGGACTGATTTGTAACCGCTTTGATCAGAGCTTGGAGTTACCTTAAGCCAGCCCTTGACCCTTGATGAGGAGAAGCTATGCCAATTGCTATTGATATGGAACCCATTCTTCACAATGCCCAGGTGGCCATCCTTTAGGGGCACTCGCTCTCACATTACATGGGCCCCCCTCAATACTGGACCCGCTCAAGAAAGTGGGCCATCTTTAGGAGGTTCTCGTGAGAGAGAGGGCAGATGCCTCGTTGGGCAAGCCCTCTCTCTTCCCCTCGGAGTGGCTAGGGTCTTCACTCGCCATGATATCCCCTTAGCAATCCTCTCGGCTCAAACCAAGGGGAGGGCCCAAACTCATTTTCTCAAGGTTGGCTGCCCTCTCCCTTATTGAGGAGTTTAACGGGTCTTTACAGACGACTGAGGATTATTGGTTTCCATAATCACTAATTTCACATAGACCACCCTCTGGCCAAGGTGGCATGTGAGACAAACCTTGGTAACTTTGGCTTTGGGAGAGCCAACCTCTCTTGACATTTGTCTAGCAGGACCCAGACAGGTGGGAATGGTAGGACCATTTTAGCCCAGAGAGCCCGATCACCCCCTTTTTTCACTACACAATGAAGATGGGTTGAAGTATCCAGATTCATGAGATAGATGGTACCCCGGCTCGTCTTAGTACCATTTAGCAAAGAAGGCTTGTGCTCCTAAATGATTACCGGGCTCCACGAGAGGGTATTGTTTGCCAAGGCCACTGAGTCAAAATCAATCTAGATGTAACCTTTTCCCAAGAACTAGATGCTGGTGATCCGTCCTTGGTCCCCAATGAGGATTGCATGCAAGAGGTCTCAGAGTTGCCCACTCGTTGGGCTAGCTACTAACGAATTTGTAGCTAAATGAAGTAGCTTTCAAATGACTAAACTGAAGAGGC
Organism: Cibotium barometz; assembly: GCF_041138505.1. NCBI lineage: Eukaryota > Viridiplantae > Streptophyta > Polypodiopsida > Cyatheales > Cibotiaceae > Cibotium > Cibotium barometz. The sequence continues at coordinate 21,349,602 of NC_141091.1, forward strand.
TAAGAGTTGGAGGGCTTCATCATCAAAAAATAGGGGGAAGTGGCTTCAAAGAGAGAAGAGGGAGTGGGTGCCACCACAAAATTTCTTGTAAGGAGAATGACCAAAGGCAGGTTTAACTTGGAATAAAGTGTCAAGACCTAAAACCAAACTGAACCAAAACTGTGCACAAAAGGGAAGGAAACTAGGAGCATGGAGTAGGCAAGAGGGAGGGGTAGACACTGGGGGAACGAGGGTAAAGGTGGAGGTAGGAAGGAAATAAGGAGTAGCGCAACTTTGGGTGGTTAGGTGGGGGAGCGGGCAAGAGGGGGTGGATGCACTGCAGGTGGTGGGAATGTAGGGCGACGAAGGTAAATGAGGGCGGAGGCACAGGTAGTAGAAAGGTATGAGCGAGAGGGGGGATGGCTATGCGCTCTGCAGGTAGTTAGCCCCATCTAGCTTATCCTCAACAAAAAGCATCCCAAATACATCATTGCCTACCATTTTAGCCTCTTGCAAATAACGAATCTCTAACAAAAAATGCAAATATCCCACCTACCTATAGGTCTGTCGATGCCCATTGAATGCAACTGAGAAGGTTGCCAGTAGATTACCCATAATGAATAATCTTGTAAAAAAGTGTATGAAAAATGATATAACGTAGAGTGTAGAAATGTTACTAGCAGGGATGAAAAAACCGATGACAATGATGACTAGTGATGAAGAGGTCGAAGATGTGATGGCCCTTTCTGTACACCAAATGTATGCTGTTGTAGTGTAGAAAACCTAAAATCAAATAAAGACAGATCCAACTGATGCTCCCCTAGGATCTCTGCCGAAACCTTATAACACGTCAATGAGCCCCAAAACGTGCTCGAAACAGCATGAAAAATGCAAAAACGATGTTAACTTCGATAATTTAAAAAGCGTAAAGATGTTGTTAACATAGTTAACAACACACTATGGGGTATACCTTCTCCACCCAAGTGGATAGCTCAGTTTGAGACAATCAAAAGAGTAGCTTGAGAAGGAGATGACGAGGGGATGAGGGCCAAGAGAGCTTGCTCTGATACCAATTGTTGAAGTGGAGCCAAAGGTAGCAACACACACACAAATGCAACAAGAAACAAAGATAGAGAGAAGCACATCACTCAAAGTAGACTGATGAGAATGAGTGAAGTACAGGTGAAGTGACATGATAAGGTCACTTACACACACTCATAAGAGTGTGAGTGTGTACACACTCATAAGAGTATGTACACACACTCGGGGAAAAAAACTTCCTAAGGAGGGAATAAGTGTCCCGGCTTGTTATTAGCGTACGTCCACACATCAATACCATATAACTAGCTACACCTAAGTCGTCTCTTAACCATCTAGCCACATATAATCTCGTTTTGGTGTCTAAATTAGGCTCTATTGAGCATCCGTGCTACTCTACGAGAAAAAGTGGCTTCTTCTCATAAATGAGAGCCTTATAATGTAGAGCTAGCCAATAGTTGCATAGTCAATCATGATGATGACGGAGCATTGTTTAATTGAGAATCAATACATCACTCAATTCCAACATGATTATGCTTGATGCAAAGTGAACACTAGCATAAAACTCAAGTAACAATAACACTAGAGTCATAGTATTTATATAGAATCATCATAACAACTGCATGAGCATAGAACTCGAGATCTTTGTATACATTACAAATTTCTTATTTGCATTTGACCAATTGATAAGTACCACGTCGTAGATTAAGTCAGTTCTCCACAAATTAAGTTAATAGAGGTTGACAATGAATAAAAAAAGAAAATCAATTAATTAAAAGCTTACAATAAGTAAAAAAGAAAAATCAATTAATTAATGAGAGGAACCTTTGTTAGTAAGGTTTCTTTAAAGCTTACTAAATAGAGAAACCTTACTAATAGATTTTTTTAATAAAAAAATTTAAAAGTTGCAACCCAAATTATATATGGCACCAAAATGTTTTTTTCATTTCCATTAAATATCTTATGTGAGAAATTATTTATAGACACATTCAATTATTAGTTATGGAGGGGAGCGTTGGGCAGGACGAAGGAGCGAGAGGAAGTTTAATACCGCGAAGGTGGCGGCAACGATTCTGTCTGTGTCTTTCTTTGTCGATCATGGGCGTAGCAGCCTGTCGAGAGAGGACGCTTACGACTGGAGAGAAGGGTATGTAGACTTGATTCTTGTTTTTTTTGCAGCGTAGCACAGGCATGGGGCTCTCTACATCAAAATGCATGGTGGGTGGGATCTTCAGCGAGGCATAATATTAATCTTTTTGCTTGTTGAGCATGCACTGCTATCAGCCGTATTAATGTAGATCCTCGAGGATAGACCTCTACGTAGAATTGGGAATTTTTCCGCGTGGAACTGATGAGTTTTCCGCATGGATCCGAGGAGTTCTCCGTGAAGAAATCTCGTGTTGTGACCTAAGAGTGGCTGCCCAAGATACTGGACAAGCGAGAGAGAGAGAGAGAGAGAGAGAGAGAGAGAGAGAGAGAGACCTAGACTGAACCTTGATTTTGCTGCCCTAAAGCTGCCACATGCATACTAGGCACAAGCACATGGTGTGTATACAAAAGGCCCAAGTACAGTGGGTGCTGCATGTGACTAAAGGCCCAAGTACATGTTAAAAGTCATCTCCTGTCTTTATCAGACACTAGGGCCTCTGTTGTGGGTGTGCCCGCCTTGTATAGGTGTTTTATCATTTTTCCTCACTCCCCGTATTTTTTTCCATTTTTTCCATGATGTGGGTGGCTGCCATAGGCTGGCAGGAGCCTCTGATGCTGGCCGACTGCACTCATATGTACCAGGAGGAGCTGGCCGACTTCATCAGGAGGGGTCGTGGTATTTTTCACTGCTGGCCGATTGGATGTGCCCAGTCGTGAGAGCCACTAGTGCTGGCCGATTGCATGATGGGGCCATATAAATAGGCCCCATTGCCCCACATTGTACTCATTCAGTTATTTCTCGGGATCTTGTGTATAGAGAAGAGTTATACGCCTATCTCTCTCCTTCTCGTGTGCTGTCTATTTTCTGCACTCTACTTGCTCTTGTGGTCTCAAGTTTGGTTATCATTTCTGCTGCGTATTTTGACATGGTATCAGAGCCTTGGGCTCTTGATAGATCTTGGGAGTTTTCTGAGCAAGAGGGGGATAGTTACGTTGCTGATTGGTGGACTGTTAGGACTGTTCGGGAAGAGAAGTTGCAAGAGGAAGGCGGGCTTAAGTGTTGGACAGCCACTTGCAGGTTTAGAGTTTTTTTTCCCACCCACCTACCCTTTTTCAGTTACATCCCCGTGATGGCAGATTTGCTAGAGATGGCTGAGAAGCATGTGAAGATCCCGACTCTCCTCACGTTCCCAGTGGACCATCAGTTGGACGGGAATAATTACGGCATCTAGAAGGTGATGATGGAGTCTGTGCTGGAGTCATATGACCTTGCTGATTTCATCGTTATCGGGGTTCCACGGTCGGAAGCAGAGGAAGGGGAGTTATTGTCGATGAATAAGGACCGAGAGGCACAGGCACAGATGTGGGATCGTGTCAACGCTAGGGTCCGGTCATTTATTTTCCTCAATTGCAGACCACAAGTGATCAATCACGTAAAGCACATGATGCTGGCCAGAGGCATATGGCAACACTTAGCTTCTCTTTATAACAGGGTATCACCCATGAGGAGGATCTCCTTGGAAGTGTAGATGCGGGTTACAAATCCGGCTAAGTCATCAACGATGCGGGAGCACATTAACAAGCTGCAGGCTCTTCAGCAAAGTCCTCCAGGCTGGGAAGGAGATATCATCTGAAGACATGGCCATTACTTTGCTGTCCCACTTGCCTGCTCAGTATTCCACTTTCTACTCCTCTTTGATTACAAGTGGCAGGCTCAGCACCATTACTTGGGAGGAGCTTGTGCCCATGGTCTTGGACCAGGAGGAACGTTTCACGAACCCTCCTCACAGCGGAGGTTCGGAGGCCTTAACTAGCCAACGGTCGAAAGGCCGGAATAACAACAAGGGCAAAGGGAAGGCTTCACCGGAGAAGTCTTCTTAGAAGAAGCCCGACTCAGAACGAGAGAATCTGAAGTGCAATGATTGTGGCGAGAAAGGCCACTATTGGAGGAAGTATCCTAAGCGGACTGGGAAGAGTGCTGATTCTTCAGCCTTAGCTGCAAAGACTCCTGCATTTGTGCACTTAGAGATAATGGACTCCGATGCTTCATCGTCTTCGAGCGAGGAGGCAGTTGGCTTCACCGCGAAGGATACCCGGGAATGGATTCTTGATAGTGGTGCTTCCAGGCACATGACTCCGTCCCGTGACTTCTTTTTGGATCTGAAACGGCAGTTAGGTTGCATCTTTATTGGCGACAACTCCACTATTCCGATACGCAGTGAGGGCCGGATGGAGATTATTCCCGACGGCAAGGGGGGCAAGCATGCTTCCCGTGTTCTTCATGTCCCTGCTCTGGGTTTTCATCTTCTGTCAGTGCATGAAGTATGCAAGACTGGCTTTCGGGTGGAATTTGAGGAGCATTCAGTTGCTCTACGGGACCGTGAGACTAGGTTGTTTGGAAAGGCGGTGTGGAGAATGGTATCTACATGCTCTCTGCACTCTCCTCGTTGACAGGTTCTAAGGTCGGAGATCTGTGACACTTTCGTTTTGGCCACTTAAATGTGGACGCACTGCAGTGAGCTTTCCGAGACCAAATGGTGGTTGGCTTGCCAGATGTTGGCAGTAGGCAAGGACGTTGCAGTTCTTGCATACGTGGTAAGCAGCACAGGAAATTCTTTCCGAAGCAGGCTTCCAGGCGGGCTTTGAAACCGTTGGAGTTGATTCACACTGACTTGTGTGGACCTCAGCAGACACCATCATTGGGAGGATCTCTCTATTTTATGTTGCTTGTTGATGACTGTACTAGATTCACGTGGGTCTACTTTCTTTCACAGAAGGACCAAGCTTTTGCACGGTTCAAGGATTGGCACGTGATGGTGGAGAAAGAGTCTGGATTGCAGGTAAAGACTGTTAGGGCTGACAAAGGAGGTGAATTCTCCTCGACTGTCTTTCTCAGATTTTGTGCAGACCATGGCATCAAGAGGGAACTGGCCAATACCGGATTGCCCTCAGAGAATGGAGTTGTAGAACGCAAAAACAGGACTGTGGTGGAGATGGCGAGGACCATGCTGGAGCATCGTGATCTTCCTCGTCCACTTTGGGGAGAGGCTGTGGCAACGGCTGTCCATACCCTCAACCGATCTCTGACGACTTCAGTACCTAACATGACTCCGTTTGAGGCATACTTTAGCAGGAAACCTGATGTCTCGCATTTCCGTGTTTTTGGGAGTGATGCGTATGTACATATTCCGAAGAAGCAGAGGGGGAAGCTTGACTCCAAGTCCTGGAAGCTTATATTTGTGGGGTATAATTCTCTTTCCAAGGGATACAAATTGTATGATCCAGATAGGAATGAGATTGTTGTCATGTGGTCTTTGATGAGCATGTTCCAGTATCCATTGTCGAGGAGCCACCACTTCTTGGAGATCCAGAAGAGTCTGATGATGATTCCCAGACCATTGCTCCAGTTGATCATCCTCAGTCAACACAGGAGGTTGAGCCCGCAGTTGGAGTAGAGCCCCCGGAACCGCAGGAGGCTCCACGATCTGTTCGAGTACCTAGGTGGTTGTTGGACACCCTTTCGGGAGTTAGGTGTCACGGAGTTACCCTCCGAGTGGACCACAGAGGATGGCCCTCGAAGATCACACAGACTCCGAGACAAAAGCAATACAGGGAGCTTCTTCAGGTAAACTATGCTCTGATGTCTCGTATTATGCGGGACAAGGAGCCCACTTCCGTCAAGGAAGCCCTCTCACAGGATACTTGGAGAAAAGCCATGCAGGTGGAACTTGATGCCATCGAGAAGAACAACACATGGGAGTTGGTACCGAGGCCGTCGAAACGGTCAGTCATTGGTGTCAAATGGGTCTTTAAGACCAAATATGCGTCAGATGGGTCGGTGGACAAACACAAAGCCAGACTTGTGGCTAAAGGTTATGCTCAGTGGCCAGGCATCAACTACGAGGATACCTTTGCACCGACAGCACGGATGTCCATGATTCGGATCGTTCTTGCCCTTGCTTCTTCTCAGAGGTGGCCCATGTATCAAATGGATGTAAAATCTGCGTTCCTTAATGGTGACCTGTAGGAGGAGGTGTATGTTGAGCAGTCTCCAGGCTTTGTTCTTCCAGGATCAGAAGGGATGGTTTACAGGTTACGTAAGGCCTTGTATGGTCTTTAGCAGGCTCCCAGGGCTTGGAATCAGAAGATTGATTCCTTCTTTGTTCGGACTGGATTTCAGAGATCGGTTGCAGATTCTAACCTGTATCTCTTTCAAGAACGCGGCATGGTTACGATTATCATCCTTTATGTGGATGATCTCATTCTAACTGGCGGTCATGTGGAGCACATTGGTGTGACGAAGGCTGCCTTGTCAAAGGAGTTTGAGATGACCGACTTAGGCTTACTCCACTTCTTTTTGGGATTGGAGATATGGCAGACCTAGAGGGGGTTTTTTGTCTCTCGGCAGCGGTATGTTCATGAGTTGCTTGAGGCCTTTGGGATGGAGAACTGCAAGCCTATTACTTCGCCGATGGACCCCAACACAAAGTTAACCGTTAATGATCCTTGTGAGCTAGTTGATGCCTCACAGTATCGGAAGTTGGTTGGTTCATTGATCTGGTTGCTGAACACCAGATTGGACTTGAGCTTCTCCGTGGGGCTGTTGAGCTCTTTTATGCAGACGCCATTGAAGTCTCATTGGGACGCAAGATTGCGGATCTTGCGGTATCTGCAGAGTACGAAGGATCTAGGACTCTTTTACACATGAGGGGATGGAGTCAAACTCCAAGGTTGGAGTGACTCAGATTGGAGAGGAGATCCAGACACGAGGAGATCTACTTCAGGTTACAGTATTACCCTCGGCTCAGGAGCAGTTTCTTGGAGCAGTAAGAGGCAGCCAACTATTGCCCTTTCTTCGACAGAGGCAGAGTACCGGGCTGCTTGTGGTACTGCTTGCAAGGTTGTGTGGTTGCGGAGGCTGCTAGGCGAGATTGCGTTTCCACAGAAGGAGCCCACAGTCATCCAGTGCGATAACCAGAGTCAGCAAAATATTGGCCTCTTCACATGAGACACCGGCCTGGCCTCAAGTGAACGAGACACAAAAACTGGAGATGGACCAAATGTCGGCCAATTGGTGACACCTACCGACTAGCATCAGTGAGGGGTATAAATATCCACTGCATAATTAAGTTCCAATCATCTCATATTTCACCAAGTGCTGAAGCTGATCAAAGGGACAGGACAGCCAACGATAAGCTAATGCAGAAGGGGTGAGGGATTGAAGGTCAAGGGCAGAGGATTCTCCTCAGGCAAGAAGATTCAGGTTCAGTCTTTATTACAATTTTGCATCATTCTAATAAAAGCAAATACACCATTCGTGGTGGGGGCCCTACAGAGGGTATTCGGGACCCAATACTGTGTCCTCTTCTACCCCCCCCCCCTCTCTCTCTCTCTCTCTCTATTTTTCTGCACATCTACATTGAGTTTTGTGCGTTAATTTCATCGCGACAAGTGTGCTGTTTTTTTGAACATTGAAGTTATCAATGTTAGCATTATTCATCTCTTGGTAGTGTGCCCAAGTTGTGTATTAGGGGTGCCGAGATTTATCTTGGGCAGCACCATATTTTTTCCCTCTGTTCAGGGCCCCTGGGTTGGCCACCCATCTCTCACATGTTTATTTTGTCCAGTAGTGGGTCTTTTTCTAGAGTAAGTCGGCCAGCTCCAATAGGGGCTATATAAGGCCAGGCTCTTACTCACTTGTTGTCACATGCACTCTGCATTGTAGTGCATGGTGACAAACTGGCTCATCATCATCAATGCAACATTGTAACAATATTAGAACCCAGCAGGATGATATTTGTTGTATGCCGTGACCCCATTGTAATCCTCAGTCCAGGATAAGTCAGGCACGAGCTACGTAGGTCATTCTCAACCATAGCAAGTCAGTCAGTGAGTCTAAGTCCCTTAACCCACTTGAAGAGACGCATTCATGCATGTACAATCAGTAGAAACCTTAGGGTTTGCATTAGAAAGCATTCTACATATTGCACATCATTCATTCATGGCATCTAAACCATTGCAGAAACCCCAGATATCATCTAGTATTTATCAGGATATTTACTAGGAATTTTCTGGTATTTTTGCATCATTATTTATGCATTTATTGTGCACATGAGCAGTCGGCCAGCTCTATAGCCAACCGATTGGCTCATTGGGTCCATATAAATAGATCAGCATCATATTCAGCCATTCATTCAATCCTATTCAGCAATCAGCATTCAGGCGCATCAGTCTTCAGCCTTGCATTCACTTCAATCCTATGCGTTTTGGAGAAGCATGTCATCCTACAGCAAGAGGAGCATCAACGCTTGTGCATTCAGCCCTCCATCAGCAAACGCAGCAGTTCTCAGCATTCAGCCATGAGTAAACCTTGCGTTTTCGGCATCCACAGTTTTCAGCATTCATCATATCATCGTTTTGCTCTAGCCACTTGGTGAAGGTAAAACACAGCATTCATATTCATTTACAGCATTCATACTCAGTCTAGAACAGTCCCAAGCAGCCCCTCTCTGAGCCTCAGCTTTGCATCCCTCCCTCATTCCATTGGGAAGAGTGCATAGGCTCAAGATTGGACATCTTTGGTACTTCTACAACAGTGCATAGTTCAACGCAACACTTGGTCTTCAGAGGTCTTGCATTTGGCTTATTGTCAGTCACACCGTCAATCTCTTTAAAGATAATAAAGCAAATACTATCTTGGTAACGGGATAGGGGGCCCTTCAGTGGGTAATTCGGGACCCCATACGGTGTACAGTTCTCATCTCTCTCTCTCATATCTCTCTAAAGTTTGAAGTATTAAAGTGGATTGCTAAACTCGCGAAACTCAGGATACAGAAGACGGTGTGAGCATTTGTGTGACAGGATCCTCCAATACGAATACTTCCGCTGCATGTTACACTTGTAGACATCTTGACAGGGGCTTCCAGGCCTGGGTCCTCCCTCAGGGGAGTTGCTCATCATGCCCTCACTTAGGGGGACCACCCCTTGCATAGGGCTGCTTGTATCATTGCTTCTTCGTCATTATGCAGATTCGTTTTCTTTCTCTCTGTGCCTATGTCTCTCGCTTTCCGCTGCGCACTTTTGACATGGTATCAGAGCATCGGGTTGAGGCTCTTCTAGAGAAGGTGTTCTGGCGTTTTTTCTGAGAGAAGGATTTCTGCGTTTTCTAATACTGCTGGTTGTAGAGGAGGAGGGAGTGTTTTGGTCTTGTCTAGGGCGGCCGGAGGAGGTATAGGGCAGCCCCTTCTGGCTGCGTTTTCTGCAGGACTGGAGCGGCCAAAGCAAGTACTCTTCTAGCTGCGTTTTTTGCCCTTGTGAGCAGGCGAAGGGCAGCCAGCATGGCTGTGTTTTTTCTCTGAAGGTGGGCAGCCTGGCTGCGTTTTTCTCCTGAGGGGGTGCCGGGCAGCATGGCTGCGTTTTCTTCCAGAGGAGGAGGTGCTAGGCAGCCTGGCTGCGTTTTTTTCTCCAGAGGAGATGCTGGGCAGCATGGCAGCGTTTTTCTCCAGAGGGGGTGCTGGGCAGCATGGCTGCGTTTTCCCCCAGAGGAGGTGCTGAAGGTGCTGTGTTTTCCTCTTCCCTCTCTTCTTCTTGGTACACGTCCTGCCGGCTAGTTGTAGCAGCATTTTTTGCATTATCTCATCTGCGTTTTTGGAGGCAGTGGAGGCAAGTGTTCTTTTCCAGGAATGGTGCCTTCCCACATGGCCTTGAGCCCTTGCTCGGCCAATCTTTGCTTTGTGAGAGTTTTCAGACTCATGGGTGCACACTTAGATTCACATCCTTGAGGGGTGTGTGGAAGACAAACAGTCCTTTCTCAACAGCAGAGGGGGTCTACGAGTTTGTGCCAGTTCAGCATAGTTTTGCTGGTGTACAGGTGTTTCCTTTCTCAACAGCAGAGGGGGTCTACGAGTTTGTGCCAGTTCAGCATAGTTTTGCTGGTGTACAGGTGTTTCCTTTAGGTTCTCAAGGTGTTCACCTTGAGTGAGGGATGTGGTTACTTGGCAAGGTGAGCCACTCCTATTCCCCAAGCAGATGGCCTTCTGGATTACAGGGTACAGGCACAGGAGTCTTCATCCCTAGGATGAGCATTGATTTGGGAGCTTGGTGTACAGGTTGATTGATATCGGCATTCATGCAGAGGCAGGCTAGGTCAGTTGGTGACGAGAGCTGTTCTCGAGGTTCACAGGTACTTACTTAGTTGCAGGATGGGAAGAGGATGCATGGCAGGTGTACAGCTTCATTGGGTACAGGTAGGTACTAGTGGAGTTTGGAGTAGATGATTTACATCAGATTGTGCTTTGGGATGATGAGTTGTGGATGTTTGGTTCCACATGGACACGTGACTAGTTGGTTGGGAGCTTGCTAGCTGGGGGTGTCAGGTTTTGGCAAGAGAGCTTTCTTGAGCTCAGTGCCATAGTTAACACCAAAGAGCTCAGGGGGTGTTGCCATGTGATTGGGTGACTCATAGGGGTGTGTGAGTAGTAGTCCCATCACATGACAATGAGTTATGGATACAGGTTTTAAAGGTCAGGTGCCAGTAGGATTGTCAGCTACAGTGCTAGAGGTATGTTTCTTGCACTTGGAGTGTTAGCAAGACAGAGAGGCATTCTTGGACCGAGGGATACATGGAGATCCGGAAACTTGTATATGGAGATTGGTGCTCAACAAGCTTAGAGTTGGAGGCTTGAGTACTAGGGCTGATGTAGACATTGTGGGCCTCTAGGGTGTCTAGAGGGGGTGCCAATAGGGAGACAGTTCGGCGGTGTTCTCTAAGGAGCAGATTTTTTCTTGGAGGTAGAGAGTCAGACGACATCCTTTCTTGGGCTGATGTCGTCTTGGGCTGAAGAGGGAGCACATTGTGTGGACTGGTGTGATATAGATTGGGTTGGAGATATGGACATTTGATGGTTCATTTTTGGATTTTGCTGGACTTCTGGATCGGGAGAAGTTTCTTGAAGTACATGGCAGAGGCGGGAGCAAATTGACTTCTCGACTTGCTTTGGAGGTTTCCTTTTCTAGCTCCTTGGATCGGTTTCTCTCCCATGATCTTAGAGGGGGTGTTAGCATTATTCATCTCCTGGTAGTGTGCCCAAGTTGTGTATCAGGGGTGCCCATATTTATCCCGGGCAACACCATATTTTTTCTCTCTGTTCAGGGCCCTTGGTTGTAGGGTTGGCCACCCATTTCTCACATGTTTATTTTGTCCAGTCATGGGTCTTTTTCTAGAGCAAGTCGGCCAGCTCCAGTAGGGACTATATAAGGCCAGGCTCTTACTCACTTGTAGACATCTTGACAGGAGCTTCCAGGCCTGGGTCCTCCCTCAAGGGAGTTCCTCATCATGCCCTCACCTATGGGGACCACCCCTTGCACTGGGCTGTTTGTATCATTGCTTCTTCATCATTATGCAGATTCGTTTTCTCTCTCTCTGTGCCTATGTCTCTCGCTTTTCGCTGCACACTTTTGACAATCGATCTTCCCCGAAGCTTAAGCTTCTGCATATTACAGTGGTATTAGAGCCTACTTCAAGTGTAAAGATTCAACAAGAAACCAAATTTTTTTTCTCGCTCGTGTGGTTGGTTTTCAGACTCCGGTGGACTATCCCTTTCGGAGTGACTCCTGTCCCTCGAAGGATGCTTGGTTTTCAGCCTCCGGAAGTCTCCCGCACACAGTGTGGATGGTCAGATTGCGCTCTGGAAAGGAAGTGCGTTTTCCTGCTATGGCGAGCTTCGACGACGAGAGAGACCAAGAACCTTGGGACCAAAGTGCACCAGGCAACCTAGCTAGGGCATCAGGCATGAGTGTTACAGAGATGTTCCAAGAGATGATGCGAGCAATCGCAGACCAGAGTACCAAGTTGGAAGAGCAGAAGGCGCAAATACTGGCTTTGGAAGAGCGCACCCGTTCTCCAATGCCGCGTTTTCCATTTCCTCCTGCCTCTCCTTTCGTATCCCAGAATCCAGATCCTCTACACAGGGACCCTCTCGACGGGTCACAACCGCAGCCGAGTTCGGTGCTTGAGTTGCAGATGCGTGCATTGGAGACTCGACAACGCAAAGACGAAACCATGCAACATGTGGAACATGAGCGTTACCTTGCAGCTTTGGACGCTTGATTGACACCAGCGGCTTCCTCGAATCATTTTCCCGAGAAAATGAACTTCAGTAAGTATAATGGTAAACTCAACCCCACAACTCTTTATTCATGGTTGCATCAATTTGAAGCTTACTTTGTCGCAGTTAGAAAGAATGATACTGACAGAGTGATCTTAGCCAGTTGGTACTTGGAAGGTGAGACCATTCCTTGGTGGACTCAGTGGGCTCATGCCCACACCAGATTAGGTATGGCAACTTATGTTTGGGACGAGTTTGTCCGCGACCTTAAGCAGCTGTTTTTACCGCCCCATTATCTTGAACGACTCGAAGACGCGTTCAGGGGAGCACGTCAGAACGTGCAACCAGTCCTTCAGTTTGCCGATAGAATTTCGAACTTATGTTTGCAATTAGGCTTATCTAATATGGACAAGAAAGGGCAATTTCTGTATGGCCTTGACACGCAAATCCAGTGGGAGGTGCGTATGTTTAGGCTAGCCACATTCGAAGACGCACTCTCGCTTGTGCAGAGTGCTGAAATGAAGCACAATGGTGGTAAGCCCAAGACTTCCCAACCGGCTACTCCCAAGGCCACCACCTCGGGGGAAAAAGGCCAGAATCAGACGGGGTCTTCCCCAGGACAGAGCAATGCGTCCAAGAACTCGAACAATGCGTCTAAGCTTATTCCAGACGAGAAAGCAGAGATAGGTAAGACAGGTGGCAAGTTGAGTGCTGAGGAGATTGCTCAGTACAAGGAGGGTAGGTGTTTCTTTTGTCATACAAAAGGACACACTTCTCGGGAGTGTCCTAAGAAGACTACCGCTCCAAAGACTGCCGCCTCAGCCTCCACAGCTTTCGTGGTGAGCCTGTCAGAATACGCAGCAGAGATGATGACCAAATCTGGAAACACGAGCAAGTGCAGAAAAAACAGCAATGGAGAGAGGCGTATAACTCTACTATATATGCACAAGAAGAATCCCGAATACAAGATACAATGTGGCAAGGGGCTGTTGGGCCATTTTATATGGCCCCCAAACAGCAGTCAGCCTGCTGTAGGACAGCCGACAAGAGTCTAGAAGTGCCCACGACTGTATACACCAGTCGGCCAGCTCATAGGGGTATCGGCCAGCACCAAGAAGGTCCACGACCTGTCCACATATAGTCGGCCAGCACCACTAAGAAGACTGATGCAGTTGGCTACCAAAAAGGACATCCTGCCATAGAAAAAATGGGGAAAATGGGAGAAAATTACGGGGAGTGAGGAAAAATGAGAACAACACCTACAAGGGCGGGCACACCCACAACAAAGGCCCTGGTGTCTACATAAAGACAGGAGATGACTTCTAACACCCCCCTCTCAGCTCCTGGCTGTGAAACCAACCACAAGGAGTTGGGGTGCCGCCTGAGCAAATCCTGAGATAGTGACTTCGTGAAGAGGTCCACCATACTGTCCTTCGTCGAACAGAACTCTAGCAAGATGTCATCAGCAACAACGATCTGTTCACGAACAAAGTGCCTCTAGATAACCGTGGGTTCCTCCAGTGGAAGCCCAATCCTGCCATGCAACCTCTGCAACCTCACCACCTCACAAGCAGCATCACAAGCAGCCCGGTACTCTGCCTTTGTTGACGACAAGGCAAAAGATGACTGCCTCTTACTGCTCCATAAAACTGCTCCTGGGTCTGAAGTAGATCTCCTCGTGTCTGGATCTCCTCCCCAATTTGAGTCACTCCAACCGTGGAGTCGGACTCCATCAATCAATCCCCCTCCTGTGTGAAAGAGTCCATGATCCTTCGCATGCCGCAAAAACCACAAGATACACAATTCTGCCTCCCAAAGAGTCATCTGCAAACACGAGCTCAACAGCCTCATCAGGAAGCTCCCGTCCAATCTGGTATCCATCAACCAAATCAATGAACCATTCTGCTTCCGAGTCAAAGAGGCATCACACTGCTCACAAGGATCAACACCTGTTACGGTGGAAAGCCAAATCCTGGAAACCTGCTGAAGACCACGCAAGGCCTTCTGAAACCTGTCAACCACCCCCTCTGAATCCGGAACCACAAAGCCTGGAGAATCCACCTCCTTCTGCAAGTAATCAACTGCCACCTGCCTGGCTGTCCAAGAGGTCCTCGTGGAAAGAACATCCTCATCTACAGGAGTTTCTTTGTCTCGAATGCTACGAGACATCAGAGCATAGGTCACCTGTAAAGTTTCCTCTGATTGACGAACACAAGAATCACCAACATCAGTACTGGAAAGTTCCTGCCAACTACTGCCATCAATTGTCAAGCTATTCACCATCTAGTCCGGGAAAGCTTGCACCTGCACCGTATCCACACTTAAGTGGCCACTACCAGATTGCCACTCATCACAAAACTGAGAACCTGGGAGAGAGAGAGTGCTGAAAGCTTGTAAACTCCATTCTCCACTCTGCCTTTCCAAACTACCTGGCTTGTTGTCTTCTCCCGGAGAGCAACAAAATGCTCATCAAACTCCACACGCCAGTCTTGCAAACCTGATGCAGTGACAACAGATGAAAACCAAGGGATGGAACATACAACACCTGGGAGGAACGCTTCCCCCCTTTGCCATTAGGAACTATCTCCAACCTGCCCTCACTGTGAACTGGGATAGTGGATGTATCCCTAGTAAGAATGTGACCAGAATACCTGCAGAGATCCTGTAAATCTGAACAGGAAGGAGTCATGTGCTTGGAAGCACCACTGTCTAGAATCCACTTCCGAGTATCCGTAAAATAGCGGCGAGTCCTCCAACCTCCTCTCTGCCTGAAGAAAATGAAACATTGGTGTCCATCACCTCCAAGTGCACAAAAGCCGGAGTCTTCATGATTGCTGCTGAGGAATCTTCACCCTTCTTGGTCTTCCACTTGGGACACTGCCTCCAATAGTGGCCTTTCTCGCCACAATCATTACAGGTCCTCTCTGCCTTTAGTTTCTCGCGATCAGCGTCGGACTTCTTCTCAGAAGACTTCTCCGATGAAGCCTTCCCTTTGCCCGTGTTACGGCATTTCGACCGTTGGCCAGTTAAGGCCTCTGAACCTCCGCCCTGAGGAGGGTTCGTGAATCGTTCCTCCTAGTCAAGACCATGGGCACAAGCTCCTCCCACGTGATGGTGCTGAGCTTGCCATTGGTAATCAAAGACGAGTAAAATGCTGAGTACTGAGATGGCAAATGCGACAGCAACGTTATGGCCATGTCCTTTGACGATAACTCCTTCCCAACCTGGAGAACTTCCTGTCGAAGAGCCTGCAGCTTGTCAATATGCTCTCGCATCGTCGACGACTTTGCAAGCCTCATAACCCGCATCTGTACTTCCAAGGAAATCCTCTTCATGGGCGATACCCTGTTGTAAAGAGAAGCCAAATGCTGCCATATACCTCTGGCCAGCGTTATATGCTTTACATGATTGACTACCTGCGGTGTGCAGTTGAGGAAGATAAATGAACGGACGTTAGCGTTGACACGATCCCACAACTGTGCCTGTGCCTCCCCATCCCTACGAATCGACGGTAACTCCCCTTCCTCTACTTCCGACCGTGGAACCCCAACAACGATGAAATCAGCAAGGTCGTAACACTCCAGAACAAATTCCATCATAACCTTCCATATGCCGTAGTTGTTCCCGTCCAACTGACAGTCCACTGGGAACGTGGGGAGTGTAGGGATCTTCACATGCCTCTCAGCCATCTCTAACAAATCTGCCATTGCGGGGATGTAATCCGAAAAAGGGTGGGTAGGTGGGAAGAAAGAAGAACTTACACAGCTGCAAGTGGCTGTCCAGCAAATCAGCCCATCGTCCTCTTGCTTCTCCTCTTCCCGAACAGTCCCAAACAGTTCACCAATCAGCAACACAACAGTCCCCCTTTTGCTCACACAAATCCCAAGAACTATCAAGAGCCTAGGGCTCTGATACCATGTCGGAATACGCAGCGGAGATGATGACCAAATCTGGGAACACAAGAGCAAGTGCAGAAAAAACAGCAATGGAGAGAGAGGCGTATAACTCTACTATATATACACAAGAAGAATCCCGAATACAAGATACAATGTGGCAAGGGGCCATTTTATATGGCCCCCAAACAGCAGTTGGCTTGCTGTAGGACAGCCGAAAAGAGTCCAGAAGTGCCCACGATTGTATACACCAGTCGGCTAGCTCATAGGGTTGTCGGCCAGCACCACTAAGAAGACTGATGCAGTCGGCTACCAAAAAGGACATCTTGCCACCTCAGAGTTGCCACCCAAGCCAGAGAAAAAATGGAAAAAATGGGAGAAAAATACGGGGAGTGAGGAAAAATGAGAACAATACCTACAAGGGCGGGCACACCCACAACAAACCCCTGGTGTCTACATAAAGACAGGAGATGACTTCTACCAGAGCCCAGCTCACATACAGACCCCAGTGGCTGCCCCTAGCTCTTTAAATCCCAATGCTTCAGTTGTAGCAATCATTAGCTGGGAGCTCGAAGATAAGCAGAAGGGCGCCCATGACCAGGAGTATGAGTGCAACAAATTGCTCAAGACCTTTGGCTACATAGGTGGCCAGAGAGTCGTCGTCTTGTTTGACAGCGGCAGCACGGAGAATGTGGTCACGAAACAGGTCGCTCGTGATTTTATGGTTGCCCCTCTTGCAGAAGCAGACATAATATTGGGCATTCAATGGTTTCACAAGTTTCTTCCTAATGTCAAGTGGAACAAGCATACTTTCCAGATTAATCGAAATGTGTCAAACGCCCCAGTCGCCATTAAGTGTGAGTCAGGAATTCCGAACTTTTCGCTCATAAGCCACTTGTTGCAGGCTAAACGAGCAACCAGGAAAGGTGCACATTGTGCGATAATATACATCCAGATTGCCGAGAGAATGGCCAGTGCTTCCGAGAAGTATTTGGCTCTCCATAAAAAGTTCCAGAAGATTTTTCTACAGGACAATCTCCCTCCCTAGCTCCCCCCTGTCGAGACCGGAGGACCATAAGATTGATCTTCTCTCAGGCACGAAACCCCCTGAGCAAGTTTCCATATCGCCTTTCAAAGGCGACATGGAATCGGAGTTCGATCGCCAACTCCAAGAATTGTTGCAATCTGGCTTCATCCGCCCCAGCGTGTCGCCATTTGCAGCACTGATCCTGTTTGTCAAGAAGAAAGATGGGTCTTCTCGTTTGTGTGTTGATTATCGTGCACTCAATAAGCTGACTATCAAGAGTAGATTCCCGATGCCTTGGATAGATTATATTCTTGAGAGACTAAATGGGGCTAAGGTGTTCTCGAAACTTAATTTAAAGAGTGGGTATCACCAGGTGCGGATTGTGGAGGGGGACATCCCCAAGATAGGGGCCCACTATGAATTTGTGGTCATGTCTTTTGGCTTGACAAACACCCCAACCATATTCAACCGCATGATGATGCGTGTGTTCCGGGAATTAATTGGAAAGTATGTGTTCATATTTCTGTACGACATACTAGTATTTTCAGCTACGGTTGAGTAGCATGACATTGATGTGGAGAAAGTCTTGAAGTTGCTGGATAGCAACGAGCTCTACGTCAATGAGAAAAAGTCAGAATTTTATTTGTTCGAGGTTCATTACCTTGGATATATAATAAGTGCAGAAGGCATTCGACTTGATCCGGCTAAGGTGGTCGAGATCGTCAATTGGGAAGTACCTCAGACTGCTTATGATATCAGATCCTTTGTGGGTATATGCCAGGCATACTCTACCCACATAGACAAGTTTTCTGACCTCTCAGCGAATCTCACCGATTTGTTAAAGGGAGTCAAGACAAGAAGGCAACGGATTCGAATGACTCCACGAGCATTGGAGGCATTCAAGAACCTCAAGGTGGCTTTATCAGAAGCGCCTTGTTTAGTACTTGCCTCATGGGACGAGCCATTTCAGGTGATCGCCGATGCAAGTTACATCGCAATTGGAGGTGTATTACAACAGAATGGCTATCCAGTAGCTTACGTGTCTCGTAAGTTATTGCTCGCAAAAAAGAATTACTCGGTCTATGATCGTGAACTCCTTGTAATTATACAGACCTTGAAACATTTGAAACATTTTCTTTATGGCTGTGACTCTGAGGTTCGTATGACCATCAGGCATTATGCTGGATTCAAACAATGCCAAGTGCACAGTGGAGTGACCGACAACACCGCTGGAGCCAGATATTCCAGCAATTTGGTGGTATGATTTGTTGAAAAGTCAAGCTCGTATACAGTTGGAGGATAGCACATGGGTGCTGACAGAGTGACAGTATGGTAGATGGATATCGTGTGGTGTGTTTATGACCGCGTCCAGCTGGTCATGTGTGGTGTGGACATTACATTAGGTTTACTTTGTAGTGTGGACAGAACACTATGTTGTGTTCTCTTTTGTGTGTGTGAGAGAGATGATGACTATGGCTTTTCTCCTTCTTTATGATTGATGGATATGGATTAGGGTTTGCTTCTCTTGTGTGTGCTCCCTCCTTCGTCTGTTTTTTATCATGGTATCAGAGCCAAGAGCTCATTAGTTGTGTTGTGAGAGTGAGTGAGAGAAGAGGGAAGAAGAAGAAGAAGCTGTGAAGATTTCCATTGAAGATGTGGAGCAAAAGAAAGCTGTGGAGCTCACCTCGGTTACAGATCTGAAGCTTGGCCTAACTGGTAAGAGTAGCAAAACTCCCTTGAGCGGATTGCAGGTGCCAAAGAGCAGGTTCAGTGAAGATTGAAGTACATAAAGCAAGCAGAAAATTTCTGGTTTTGAAGCTTTCATGGAAAGCTTGTGAAGGAATGTAGTTTGTCAAATGTATTGGGGCAAATACAAAGGAAACACAGAGGTTCTCATGTATTGTGAAAGGGCACATGTATTAGCAACACTGGAGCAAACCATTGCATGAAACATTGATGTATTTCAGGAGATTTGTGAAAGAAAAGTTCTGGTTTTTTCGACTCTTCCAAAACAGAGAATATATGCCCCGTGGAGGATCAAATGCGGCAATACTACTCAAAATTGGAGCTTTCCCTTCATACCCATGATGCATTAGGTCATAACTAAGGATCCTATCAACTCAATGGTGATAACCCCTCTCTCCTAGAGCCTCAGGAGCAGGCGGCGCATTTTGGAGCAGGTTCTTGGACAGTTTGAAAAGTTTTTGGTCTAACTCACTCATTTGAACATCAAACTTGGTGCCTTAAAGCTTGGAGTGCTTAGCAAAAGTGTGATTGAGAGTTGTATTACATTTGGGGCAGCTCATGTGATGTATTTGGAGCTCATTGAAGTCATTTATCAGAGATTTGCAGGTTTGCAGAAGTTCTGTCCAGAAACAGAGCATTACTAATCAAGGCATTAATCTTTGTCTATATTAAATTGGACAAATTCCTTTGGTACAAGCAAGGAGCTATGAGTTGCTAAACTTTTGATTCAAAAAGTTTTGAATTTGGATCAGATTTGAAGGAGATAGAGCACTTTTAGTGAGAGGTGGTACCTGACATATGCAGAAAAAGGCAAACCAGGGAGATACAAAACTTGGTGGTTCTCACTCAACTTGAAGAATTTGATCAAACCCTTCTAGGATATGTTGGAGCAATGTGTTATGAAGCCAATGTATGCATAAACATCAAATTTGAACAAGATTTGAAGGAATTAGAGCAAGATCTTTGACTGGTTCTCTGGCGAGGAAAAAAACCAGAAAATTTTTTGTGAAGAAGTATCATTTGTTTTCAACTTTGATGGAGTATACATTGTTGATGAAACATTGTGGGATCTAAAAGCACATATATTGCAATCATTTGATGTGATTTGGAGAGATTTGGAGCATTACAGGTACTTCATACATTGTGATCAAAGGGGTGCATCTACTACCTTGCAAACATGGGAGATGGTCCGATACAAATTGTTGGAGAGAAGCTTGACAGAACTAACTTTCAAGTGTGGAAGTTTCGAATGAAGAGTTTTTTGAAAGGCAAAGGTTTATGGAGTCTCGTGTCGGATGAAGACCCGGAGCCATTCCTACCTCCTCAACCAAATAATGCTCAGTTAGTGACTCACAAGCAATGGGTAGAGCGGTCTTCGAAAGTGTTGCATTACTTTTCAATATGTGTAACAGATGCCTTGCTTATTCACATCCAAGATGCAGATACACCGAAAGAAGCATGGGATATATTGTGCCGAATGTATGAGACAGACACTGGTGCAAGGAAGATACAACTAAAGCAACAGATTCACAGTGTAACATGAAGGAATAGGAGTATACATGAGTATGTTCAGGAAATCAAGGGTTATGCAGATTCCTTGTCATCAATCCATGCCCCAATGGATGATGATGATTTGGTTGCCCTCACATTGCGTGGTTTAGGCAAAGAATACAAATCTTTTGACACTTCCATCTCAGTAAGGTTGGGAGGAATGCCAGACTTTAATGAGCTTGTGTCATTGCTCATTGTGGAAGAATTAAAGCTTGGACTTGGTGGTATGAATATTACAGGTGGTACATTCTCATCCAGTAATGATTAGCATGCAAGGCATCAGGCTTTTTACTCATCTAGAGGCTCTCGAGGCAGGGGGAGATTTACCCCTCGAGGCCGTGGAGGACGTGGTTGGAATGACAGGTCTACTCAACCACAATCAAATCAGAATTTTCAGAATTCACAGTCATCATTTGGACCACGTGGAGGTCGTGGATTTCAATCCCATAGGGGGAGAGTTGGAATAGGTGCTCGTGGTAGAGGACGATGGCAAGGTCCTCAACAAAATTTGAATGGGATTAAATGTCACTATTGTGGCAAACTTGGACATATGGCAAAAGATTGTTACAAAAAGCAGAATGATGTCAGGAATGGAAGGCCACAACATGAAAATTATGCATCTACTAGTAACAATGATGGGAGTTCAAATCATCTTTTTGCAATGAAGCACATTATGGGGATAATGGATTCTCAGAATGCTGGAGATGAGTCATGGTATATGAATTCGGGTGCCTCAAACCACATGACATGTCATGGTGAGTGGTTTGAGAAGATGCAACCATTGGGTACAAATGGTTATGTGGTCACAGGAGATGATACTCAGCATCTTATAACACATGTTGGCAGTGTGCCTTTAAGGATGCATGATGGAAATGTGAAGAATATGTCAGAAGTGCTATATGTACCATCCATTACAAAGAATTTGGCATCAGTAGGCCAAATGGTTGAGCAAGGACTACAAGTATTGTGGCAAACTTGGACATATGGCAAAAGATTGTTATAAAAAGCAGAATGATGTCAGGAATGGAAGGCCACAACATGGAAATTATGCATCTACTAGTCACAATGATGGGAGTTCAAATCATCTTTTTGCAATGAAGCACATTATGGGGACAATGGATTCTTAGAATGCTGGAGATGAGTCATGGTATATGGATTCGGGTGCCTCAAACCACATGACATGTCATGGTGAGTGGTTTGAGAAGATGCAACCATTGGGTACAAATGGTTATGTGGTCACAGGAGATGATACTCAGCATCTTATAACACATGTTGGCAGTGTGCCTTTGAGGATGCATGATGGAAATGTGAAGAATATGTCAGAAGTGCTATATGTACCATCCATTACAAAGAATTTGGCATCAGTAGACCAAATGGTTGAGCAAGGACTACAAGTAAGATTCAATGAGAATGGTTGTTTTGTGGAAGACTTTAAGCATGGCTGTAGATTGATTGCCAAGGGCAAGAAGGAAGGAAGGTTGTTCAAATTGGATGTAGGCATACCAGAATTGAGCTCAGCCATGTTTTCAAAGAGCAATCGGATTGTGCAGGATATTGATATGTGGCACAAAAGGATTGGACATGTCAATATACAGAGATTAAAGAACATGCAAACAAGAGCCATTGTCAATGGATTGCCTAGATTCAAATATGATGGACATATGCATGTTTGTGAAGCCTGTCAGTTTGGAAAGCAGGCAAGGTTGAGGTTTCCTAGAGAAGGAAATATGAGTAACATGCCACTTGAGATAGTACACAGTGATGTATGGGGTCCTGCACAAAACTCATCTATCAAAGGCAGTCTATACTATGTGACATTTATAGATGATTTCAGCAGAATGACATGGATATACTTTCTGAGAGAGAAGAGTGAAGTATTGGAAAAGTTTATGGATTTCAAAGCTCTTGCAGAAAAGCAATATGACTGTTGGATTAAATGTTTGAGAACAGATGGAGGTGGTGAATACACCTCAAAAGCTTTTGAGCATTTCTTGAGGAAGCATGGAATAAGAAGACAGTTGACTTGTAGGTATACACCTCAGCAAAATGGTGTGGCTGAGAGAAAGAATAGAGTCATATGTGAAGTGGCAAGGGCAATGCTCAATGAAAAGAACAAGCCAGATTACTATTGGGCAGAAGCATGTGCTACTGCAGTGTATATACTGAACAAAACACCTACAGCAGCCATTCATGGAAGCACGCCAGAGATGCGGCTTACAGGTTACAGGCCAGACATTGAACATCTCAAAGTCTTTGGATGCGTAGCTTATGTACATGTGCCTGACGAAAGAAGAAGGAAGTTAGATCCTAAGGCAGAGAAATGTGTATTTGTTGGATATGCACAGGATCGAAAGGCATCCAAATGTTATAACCCTCAAACTAGACAAGTGGTCATCTCACGAGATGTGGTGTTTGATGAGCTTGCTAGTTGGTACAAAGCAAAAGATGAGGGAGTCATTGAGTCACTTGAGGCAGATATGCCTGTGAACTTGCCACAAGCAAGTTCTAGTTCTACTACTATGTCTGGGCCAGCAGAGAGGCTGAGAGTAGCAGTGTACGTCCATGGTCAGGACGTTTGAGGCATGAGAGTGTGAGCACTGGGAGTAGTGCTATGGATAAAGGAAAGAAAAAGGTCGAAGGAATTGGAATCACAGGTTATGAGTCATCTAGTTCAGAGAGTTTGGATGAGGAGCCTGGCATACCTGTTTTACGCACACCTGGTGCTAGGCAGGACAGATATGTGCCACCACATGCTAGAGTTACAGGTGTACAGAGTGACCCGCATGCATTGCGGAGATCCCAGAGAGTCAGATATCCAGTTGAAAGATTGACATATCGAGATTTTGCTATGCACTATGCATACATGACATCTATGGTGAAGCATGTGGAACCTACATGCTATACAGAGGCTATTGGAGAGCATGTATGGGAGAAAGCCATGGATGAAGAGATGGATGCTTTGGACAAAAATGATACATGGAAATTGGCTGAGTTACCGCAAGGAAAGAATGCAATTGGTTGTAAATGGGTGTATAAGGTAAAGTGCAAGTCAGATGGCAGTCTAGAGAGACATAAAGCAAGGCCGGTCGCTAAAGGATATGCACAAACTTATGGTCTTGATTATGATGAAACTTTCAGCCCAGTGGCTAAGATGGCTATTGTGAGGTCTATCATTGCACTAGCAGCACAAAAAGGTTGGGCTTTACATCAAATGGATGTAAAAAATGCTTTCTTGAATGGTGAACTACAAGAAGAGGTGTACATGGAACAGCCAGAACGATATGTACATCCAGAATATCCTACTTTTGTTTGCAGGTTAAAGAAAGCAATGTATGGTTTGAAGCAAGCATCTCGTGCTTGGAGTGACAAGATCAGCAGATATCTTGTCAGTATTGGATTTGTGGTTGGAAATGCAGACTCTTCACTTTATGTGAAGAAGACACATGATGGTATCGTGATGATAGTCATTTATGTTGATGATTTGATTATCACAGGTGATTGTGGGAAAGGCATTGATGAGGTTACGGCCTCTTTATGCAAAGAGTTTGATATGAAAGACCTTGGTGATTTAAGGTTCTTTCTTGGCATTGAGGTGATAAGAACAAGCAAGGGTATATGGTTGGTGCAAAGGCAATATGCACTTGATATGCTGGCAAAGTGTGAT
This sequence comes from Cibotium barometz, assembly GCF_041138505.1. Taxonomy (NCBI): domain Eukaryota; kingdom Viridiplantae; phylum Streptophyta; class Polypodiopsida; order Cyatheales; family Cibotiaceae; genus Cibotium; species Cibotium barometz. The sequence continues at coordinate 21,373,755 of NC_141091.1, forward strand.
ATGCTGGCAAAGTATGGTATGACAGCATGCAAACCAATGTTGACACCATTAGAGCAAAACATGAAGCTTAGGGCTGATTTGAGTGATGAGCTTGATGATATCACCATGTACAGAAAAATGGTTGGTAGCCTTATCTACATGACCATTACGAGGCCAGATCTCAGCTATACAGTTGGTTTGGTAAGTCAGTTTATGCAGAGTCCTCGTAAACCTCACTTGGATGCTGTGAGACGTATTCTGAGATACGTCAAAACTACCGTGCAGTATGGTCTTTTCTATGAGGCAAGAAAAGACATGCATGTCTATGGATATACAGATGCAGATTGGGCCGGTACTGTATATGACAGGAGATCTACCAGTGGCTATGTTTTCAGCCTTGGTAGTGGAGCTGTGAGTTGGAGCAGTAAAAAGCAACCTACAGTTGCTTTATCTACCACAGAGGCAGAGTACCGTGGAGCAGCCATAGCTGCATGTGAGGCTATGTGGTTGAAGAAGTTGCTAGACGATGTCAGGTTACAGAGTGATATGAGAGTTGTCATTCATTGTGACAACATGAGTAGTATTCAGCTTGCTAGCAACCCAGTTTATCATGCCAGGACCAAACATATTGAGGTCCACTATCATTTCATAAGAGAGAAAGTGCTAGATGGGCATGTTGATTTGACATATGTACAGACAGATGAGCAGGTTGCAGATATCTTTACCAAAGCACTTGGTAAGGATAAGTTCGAGTATTTCCGTACTAGATTGGGAGTCCTAGAGATGGACATGTCGAGCTTGAGGGGGAGTGTTGAAAAGTCAAGCTCGTATACAACTGGAGGATAGCACATGGGTGCTGACAAAGTGACAGTATGGTAGATGGATATCGTGTGGTGTGTTTATGACCGCGTCCAGCTGGTCATGTGTGGTGTGGACATTACATTAGGTTTACTTTGTAGTGTGGACAGAACACTATGTTGTGTTCTCTTTTGTGTGTGTGAGAGAGATGATGACTATGGCTTCTCTCCTTCTTTATGATTGATGGATATGGATTAGGGTTTGCTTCTCTTGTGTGTGCTCCCTCCTCCTGTTTTTTATCATGATTGAGTACCTTCTAGGAAAGGCCAATCCAGTGGCCGATGCTTTGAGCAGGAACTTTGATTCAAACCACTAGACTCGACCTTGTTGGTATGGGACTAGACGACATGAAGCACACGTACGCGGATTCCAAGAAATTCGATACACAGTGGGAACAGGCATTGGATGCCACAGGATCATGCCACTTTTTGATACGCGATGGTTGGCTTTTCTACAAAGGCTGACTATGTGTCATGAAGTCGTTGAGGGCAGCTCTTCTCCATGACGCCCATGACGCCATTATTGGTGGTCATAGGGGCATGAATTCGACTTTGGAGAAATTGAAACGACAATATTTTTGACCAAAGATGAGGCGAGATGTGTTTTCATATGTACAACATTGTGATATTTGTCAAAAGGTGAAAGCTCCTCATGGGGAGAAGATAGGGTTGTTACAATCCTTGTTAATTTCTAAGGGATCTTTCCAAGATATTTCGATGACTTTGTCACGAATCTGCCTCCTAGTCCGAGGAAGCGTAATACTTAGTGCTTGACTATAGTTGATAGATTTAGCAAATTTGCTATGCTTATTCCATGCAGGGTCAATGTAACCACCGAGGATGTTGCTGAGTTGTTTATTCGGCATTGGTACCCGATTGGCAGGATTTCTAGGACCATAGTGTCAGATCGAGATGCCAAGTTTACCAATCATTTTTGGAGGGCATTGTTTGATAACTTTGGTACTAAATTGAATTTTTTCAGTACATTTCACTCACAGACGGACGGCCAGTTGGCCTTTGATGTGTTGAAGTGTTATGTCCATGATCAGCAAGGTAAGTGGGAATCATATTTGCCTTTAGTTCAAGCTGTTTTGAATGATTCTTTTTCTTCAGCTATTGGCAGGACTCTATATGAGACAGCGTTTGGAAGACCATTCCAGTCGCTATTAACCAGAACCTAGTCTTCAATACCTAAAGGGAACAAATTGACGGAGTCTTACCGGGAGATTTTGGAGTCAGCAAAGGATAGATTGGCTAAAGCGCAAGAGGCCTACACTCGACAGGCCAATAAAGACCGAAGGGATATGAAGTTTTCAGAAGGTGATTGGGTTTATCTTTGGATTATGAAGCAAAGGTTGAAATAGGTGGGCAAGCGATGCCCAAAGTTGTCTTTTAAGAGCTTCGGACCTTTTCCCATCCAGAGAAAGATTAACGAGGTTTCAATGAAGTTGAAGCTACCTCCGAGTTGGACTATGCACGATGTGTTTCACGTTGGTTGGTTAAAGCCATATCCAGGTCCGATCCCTTCAGAAGTTAAAGACGAGGCGGAACCAGATATCATTGATAAAGTTGAAGTTATGGTTCCAGAACATATTGTTTTGCACCGCTTCAAGCATGGCTCAGGCCGAAGACTAAAACAGTTCCTTACAAAGTTTCAGGATTGAGGGACCCACAAAGCGGTATGGCTTGACAAAGTTTTTTTTGACGACTATCCGACGTTATCGACAGATTATTTGGAGGCTATGAAACTTTCGTCAAGTTAAGCAGAAGGGGATGTCACGTGCATCCCGCACTTGGATGCCATGTAGACATATTTGTATAGAAGGTGTAGGACCTAGGATGGAAAACTGGTCCCATGTGAGCCCAGTCCAAGACGAGTCATCCAGGGTCCCACTCCAGTCATCCGAGGTCAGGTGTGCATTGTCCTGCACATGCGTCCAAGGTCAAGTGTGCATTGTCCTGCACATGAAATAGTGCCACTCCGCGCTGTGAGTCTCCCTCTGGAATGATGTCAGTGGTTCTGTGTATTTGGTATGATACTGGATGCCAGACTACTGTGTAGACAGTTAGGGTTTGCATATAGAAAAGGGGCCAGCCCATAGGGCTACCCCAAGGATAGATGTGGGCATAGGGGAGGTGTAGAACCACCCCCATAGGGGCCAAGAAGGCCTTGGCTGTGCCCACCAGCCATGTAAGGGCTGTAGGCCAGCCCTAGGGCTCCTGGACAAGCAGCCGACAGGGTACATAGCCCCTAGAGGACTGTAGACCAGGTATGGGGCAGCCTGTGTGTGGGCTGCTCAGCAGCCAAAATCTCATGCGCATGGTGGCCAGCACCCATATAAGTAATGCGCAGCAGTTTTTAGCATTAAATGCTGATTTTACAGGTCGTGAGGCATTTTTAGACAGCCGACTGGTTTTAATCCAGCCGACTAGCATTAGTGAGGGGTATAAATACCCATTGCATAATTCAGTTCCAATCATCTCATATTTCACCAAGAGCTGAAGCTGATCAAAGGGCCAAGACAGCCAAGGATAAGCTAACGCAGAATGGGTGAAGGATTGAAGGTCAAGGGCAGAGGATTCTCCTCAGCCAAGAAGGTTCAGGTTCAGTCTTTTATTACAATTTTGCAACATTCGTGGTGGGGGCCCTACAGAGGGTATTTGGGACCTACATTCAGTATTGTGCGTTAATTTCGTCGCGACAAGTGTGCTGTTTTTCTGAACATTGAAGTTACCGATCTTCCCCGAAGCTTCCGCATGTTACATTTTGCAACCCAAAAAATAAGAGAATATAAAGTTAAGCCTTCCACATTACCTCAGTTAGAATGTCCTAAAATCTTGTACATGCTCCTCTTCTGAGGCACTTTCAGAGAGTAGTGAACATTCATGCAGGTTCTACGGCATGGTCAAGCTAATGTAGCTCACATTGCTATCCCAATTTATTGCATTGCTATCTCAATTTAAGCTTACAATGTACAGTTATCATGACTTTCTCATTGAAACAATCGATCACAGCCACCTATGTCAGCAGTGAATCAATACCAAAGAAATTTACAGTTTGCTTCTTGTCAAAGAATGCTGATTCATGGTCTTCACTCGTGATCGCAAGACATGTTTTTGAATCTTTCCTGTTGCTGTCTTAGGTAATGGTCCAAAAACTACAGACTTTGGGACCATAAATTGTGGCATATTCGAGCGGCAGAAGTTAATAATGTCCTTGACCTGAGCAGAAGACTCTTCAATCCCCTGTTTGAGTGTGACAAATGCACATGGAGACTCCCCCCATTTTTCATCAGGCTGTGCTACGACGGATGCTTCAAGCACATTTGGGTGTTGATAGAGAATACTCTCCATTTCCAAACTGCTTATATTTTCTCCTCCAGATATAATAATGTCTTTCTCTCTGTCTTTGATTTCAATGTAGCCATCAGGATGCTTTACACCCAGATCACCTGTGTGAAACCATCCCCCTTGAAAGCATTTCTTTGTTGCTTCTGGGTTTTTCAAATAACCTTTCATAACTATGTTTCCACGCATAACAATTTCACCTATAGTTGTTCCATCTGCAGGAACAGGAGTAACAGTGCCACTGCGAACAACATCAAGACCTTCCATCCCAGTAGAACGCACACCCTGGCGTGCTTTAAGCCGAGCCCGGTCCTTCAAAGGCAGGCTATCCCATTCATTCTTCCATGCACAGATTGTGGATGGGCCATATGTCTCTGCGAGGCCATAAGCATGTGTAACTTTAAAACCCTCCATCTCCATCTTTTCCAGAACAGAGGCAGGAGGTGCTGCCCCACCTGTCATAACCTGCACACCCGCTTTAATAGGGATTCTATCAGAAGCTGATGCATTGATAATGGTATTGAGGAGAATAGGGGCACAACAAAAGTGTGTCACGCCATGTTCTGCAATAGCTGAATAGATTTCCTTCGCTGTCACCTGAAAAAAGTTCAAACACATCTGCTGTTAAGTTTTATGATTAAGGATTTATCCATGCAGTCAGGCAGAGAATGGGTACTTTCCAACTAATTGCAAAGACACTAAAATATGACTATCAAAATACAGATTTTCTTGATAAATGGAACATTAGCATAAGAAGTATGTTCTGAGACCAGTCTGCATCACATAATGGTGCAGATTGAACCACCAAAATGGATAAGGCAAGTTAGAATGTGAGACTAGACATAACACACTTTTCATCTTTGGCATCCACTACCACCGTCAAGCCCAGGGGAACCCTTGGCACTTGCAGCCCTGTCCCTTAAATTTTCACCACCTCTCTTACTGCAAATCTGTCTCTACCTTGTTCATTGCTCGATGTTTACCTCCACAAAACTTGGAATGCTTCACTCCTACTCACCTCCTAGGCAGATTTTGATAACCTTTGACCATCCAGCAGTGGTCACTCTCCTACTTCACGTTTGGGCAACTGTATGTAGATGAGCATCACGTGAAGACTGATTTTACCGTCAGGAGTGTGCTGGCCTGTTCTTAATTTTCTTTTACTTCTTTACTCTACAGACGGGTATTCACGACTTTCCAATTCTCAACAGTGGTATCTACTGATGAGCTCTAATCTGAAAATTTTCTAGGAGTTATGAGAATCAAATGAAGGCTGATTATGCTCTTGGGCTGCTGCTCACTGAGTTATTCAAGGCTGAATTGACTGATTCTTTGGATGGAACTAAGTTCTATAATTTTCAGATTTGAATGTTTGATAGTGTGCTACGTCTGTTTGGTCTAAATGGCACTGATCTTTCTCCAAGGCTCAAGCATATGTGTGAGTAGAGGATTCCCATGCGTAGTGACCTGCACAGCCTGTTCAAGCTCCCCCCCTACACATTTTCAAGGGGGGATCCCAGCGCTCCTTCTGCATGTTCAAAATGTGAAAGGTGCTGGGTGGATGCGAATAGCTAGCCAGCACTGCATACGCGGTTCCACACTCTATTGTTACTTAGTGCAATGAACTATGTGTAATCAGATTATGGATCCAAGGATCCACAAGGTGTTACAGGTACACACAGATGCACTTGAACACTGCATGATGGAGCGCAAATAAGCCACCCCAAAAGATGCAGGACTGGGCAGGTAGACAGAGAAGTGCAAAGGGCTGCCCAACCCGGAAATGGGTGCTCTGGACAGCCCAAGGGGCAGTTGGGCCAGTTTTTAGGAACTTTAAGGCAGGCTGAGTGCTACACGAGGCAACCCACTCACATAGTGCAGGGAAATCCATTTTGTCTTGTTCTCTCCCCCAATCATACACTCACTTCCCTGTTTTACAACCTTCCCCCCTCATACAGTTTGGTTATCCTTGAGTTCTCCACTGCATCCTGAAGATGTAAATGCACAATCTTCAGTAACGTGGCCTACATTCAGAAAGCCACAGAGGATGAACACTCCTACCAAGCAAACTATATGATGTGGAAATTATTACATGATCCAAATGCACATTATGACAGGAACACATGACACACAATTGTCCCAGCTAACACTTGGCCACAATAAACTGTAGTATTACCTGCCGCAAACACACATTCGTGCCCGCAATAGCAGCGACACCCCAAGAATAGGACCAGCCATTGCAATGAAAAAGAGGCAGTGTCCAAAGATAAACACAACCATCTGTCACACCCCAGATGAGGCAGTTCACAAGTGATGCTATATATGCTCCTCTATGGTTGGTGACAACCCCCTTGGGATCAGATGTAGTGCCTGATGTATAGGAGAGGGAAAGGCTTGCCCACTCATCTTCTGGAGGAATCCATGCAAACGACGGGTCCCCCGATTGTAAAAAATCCTCATACTTTTGTGCTCCCTTCCTTAGAGCGGCAAGAAGAGAAGCTTTCGGGCATTTATCATCTTCGATAACAATTAAAAGAGGTTGCTTGAAGTTATCCCCCTCCTCCTTTGCCAACATGAACAGAGCCTTGTCAATTAAAGCAAAGAACTCTTGATCTACCAGGATGACTTTGGTAGCAGCATGATGCAGAAGAAATGAGATGGTGCGGGCGTCAAGTCGAATGTTTATACAATTTATGACAGCCCCTGCCATGGGGATACCAAAGTGAGACTCATACATGGCTGGGATGTTGGGTGCAACCACAGAGACCTGCAGGAAAAGAAGATCATTAGTGCTCAAAGACCAATCTCTTTCCTCCAAGCATCTTCAGTCATGTAGGATGATCGTGTGAAGCATAGCTCTCTCTTGCATTTTTGAGCATGTACAGTAATATATTTTATGGTGCAGATTTTGGGGGAAAAAAAACCCCCGAATTATCAAAATGGTGCAGATTTTGAATTTAAAAGCCCAAATAATCCAAATGGAGCAGATTTTGAATTAAACCCGAGTAATCGAGATGGTGCAGGATTCGAATTTGAGTGCCCAAATCATCCAAATGGTGCAGATTTTGAATAAAACCCAAGTAATCGAAATGGTGCAGATTTGAATAAAACGCAAATAATCGACACTTTCGTTTGTTAATGATGGTTTTACGGGCATGAGCAAGGGCAAGAGGCGCTATACACAGACCGTGTCACCAGCCGAAATGGAAGATTGAATCAGGGCAGAGGCGAGGCGACGGCATCGCTCGAAAGTCTGCGCCCACGAGTACTTGTTGGGCCCATAAACGATGGAGGCGCGGTCTGGATAGACTTGTGCTGCTCTCTCTATAAATTGGATGGGCGTGAGGGCTGTGTAATTGGCTGCGCACTTATCAAGCACCATCGCCATAGCTCTCTGAAACAGAGTATTCACTTCCTCAGCCAGAAAGAACACATGGTTTTCCCCTGCACAACGAAGCACTTTATACTTTAAAACGAGAGCGATGCAGCTGCGAGCAAGAACCAGCTCGATCCATCACTGCACAGGACAAAGGGATTCCACACTTTTGCTTACCAAGGGCAGTAGTGTTCCTATTGTAAAAAACAAAAACTCTAGTTACGAAGTGACTAGATCACTATTCCCATAAAATTTCTCACCAACCTTTAAAATTTTGAAGTTTTTTTAAATAATTACATATTTTTTCAACTAAAATATAACATGCCTTTAATTTTAAAAAACTGAAATTGTAAATTTATAAATTTACAGGTGAAAATAAAAACATTACAAGTGCATACAGTTTGCGAGTTCTGTGTGAACATCATCACTTGAGCCCCCTCACTATCTAGACAAAAACATTTCAAAATCTACACATCAATTGCTAAATTTTTTAAAATTAGCCCTTGATTTCAAAACTAACTAGAATTTCAACCAAAATTTCCCAATCTTGGCTATGAAAAATGCACTACATAACTTCTTTTTTTTCATTTTATATTCCTCTAATATCACAAGTATGATTTGATACAAATTCCTTTTCAGGTGATAACTTAGATTTAAGATTATCTAAATGAATAATAAATTCTGTATTGATAATTGTCAGGTCATCTTCGATGCTATATTCCTAAATGATTTCCTATCGTTTTACCATGAGTCAACAACAACAAATGTTTAGAGTAAAAACTTGAGTATTGCCAATAGGAATCATGACAAAACACTCTTCATAATCTCGTATTCAGATTTTCGACCATTCTTCCTCTGTTTTGTTGTTGAAGATTCGCAACAATGTCTAGAATAAATTTAAATTTCATTCTAAGATACAAGCTAGTCGGATACACTTTGCCATAAGTCGTAGTAGTTCTAATGGTTGATAAGGATTATGAGGAGATGTCCGAGCCATTTCGATTTGAAAAAGATATGCTAACAATAGAAACTTTCAAATGTTTTAAGATTAAGAATCAATAAGGAATTCTTCTATTAGTGTGGATTTGGTCTCGAGTGAGAGCTTAATGAAAGCTCATTTGGTTTAAATTTACATATATAATATAAAGAAAATAAACTAAACTTTTACATCTTGCCAAAGATAATAAACACAATTAAACTTCACTACAAAATGATTGTTGACACATTTAAGATTTAAACATATAGGCATGGGTCTCTTCTATTGACTTATCTACCATGTGAATTCGCTAAAGTTAAGGAAAAAGTTTAATAATTTATCCCTCATCTACCTATCAAAATTCAGAATTCCTAGATATAGACTTAAGACATTTCCAAGAAAAAGTTTAATGTAGTAGAAGTCTGAGCATAGGTATAGTCACTTAAAGTGGAAAATGATCATGGTAATGGTCTCTAACTTTGTCATGCGTCAAAATTTTCAAAACAGCTTTTAAATGACAGGGGTTTGGCAATAAATTTTGAAATACCAAATTTCTATGGGGGTCTAGCCTTGTGGTGGATCCATGTATTACCATATGTGACTCATGGGGATTCAAATGATCCTTAAGTTTGCCTTTTGTTATCAGCATGGTGCCCCTACCATCCAAAAATGGAGCATTCGACAGGAGGATTTTTCAAAATATAAAGGGAGTCATGTGAAAGTTCTCCAAGGATATCTATCTAAGAGATTATTCATTCATCTCAATGATTTCCTCTCAGGAATTTCTCCTTTTCTCTCCATATGCTGGCCTTAAAGTGACATTAACACTTAATTGCTTGAATTTCTCTCACAATTGATAATAGCCAAAGTTAAAAACTCGTAAGGCCTTAGGAAAGTATTTTCATAAGGTATAAAGAAAAAGGAACTTTTAAACTTACAATAAATATGGTTGCCATTAGGTTTCAAGCTATTTTAGAATTATTTGTCTCAAATATTGGATCCGGTATAATTTTATGATACCAAAGAGGATTGGAAATCCGGTATAATTTTATGATACCAAAGAGGATTGGAAATTGTCTCTGGGAAATAAGGTCGTATGAGTGATCAACAAGGAGTAATGAAAGATTACTCGCATGTCTCTTCTTCTTCTTCTTTTTTTGGGGAACATAAGATAGTTATATTTATAAGATAAGAGCAGCCATTTACAAAAGACCTCTTTTTACAACTGTCATACCCATCCTACTTAGGTTACAAATTTGGTCCCACCTCTCCCCCTCCCAAACAAAGAATGAATGTTCCCAAGATACATGATAACCCAACTGCATACATGCCACAAGCAAAGAGTCAGTAGTGAAACCCTTGGGAATATGCTCATCCATGTCATCCTCCTTAGTCCATATCTTCACATCAGGTCTCATGCCAATAGGGTTCTCAATCAAGGCCATAAATGTATAAATCGGCTGCTTCTCCTTCAAATACCATCTTCTAGTTTTAGGCCCAAACTTTGGGTACCTTGTCTTCAAGTCTTTCCTAGTGTAACCCTGACACATGTCAAAATTTGTTAGGTTACCCTAGTATATACTAACATCTCGACAGCCTAAAAGTAACTCAACCTATCCCAGCTTGTAAGGCCTGAACTATCTCAACAAAAAAAATATCATTCATTTTATTTACATAATATACAGACCAACGTTGATGCACACATCTATACATCAGCTTTATCACATCCAGCCCCCCTAATTTGACCCTTTTTGAAAAACCAGCGAGTTCCTAGAGTTCCACATCTCCCATAGGCAACAATATCTACTAAGACTAAATACTAGATTAATAACCCCCTTCCACCCAACCTAAGAGCAATCCCAACAGTCACCCTGCCTTCTTAAACCTTTGTTATTAAATTTCCTAGCTATTCTTGCATCACGCTGAGCCAGGGGAGGGGTAAATTTGTGAATCCACCATATGCCAAGACTGAAGAAAGAGTTCCCTGATAACCTAGTACATCCATCCTACTTTATCGAGCCCATCACTTCCTTCCAATTTAGGCATAAAAACTTACAAAAGGGGGAACTCATAATTTTCAAAGGAGCATAGAACAACAACTTAGCGTTCCAATCCAGCCCAAGCCACCTACCTTTGAAGTGGACATTGCACTCTTTAATCACTTCTCTAACCATCTTGCCCCCCACGTCACCTCTTTCTTCTTCCAATGGCACTTTCTGAAATCTATCACATGACGACAAAGAAACAGAATGTATGCATTTAAAACTATGTTAGCAATGAGCACCCTATCATGAAAGGGTACCCTAATCCCTTCCCATTTCTTTATCTTATCAAGGAATCTTTCAACTACCCAATTAGTTACATCCTTGCTTGTCACCCCAACTCCAAAGGGAACCCCAGATGTCTAATCATATATCCCTTCTTTATAACCTCACACCCCCATCTTCCCATGTCAAAGTCATCCTCCTCAGTTAAGCTTATAATCCTGGATTTGTGAATGTTGCATCTAGATTCAGAAGCATCAGTAAACAATTGAACTATCTACAAGGCATACTTTAGATTATCATTATCATCCTTCAGGAATAATGATAATGATAATCTAAAGTGAATCATCAACAAAACACTGAATCACCAACTGCTCCCTATTCTTCAACCTCAGAGCCTAGCCACCAAAGCCTCTCTCAAAAGCATCCTCCAGAGCCACAATTAAGGCATGAGAGGCAATGGCAAATAGCAAAGGGGCCAAAGGACATCCCTACCTCACAGATCTTTTGATTTCAAATCCCCACACTAATATTCCATTTAGCACAACAGCTTGGAATGACCTCCAATAGTGAGAGTGTATATGCTGGTGGCCATCCTGCTTCTAAATACCAGCTTTTCCATGACCCTGGCTACAAAGGACCAGTGGACCCTGTCATAAGCATTCTCCAGATCCAATTGAAGGTTGTTTTGGGTACTTAAGGGCTTATACCACACACGTCATTGCACATATGTCTTTATCCTTCTTTGAAAGAAAAATTATAGCCGATGAAGTAGGATGGACAACCAATCTTGCCCGTTCAAGCCGTGGTCATTAAAAAGAATAGTTTATGTTTAGCTCAGCTCTTATTAACTTAAGGTTAAAGAATACATAAATAAGCCTAGATAACATTAGGCTTAAAAGATCTTAAATAGAATAAAATTTAAAACTTTTTGAAATGTCATATGAGAAAAATAAAACCTTTTGTTATAGGTTTTATGGAAAATCCAAGAAGCTTTATAGTACAACTTTATTATGGTCTAATTATCTCCAAGTGTCTCTTAGATCTTCTTGTTAGGTTTTATGAGAGGTATTTTATCCTATTAATCAACAATTAAAACCTTCTTTCGTGCCGACTACATAGAAGCATGAGGTTCGATTTTTATAAAAGTAATATTTATATATATTGTATATAAGGGTCATAAAAGTAACACACACACACACACACACACACACACACACACACACACACAGAGAGGATTAAATTAAGGTAAAGCGAATGTATATATATTTTAAATACCTAAGGCTTGATTTGCCTTAGGTTAAGGTTTTTATTAGGCTTTTGTATTAAGCATTTAGTAAACTAAAGAATATACCTTTAGTGAGGCTTTATAAGCCTTTGCAACTAAGGCTTAGTGAAAAGCCTAGATTTTTTTTTCAGCCTTATAGGCTTAGTCCCTTAGGCCTTACCACCCACCCCCAAAAAAGGGCACGCCGCAAACTATTAAAAGAAAGAAAGGACTGTTAATGAAAGGAAAGAGGTGAAACTGCAACTTTGCCGAGTTCACATATTGGTGATTACATCCATGATAGACGATTGGAGAGAGTGGGATTGTAGTCCAAAACCACTTTTCTGAAGGAGGACGTGGTTTTTTCTTGAGAGGTGGTAATAATTTAGTAGTGGTTTTTGAAAGATTTAAATGGATTAAAGCTTTGTTTTGAGATTTTAACTCTTGGACAAACTTTCCCTTCTTTACCCAAGGGTTACAAAAATGTTTTTTCCTTTTTACGTCAAAGTTATGGAGTATAGTATCTCTAGTACCTTCCACAGTTAAAGTCTTGCAAGTATGTATGATAAATTTCAAAGCATGAAAAACATTAAAAACATGAGAGTTTGGGTTTACCTCTCTTCGAGTAAAATTTCCAAAGTAATTTTTGAAGTATAACCTTCTTTGAGTGTGAACACCTATGGCCTTGTATATATACCAATTTATCTCATAATACAAACGACCTTCCCATTTAGCAATTTGAGCCTTGCTCTTGCTAGTCCTCTCTCTAATCACCTTCTTACTTCATGCTAGTGAGTTTGAGTGAGGAAGTGTGTATGTGAGACGTGAGGAGAGGTCCCTTACACATGGAGATGGAGCTGCGCCAGAGTGGCAACAGATGTGCGAAGAAGTAGTGAAGGAAGGAGTTCTCCACATGGGAGGGTAGCATCCTAAGATCAGCTTATCGTGACTAACACCCCACGACACTAAGCTTTGCTATTTCTTTTGGAGTCTTACCGAAGGTGAAGAATTCTCAGTTGTGTGTGTTTTCATATGTTCATGTGGGTAGTTAGAAAGCAAAAAACATTGTTTCCATATGTTCATGTGGGTAGTTAGAAAGCATTGTTTCCTGTTATTTTTGCCTCAAATCACTTGTAGGTTGCTATTTTGTTATGTTTTTAGCATGCAATTCATGCTGCTTGGGATTGCTTAGAAACATTCAGGATTTGAGTTTGCTTCAAAAATCTCTAGATTTGGTTAATTTAACCTTTTTTTGAGCATTTAGAAGAGGATTTATGCAGAAACATAGAGCTTAATTATCAATTTTAGGGATTTAATCTTGTTTTTTTATGGTTTTTAATTAGTAAGGGTGCTTAGCAATTGAAATAAGAACCTTAATCACTCTCTCTCTCTTCACTCAACCACCTCCCCACCTTTTTTAAAATAAAAGAAGACAATTATTATATTAGTACCTTAGGGAGTGTACCGTTATGTATCACGTGCATTCTTATTTGTGAATTATTTTATAAATAAAATGACCCGTTTTTCTTTATAGACTTACGATTTTTTTTTATATGCTCTTATGTGTGTGTGAAGTGCGTGTGTGAGAGCATATCTTGATACAGAGTTCTACACCCACTATTGGGCACTAATGACGTTAGTGGGGATGTCGTAGTATCTAGTCCATATTATGCATAATGGAGTTGATACTTATATAGTCTTGTGGGTTGACTACCATGAGTATATAACATGCACGTTCCTAAAAGGTAAATTTGGGCATGTTCATGGATTCATCTAGGTATATATATATATAACCTCTTCTATAAATATATTTTGAATTTTTGAATTAAAAAACCCCTTCATTCAAACTTGCATGCTATACATACATTTTTCCGGTGATTAATACTTACCTTCTCTCTCTCTCTCTTTCTCTCCCTTTGCTCGGCCACCTCTGCCGCCTTGTTTCTTAATAAAAGAGCACGGTTACTATATGAGTAATTGTCTTCTCTTTTTCTCTCTATGTCTGGACTCTGGTACTCACTTTTGTTCGGCCACCTCCCCACCTTTTTTAAATACAAGAAGACGGTTATATAATATTAGAAATAAGAGCGGGTCACTTTTTTAAAAAAAAAAAACAGGGATTTTGAATTAGAAAAAAAAAAGGGACTGACGATTACATAGCAGATACGGGCTGTGCCCTTTCAAAAAGAACCATAAGAACGCGGTTATATTATATTATTTTTTAAAAAAGGAGGCGGTGTATTATATTAGAAATAAGAGAAGACCGTTGCATTAGCGGGTGTTCCCACGTTGCAGCGTTTGCCATCTGTGGTGACGGAAGTAGACCAACGACGCCACACTTGCGCCCTTCGACGCCACGCAACATAGCCGCGGCACCCCGGACTCTCCGCGCCAACGCCGATGTGCCTGGCGCCAAGCACATGTTTTGCGGTCTGTGATCTTCGTCCGCCCAACGATTCGGCAACCCCGCCGACTGCAAGTTCTGTGAATTCCGACCCTCTTGTGAATATGTGCGTCTGCACCGCTCTACCTACACACGTGCATTTTCGTGCAGTGAGCGCGCCCCCCACATGTGGCACTCATGACCACCTGTTTGAAGCCGTAGATTTCTCTATTAAAAAGGGAGACACCGGAAGGGGACGTCATACATTTCTCTTTCGTAATTAAAAAAGGAGACACCGGAAGGGGACGTCATACATTTCTCTTTCTTAATTAAAAAAAAACTAAATCTCTCAATTTTATATGCTTTTTTTTTCTCTTTTGGGCTTGGAGGGTTGGCATCGACTAGGTAATTGGCAGAAGCAGTACGCACCTTAATGAGTGTTACGATCCCATGGTACGATTCATCAAAGTTGGAGAACTCTTCACCTTGTAGCTACAGCTCCATGTCGCCTTGACAAGCTACCTGCCCATTAATGGCTGCCCAAAGCTTCTCATCACTTTGCCTTGTATTTGGTTGCGGATCGGTCCTAAACTAACCACTTATCCTAGACTATCTACATGATCCACTTCTTGGCAACACCTTCACCACCGGCTTGGGATGCGAGGATGTGATCACAATTAGGAAGGAAGGTATGCTAACCACTCCATCGGTTAACATACCCTACTTACCACCATAAGGCGCTTCACCATCTTACTCGCGCGAATGGACACTCAACTTTTGTAAACGATGCTAGAATATAGGGAAAGTCTACATACTAGTAAGAGACTGGACCATTTTTAAGCTTGGCCAGTCTAGTGTGAAAGCTAGTCATTTGTATATAAGTCTTTTTTGACAATAAGCAATATACACAAGCATTCCCTTGAAATAGTTTTCTTGTGAGATCTTCTTCTTGCATGTGTAACCAAGCTACCTCACACGCTATCACCGTAGCTCCTCTGTACTCTGCCTCTGTGCTCGACAAGGCAACTGTGGGTAGCTTCTTGTGCTGATCCATGTCATAGCAGCACTCCCCAATGAAAACATAAATCCACTAGTAGATCTCCTATCTGAGATGCTACATGCCCAATCTGCTCAACGACTTTCTCTTTGCCTTTATGTGGTGTACCAACTACATTTTCAAGACCAGTATTATGACGTAGCTTGCCACTCCATGGTCTATCAATAGAACCACTAGATGAGGACTCTCCTGGTCCACTCAATGATGATTGTGATTTTGCTGACTTGCATTCTGTGCAACCACATTTCCACTTACATCAACCCCAACATCTTTTTTAGCAGCATACCAGCTACTCATCTCATCAAATACAACATCCTTGCTTACCCTCAATTCACGTGTAGCAGGATTATAGCATCTATATCTCTTTTGCTTACCCTCAATTCACGTGTAGCAGGATTATAGCATCTATATCTCTTTTGCTTAAGGGAATACCTAATAAACGCACATTTTTCTGCCTTTGGATCCAGCTTAGTACGCAACTCATCTCGCACATGCACATATGCAATACATGCAAAAACTTTCAAGTGAGATAAATAAGGTTTCTTGCCAATAAACTACTCCTCTAGCGTTACATCATGTATGGCTGCAGGAGGAGTTAAGTTCATGATATAAACTGTTGTAGACACAGCCTCTGCCCAATAGCTATATAGCATATTCTTCTGTGCCATCAATGCTCGTGCTATCTCTGCAATGTGCCTGTTTTTCTGCTCAGCAACTCCATTTTGCTGCCTTGGGGGGTTCACTGTATGTAAACTCTCTATATCACCTGCGTTCAGGGCTTAATTTAAAAACCCCTTATATGTAAATTTTTCATGAATAAAGCACACCCTTTTTCTATTCAATCTGTAAATACCCCCTTTAAATGGTACCCTTATATATGTAAAAAAATGTGTTAAAAAAGGGATTTAAAAAACCCCTTTTGTTGAACCCACGTGCTACGCTTACATATTTTTGAGTGACCCCCCGAGTTTGCTGGCAGAGTGTTCTACATATAAATTGTCTCTGAATGCCATTCTTTCGCAAGAATTCAGAGAACTCATTGGAGAAGTATTCTCCCCCTCCATCTGACCTTAGGCACTTCACATGCTTTCATGTTTGTTTTTCAGCCATCACACTGAAATTCTAAAAATGAGTGAACACTTCACTCTTCTCCTTCATAAAATACACCCAAACTTTCCTCGTGTGGTCATCAATGAATGTTACATAGTACCTGCAGCCACTCATAGACATAGTCTCTGCAGGACCCCATACATCTGAATGCACAATATCTAGTATATTCCTACTCACATTTCTATCATGTGGAAATACATGCTTTGTTTGCTTTTCAAATTGACATGCTGCACATACTTTCTACATACCTTCAACCTTAAACTTAGGCAGCTCTTTCACAATTTCTTTAGTCTACAGACTACATTCAATGTAAACATTCTGCCCACTTTGTTGCCTTTTGCAACCCCCAACTTGCACTTGTCTTTAAGTCTTTTACATAACGGCCATCAGAGTCAAACCGAACCTGGAAACCCTGCTCAATCATCTGGCCAACTGAAACCAGATTCTTTGTAATGTTTGGAACATAAAGTACATATACAAAAGGTATTCACCCTACCATCGTGCATAGACAATGGCACATCTCCAACATGGGCAATCGGATGAGCAGTGTCATCCCCTATTTCAAAACAAAACATGGTCTTTCAAGACTCTTCATTCTTTGAACCACTCCCCATGACTTGTCATGTGGTTCGAAGCACTTGAATCAACATACCATACATCATCCTTACATGCTACTACATCATTTCCAAACACAGCGTTAACAACATGTTGGATAACAAACAATCTCTCATTATCCTCATTATTTCTACTAGAGAATACATAGTTATTTTGCTACACTTCCATTTTGCATGTCACTCTGTTTCTTATAAATCTGCCTGCACATGTCTAGGCTTACCACAATAAAAACAACCTCATGTATCATTATGTTGCCTTTGCCAATTACCATGACCTCTTTGGCTCCATCTGCCTCTAAACTGGCCTCTTCCACCTATGTGTTGTTGTTGTGAATCCTGGGACTGTTGCTGCTGCTAACTATAATTCTAATTACCTGTTTGACCCCACCTTGGCCACATCCACGACCTCTACCTGAACTTGTGTAGAAGGCCTGCTGCTCTAAACTTTTTTTGTTTTGTGAAGACTGTTGATCTTCACCCAAATTCTTCTCTTCAAAAATCAGCATTGATACCAAATCTATGAAGTTGGGAATGTTCTCCCGAGTCTGAATAGACGACTTGAATCCTTGTATTGTGGCCCGAGACCACGTAGACACACTTCCACCTTATCATCAACAACAACAGAAACACCAATAGATGCAAGGGATTTCATAATGCCCTTGATCTTCAAGGCATAATCATTCACAAACATATTTTTCTTCTTCATAGTATGAAGCTCATTCTTCAACTGAATCTTTCGTGCCTTGGTGTTAGTTTCATACAGCTTCACCAAGATGTCCCATGCCTCCTTAGGTGACTTGGCATCCTGTATATGCCCAATCATGGTGTCATGTATACTAATAGAAAGTCAATACATGACTTTCCTTGCTCCTTGATTCCAATCCTTGAATTCTTTACATCTACAGCAGTTGGATTAATCTCCGGTATCTCTGGTGCCTCTTCATGTTCACCTTCAATGTAGTCCCAATAACCTTTTTCCATCAAAAAATTTATCAATCTAAACCTCCAAGCATGGAATTTCTTCTTGTCAAGCTTCTTTGCAACAATCTAGTTTATTCCATCATTCGACATCTTGTCTACAACACAAATTTACCAAAAACAGCACTCTTATTTGACTTGCACAAACTGTTGTGTTCTCTACAAGCGGTACTATACTCCTCCAAACTATCACAACCAGTGACCTCAATTTACATACATACACCCAATGGAAACTTTAAGATCTCTTTGCAGTATACACAGTATCTGCACAACCAATCGCTCTTCCTGCATTTCCAAAAACAAAGTTCTACAGAGAATCAAAACTTACCCGCAGTGCCCGTGAATGCCTAAAACGTGTTTTTGGCTCAAAAAATGCTGTCAAAAAATACTTTCCAACGGATAGTGTAGTTGCCCTCCTGTAGATCTGCTCCCGTGAAGAAAGCTCCTCAATCAGAGTTCGTTTGCCGGTGCCTCCCGAGGAGCTCCCGACGACAAGGGTGTAGTAGATCTGCTCCCCTGAAGAAAGCTCCTCAATCAGAGTTCGTTTGCCGTGCCTCCTGAGGAGCTCCCGACGACAAGGGTGTAGTAGCAAGCACAAAGAGGGAAGAGTAGATGAAGCTCTTACCCTCGTACTACTTTCTTTGCTTCTCTTGCTTGCTGCTCAGCCTTAGCATGAACCAGGCTCTGATACCAATAAAAGATGCAGGGGAGGAGAGAGCTTGAGCTCTTGCAAGCACACACAGAGACTCACACAAACCCTAGAAGAGAACACACAAGGTGAGAGGCTGAAAATTATTCTTCTTCACACAACAAAAGAGGTCTACAAAGAAGATAAAGTGACTAACACACATAATAGAGTATAGACAAGCAGTCCATAATGTGAACACGCTAAGTGGAGTGGGTAGGTGTGGACTAGTCGATGTAGTCCAGCTATAGAATCTCTGGCAAAGATATGTCGATTCTAGCTACCAAACATGTAAGTGATGTAAATGTCGAACGGTCATGCATGCGCCTTGTGAGTGTTAGCTCATGTTGAGCTTGACATCTCAACAACTATGGCACTACAGTACGAGATTAGAGGAGAAGAGAAAGCCTCTTTTCACCTTAACAAGCATCTAGCACTAATGACACATATTACCTCAGGCTAGGGTTTCCTGCCTAGGGAGAGGCATTGCTCAATTTGTGAGGGTTACTAAGGGGAGGCCATGGTGGAGAGTAGGCCGGTGGCAGTGGGGGTTACCTGGTGGATCTTGTAGGAGGAAGAGGGGTCGACAAAGAGGCTTCTATAAAAGTAGGTGTGGGTCGTATATAAAGGGGGATCATGTAAGGCACCGAGAGCTCGTTTTGGAGGGGAGGGGCGAGGAAGGGGGCAGCGACCCAATTGAGGGAACACGACAGGATGAGTGGCAGCTGTGGGTTGGTAGCATGGCTTCAAGTAGACTGGCATTAGGCGCATGGCAACTTTCGGTTTGGGTTACTAAGCTTTCAAATTCATGGTTGCTTCAATGCTGATGAAAAACTTGTTTCATGGAGGGCCAAAGCATATACTAAAAATCACAACCTTATGACCATGAGAAAAGAACAAAAGGGATAGAAAAATACCTACAACATTGCATAAACAGGAGATGCGAGGCTAAGTTAGTTTCAAAAGCTGAGATTCATCTCTATATTATCATAAGGAAGAGTTTCCCAAAGCTATCACATGCCACGAATTTGGAAGTTCGGGAAGAGGAGGAGGAGGTTCAAGGAGGTTGGGGTAGAATTTGAATTTAGAGGTGGGAGCCTAAGCTCTCTTCTAAAATGCCATAAGAAAACCATTCATAGAGGTGCAAGTGCAAGCTTCAAATGGAGGAAGAACCTATAAGCAGTGCAAGAATACATCATGTCTATTTAAAAAAAAATCATGGTCGACCTTTAGCCTTGTAATCACAAACGCTCAAGTAACTCATTATGTAGTACGCTAATAAACCATTATCAAAAATATTTTGCAAGATTGCATGCCTTCTCTAGCCAACCAAGCTCACATTACAAAAATAGAATAGACGTTATGTATTTGAAACTTTCATGTGGGCTACATGCCCACACCTTATTATATCTCTTGTATTGGTGCAATCTCACTTGTCAAAGGTGCCTCTAGTATATTTAATCAATCATGATTAGGGGTGTGCTGAGTGTCTATTATTTAGCTAGCTTAAGCACAATTTAATTAGTCAATCATGATTAGGGGTGTGCTGAGTGTCTATTATTTAGCTAGCTTAAGCACAATTTAATTAGTCAATGCGTGTAGATGATGCACAATTTAATTAGTCAATGCGTGTAGATGATGCACAAATATTGTTCACAAGAATTCATTTATGGATTACGGATGATGTAAATTGTTTCAAGTGACACTTTCAATTACAAGTATATAAGATGGACCTCATATGTGAACATAATGACATCAGCTACATCTTTTTACTCGAGACGCCTACATCCCAAGGCTGTTACCTTTGCTCCTATATTGATGTGCCCATTCTGGAGATTGTAAGTTGTCTTAAAAGTAAGCTTTTTACTTGAGAGAGAGAGAGAGAGAGAGAGAGAGAGAGAGAGAGAGGGGAGGGGGGGTGTTCTGCTTGTTTAAATATCTCTTCAATCCCAAAGCTACACGATCATGCCATTTGTTGATAATGATTTCTTTCCTGATTTTATTGTCTTTACATTCTTGTACCTTTTAATTCTTTGGAGGGATAGCTCTTACATCTTTGGAGGGATAGCTCATATCTTTAGAGGGATTGCATCTTGCTACTTGAACAACTTCCCGTTTGGGATTAGTTTTTGTCATGACCTTTATGACGAAATTCTAATTCTTAAGCGTAAAAATTAGAGCATAACATAGACTTGCATAAATTAAAAGTATAAAGCTTAATAAACCAAAATTAAATAAACAAGAGAGAAAAAAATAGAGATCACCGTCGACACAAGATTGGGTTGAATTCCCTCTGGATGAGTGTGGCCCTTGTACCACTCACCCATATTTATATGTATTAGAAAGCTTTATTTTCAAGAAGATAACTACAAAAATAAAGCACAGGGCTTTTGAGTTTTTGAGCATAAAATCTCTTACAAAAATATAGCAAGCTACAACTATAAAGTCTTGGGCCTACCAAAAGTATAAAATAATAATTGGTATGTACAAAGGTTTAAGGCCCTAGCCTTACAAAAAATACTAATGCCAAAATATGAAACCATAATAGGTGTTTACATATCTTCCAAATTATCTCATGGTAGTCCAACACACGTTTCACCCACGAATTAACACATAATCCGCTACTTGATCATTTCCTATATCTAAAATAATATTAGTCAGTACACATATGTGATTAATCACATTAATCTTGACTATATCATACCAACACACATAGCTGAGTAAACACATTAATCCTGGTATATGACATAAATAAAAGCCGTATGTAAAATAAAATATCCCGATATAAAATAATGGACGTCCCCATAGAGGTTATGACTAATATTCCCTCTTGCTCGGATTGCAATTAACCTCAATTACGTGGATGGTAAGAGTGCATGAGGTTTTAGTAAGAATGGGAAAAATTTTATGGCATCCATTTGGCATCTTCAATAAGATGATTCTTGAAAGTTACAAGATACTTAACATAAGTGTTGCATGTGCATATAGTGATGATCTCATGGTCAATGATAGACTTAGGTACAAGATGTTCTTCTTCATCTACCAATTCAAGAGGTTGTTCTAATATAGGTCGATGAGAAGGTAGAGGTCCTCTAAGAGGTCTCAAAAGACTAATATGAAAAGAATTATGAATATGCCAATTAGAAGGTAGCTCCAACTTATATGCATTATCATTTATCTTTGCAATTATCTTGAAAGGTTCATAAAATCTAGGAGCTAATTTTACTACAAGATTGGTCTCTATAGACTTAGTCTCCTTTTCTCAATACAAAGCAGTACATAATCACCTTCATTGAAGATGACATGTTTTCGTTTACGATTTGCGTACTTCATGTATTTTTCTTGAGCTTTTTGAATATTTAATTTTACTAAAATGAATTTGGTCAAGTTCTCTAAAATAAAAGAATCTACAACCACTATAGAATGTGAAAGTCTAGTAACAAGAGTTGGCAAAGCCTTACCATAGACTATCTTAAATGGTACTTTCTTAGTAAGCAGCATAAGAACAATTATTATATGTAGATTGTAAAAGACATGATTTAAGAAAGTCAAGAATTGCACTATTCGTTACTTCGATTTGTCCATTTGATTGAGGATGAAAAGCAGTAGAGAAATCAAGTTTTGTTCCAAGATTATCAAAAAAAGTAGTCCAAAAGTCACTATTCTCTCTATTAGAAACAATGATCTTTGGTAAACCATGATGCACAAACACTTGTTTAATGAAATAAGTAGTCAATGTTTGTTTACAAGAAATAAACTATAGTCCAAATCATATCATTCTTATTAATAGTCAAAGGAAAACCAGTAATAAAATCCATACTTATTTGGTCCATACTTTTGGTAAGCCCAAGAATTTATATTTGTAGCTTGCTATATTTTTATAAGAGCTTTATGCTCAAAAAATCAGAAGCATTGTGCTTTGTTTTTGGAGTTATCTTTTTGAAAAGAAAGCTTTCTAATACATATAAATATGGGTGAGTGGTACAAGGGCCACACTCATCTAAGGGCCACATATAAATATGGGTGAGTGGTACAAGGGCCACACTCATCTAAGATTCAACCCAATCTTGTGTTGATGGCAGTGTTCTCTTCTCTATTTTCCATCTCTCTTATTTATTTGATTTTGTTTATGAAGGTTTATGCTTTTAATTTGTGCAAGTCTATGTTATGCTCTACTTTTTGTGCTTGAGAATTAAAATTTCTTCTCCAAGTGTCTAAAGATCCTGATAGTAGTATCAGACCTTTAGGAACCAATCAAAGAGAAGGATTTTTTGGAAAAATTCAAAAGTAAAATTTTAGGGAATTATTTGGAGAAAACAAGGTCAAGGATTTGATTTTTGGTAAATATTAAAGTTTTAGACAAAGGAGGAATACTTGCACAGAAAGGCTAAAGAATTAGGACACTGTCAAAAATTGTTGGTGAAGTAAAAGGTTGATTTCCATACCATTGGGCAATAGCACAAAAATTAGAGCATAACATAGATTTGCATAAATTAAACTTTAATTAACAAAATTAAATAAATTTAGGACCGACTTATAACCATGGAAGAATCTAGCTTGAGGCATGTTGGTGATAATATTTGGCTAGCCCTACGGTATGAAAGGTATACGCAATGTAGTTCTTCATGCGAGGCCTTCCTTTAAAATGTCTTGGGCCCTTATCCTAGTAGTTATAGTTTTCTCAAACACAAAGGCACAGAGGGTGGAACCTAAAATCCTATCCCTCAAATTCAAGCAGAAGTGACCTGCACCCTTTGATTTGCAGAATGAGTGCCAAGACCACATAACATGACCTTCTTGGTATGTGATAGGATATTATGTCTAGAAATCATAGCATGATTCTTAGAGAGTGGGATTTTCATGGATGACATGTTAGCCAAGGCAAGGTTTGAGAGTGTGAAATTGAAGTCAATGTAGAGGTTACATGCATTGAAGCTTTTGGAGGTACCTTCAAGGTTGATGGTTCTCACTAGGTCATGGGCCATTTTATCATGGTCTAAAGGCGTTGTTTTTTGGTCATCTTATGGAGAACATTATGAGCCTCCAAAAGAAAGACTCAATCAAAGGGAATAGTCATGGGACCTTCTTGCATAGTTGCTATTTGACGGAAGCCACGCTCGGTTTTTAACATTTTGGCCGTAAATTACTTGCAAATTTTTAAAATGCCTATCAAAAATGACACTAAATATAAAAGAACTTGCTATATTTCACCAAAACCCGTCAATTTTAAAAGGGTGCTCATAAAAAATAAAGCCTGGACCCAAGGGTAGAATTTCTTTTTTAATTTTGATTCTTAAAAATTAAGATTTGGTTTTTGATTAATATATAATATTGTGTGTGTGTGTGTGTGTGTGTGTAAGAAAGAGTATTTGGCTCATAACATAGTGCCTGTACTCTTTGAAAAAAGTTGCCTCTAATAATTTAGAAAGAGAAAGACAAAAATAGAACCATAGATATTTTTATTTTTGGTGATAAATATTTCCATGGATTCAAATTTGAAAGGAACATATTAACAGTGTGATTTATTGCACTTTCTTGTGATTATTCTTTTTTTTTTGTACAAAGAAATATATTCTAGCTTGTGGATGTTCTCCTCTTTGTCACTATCATCACCATCACTATCTATGGTAATGTTGTGTACCTTACCAATTCTATGTGTTTACTCTTCCTCCCTTATTTCAATTGTTTGATTATTTGTTTTATATACATTTTCAACTATTTAATTCTTTCTTGATAAGGTTTTATCCAATAGGAACCACTTAGAAGATAGGCACGTGCAAATATTATTGCCTACTAAAGAATACTTTAAATAGAATTTCCAAAACATCAATGCTATATCAAAAATATTTGCGAGAGTGAGACAAACTCTGTTCTTGAGATCATTCGTACCATATTGCATGTAAATTTCTTTTCCCATCGAAATATCGTGTGCACTAATATTATGTGACACATTTTTATAATGAGGCTTGTCTAGATCTTTCATACAATAACCTATTAAACCATAAAATGTGTGCATATTTTTTTCCCCTTAACGCTCTGAATTCCACAAATAGGATTCTTACTATCCCATCCAAGATACTTTTTGATGAGTTTATTAACTGAAATAATAAACTTTGCATGAATTCTAATTACCATTTGATAGTGAAGATGGAAAATTGTACCCCCTCTTTTCAATGAGCAACTACTAACAAGGCATTCTTTTGTGATAAAATAATGAAGGTTATTTAGTAATGCTTCATCAATATCACTACCACCTATTGATATTGTCACACTTTGAAGTTGACATTAGGTTGATCATACAATGCATCTCATTAGATAACTTCTTTAGACCACTATTTTTCTTTGCTTCTATGCTTGAAACCTCATAAATTGTTTGAATTAGTAAATTTTTCAAACCCTAATTCTCTTGCTCTTTTTTTCGTTTTTGACATTTCACTACATCATAGGCAGAGAGAGTAAAGAATATACTAACATGCTCAAAAATGCTAAGGAAAAAGCTATGGTTTACATTGATCATTCTAAGATGCTTGGAGAAAGAGATGGAGAGGACTGCCTTATGAAAGACCATTGATCTTTGAGCACTAATGATCTTCTCCTCCTGCAGGTTCTGTGGTTGCACCCAACATCCTAGCCATGTACGAGTCTCACTTTGGTATCCCCATGGCAGGCGCTGTCATAAATGGTATAAACATCCGACTTGATGCTCGCACCATCTCATTTCTTCTGCAACATTCTGCTACCAAAGTCATCCTAGTAGACCAAGAGTTCTTTGCATTGATTGATGAGGCTCTGTAGAGGTTGGCAAAGGAGGGGTCTGGCTTCAAGCATCCTCTTCTAATTGTTATCGAAGATGACAATTGCCCAAAAGCATCTCTTCTTGCTGCTCTAGGAAGGGAGCACAAAGTATGAGGATTTCTTACAATCCGCGGACCCATTGTTTGCATGGATTTCTCCAAAAGATGAGTGGGAAAGCATTTCCCTCTCCTATACATCAGGCACCACATCAGCCAAGTCATGGACAAATAAATGTCCATTTGCTACAGCTGACAGAACAAAGGTCCTTATATGTGCTGGCCGACAACCACCTGGACTCTCCACAAGCCTTCCCTGCCCATACAAGTAGCACAAGCTCGTGAGTCTAGCCCAAAACGGGTTCTTTATCTGCCTCTCCCTAGATCAGATGACCTCATTGACCGGTTAGAAAGAGCAAAATATTTCACGAAGATAGATTTACGTACTGGCTATCACCAGATACGTATTCATGTGACAGGCATGTCGAAAGAACCGCCTTTCGGACTAGGTATGGCCATTATGAGTTTCTCGTATTACCTTTTGGGTTAACCAATGCTCCAGCCACTTTCCATGAACGATCTTTTTCGTGAACATTTGGAAAAATTTGTGGTTGTATTCCTGGATGATATTTTGATACATAGTCATACTCTTGAGGATCATGTTAGACACCTCAGATTGTCTTATCTATTTTAAGATAGACTCGACTATATGCTAAATTAAGTAAATGTCAGTTTTTCATGACAGACATCATTTACTTGGGAACACAAGATCACTAGAGATGGGTTGAGCATTGACTATGACCGAGTTCAGAAGGTTCTGGACTGGCCTATACCGTGAAAAGTGAAACAACTTCGTTCTTTCCTCGGTTTTTGTTGTTTTTCTTTGAAAATCTGTGCGAGAGTACTCTCAGCTCACACTACCGATGACCGACTTGTTGAAAGGTCGTGGATGTAAGTCAAATCAACCTATCACTTGGAATAACGAGTTAGATATGGCCTTCAGACTTTTGAAAGATAAAGTCAAGGAAGCACCTATCTTAGCATTACCCGCGGCCTTATGTTCTTGAAACTGATGCTAGTGACTATGCCATCGGGGTTGCTCTATTTCAAGATGGTAAACCTGTTGCTTATGAAAGTAAAAAGCTAGACAACACTCAATCTCGTTGACCAACCCTTGAGAAAGAGCTTTATACTGTGATTCATGCTCTCAAGGTTTGGAGACATTATTTATATGGCTCCAAGTTTGTGGTATTGACTGATCATCAGTCAATCAAGTATGTGTGTGATGCGGATGATTTGAGGAAAGCTCGTTGGACCGAGTTAATGCAAGATTTTGATTTTGAGATTCGTTATCATAGAGGGTCCATGAATAGTGTTGCAGATGCGCTTAGTCGAATTAGAGAGGTGAATACTTTGTTGTTCACCAAGATTTCTACTGACTTATTTCAGTGATTGAGAGGGCTTTACAGGACTGATAGTTATTTTGGTCCATTTTGGCAGAAGATCCAGGACGGGAGCTCATTGATTGACCAAGACTCGATGACTGAACAGCCTACCATTTAGGCTACAGGTGGCCAGTGGATGATTCGGAATGGTTTAGTATTCCGCAATGACAAAATTTGTGTACCACAGACCCCGGACATTCGGTCCAAGATTCTTAAGGAGTGTCACGATGCCCCTTTTGCTGGACACCGTGGGGTACACAGGATGCTATCGTTAGTGAAACACACTTTTTGAAGATTATGTTCTCAAGTGTCAAGTTTGTCAAGCAAATAAAGCTGAACGCTTTAGACAGGCTGGGTTGTTGCATCCTTTGCAAATCCCAGGTAATAAATGGGAAAGTATTTCCATGGATTTTATTACCAGATTGGCAAGAACACATCAAGGCCACGATTCAATTTGGGTTGTGGTAGATCGCTTGACAAAAATGGCTAGATTTTTACCGACCTGGAAGACTATTACAAGTACGCAATTAGCACGACAGTTTATCGAGTAATTATTTAGACTGTACGGGTTACCACAGGACACAATGATAGGGACTCTAAGTTTATGATTGATTTTTGAAAACTTGTTTTTGAGAAGTTGGAAACAACTTTGAATTTGAGTTCCATTTCAGATCATCCTCAATCTAATGGCCAGACTTCATGGGAGGATTATCTTCCTATGTTAGAATTTGCATATAACAATACTAAGCATACGAGTACAGGTTTTAGTCCTTTCATGCTTATGTATGGTTTTCAACCTAGATCACCTGTTACAGTAGGATTCTCAGGACTTCAGCATGATGGAGCACATAGATTTTTGCAAGATATGCAGGAAATGTTACAAGTTGCGAAGGAATCTATTAGAAGTGCTCAAGACCGAGACAGATTTTATTCTAATAGACATCGTTCACCCAGAGAGTTCTCTGAAGGAACGATGGTGTATTTGCGAGTTCCGAAAGATTCCGAGACTTTACAGACTCCGAAATTATCCCCTAGATACTGTGGACCATTTCGTATTATACGACGGATTGGTTCACTTGCATATGAACTGGATTTGCCTTCTAATGTGAAAGTTCATCCTGTATTTCATATCAATAGACTTAAGAAAGTACTGGGTGGAACAAACCAGTTAGTTACTCCTCAAGAAATCATAGATGTTCAGGACATGACATTTGTTCCACACGAACATGAAAAGATTCTTAGATTTCGTGAAAAAAGATTGCGTAATAGGCTTATCACGGAATACAAGATTAAGTGGAAGGATCGTGTTGAGGAGAACGCTACATGGGAGACATTGACTACTCTTCAGAGAGATTACCATGGCTTTTTAGTGAGCACAGGAGAGTGAGCTCTTAGAGGAAGGGGAGTATGTCATGTGCACAGTGTGTATCTATCGTGTGGTGCTACACGCACACAAGACTAGCTTCGAGGTTTGGAGAAGCTTGGAGCTAGGCAAGCTAATTGGCGAGCTCAGTTAGGGATAGACTAACGGGAAGGCACCCAAGTATGGACGGGCGGGCGCCCAAGTGTGAGACGCCGATGACCGGCCAAGAGCCTATAAAAGGGTGGCCAAGGTTAGTCATTAGTCATATAGAGTCTCGCGTGATTTGTGAGAGCTCTATGGTCTGGAGCCTGACGTGCACCTGCTTCATGCAACCGAGACCGGCAGCAGTCTTCTCGAGGCCCGCGAGGGTAGCTTCGTGGCGATATGGGACGTCGCGAGGTAGAGATTGGTCGGTACGTCCATCTAGTTAGCTCAGCTCGTGGCTCGGTGGGGACAGCCAAGTCTGTGGGCTTGCCCACAGCTGTCATGGTTGGGAGGTGAGTCAGGCCTGCACCCCCTTCTTGTTTGTTTGGTTTGTTTGCAGGTTTCGAGTCTCGTACCAGGAGCGTTCTACGAGGAGATCCTATGGGGATTTGACAACAGGTAACCCTAAGATTACTTTCGTTCATAGCACAGTTCTTGATCATAGTTCTTGCATGGATTGTAACTTTAGTATAGCAGTTTTCGGGCCCAATGATCTCATACGTATGTATGGATCAGGCTTGGGGAAACCTGTACATATCCTATTTGATCCTGGTAGCACTCTCAATTTTATTAATGCCAAATTGGTGCAGATATTGGGAGTGACCAAGTGATCATGTCTACCATGCGAACCTGGCAGTGGAGCATGGACAGATTTGGGACATATGTGTGACCCAGCTACCTATATGTACCCAGAGTTATTTCGATAGTCTAGATTTTTTGTTGATGAATCTAGATAGGGTAGGCATTATTATAGGTAAAGAATTGTTTCATAACCATGTGTCCATGTAAACTGCAAGGATCATACATTGTCTTTTCTACTGGAAGATCCTCCAATTTGTCTTGAGGGTGATTTTGGAGTCCCACCCTCTACTCTGCAAAACTTCATTATATTATACAGAGTTCGTATTTCGATTATGAAGTCAATGTGTTCTTGATCTTCTTTCATTTATGTTACTTCTAATTTTATGTCTAGTAAGTTAGATGTTTGGGAGACACTTGAGTTAGAAAACATCAAAGTAATGTTCGCTAATGTTTTTCTCGTAGAGTTACCTCATGGTTTACCGCCCAATCAATCAGTTCCATAGGATTGAGTTGATTCCAAGGTCTCAGCCCCTGAGTATTGCACCTTACAGGTTAAGTCAACTAGAAGAGGATGAGATTGCGTGGGACAGTTGTTGGAATATATTAGGAAGGGACAGATTCGACAGAGTAAATCCCCGCTCAGTTTGAGTTCCTCTAATCATCCTCAATCCAACGGGCAAACGGAGAGGGTGAATCACGTTTTGGAGGATATGCTTCGTGCATACGACTCCAAGAGGAGATGCTAGCCAGAGGTAGAGATTCTATCAGGAGTTCTTTGGATAGAGCATGGTTTTATGTTGATAGACAACGTTCGCCGGGGGACTTATCCAAGGAAATGCTCGTGTATTTGCAAATACCCAAGAGTTTAGAGACCTTATGAATGGGGAAGGTTGGGAAGTTACTCCCTAGGTACTATGGATCCTTCAAAAGATCGGAGAGGTAGCCTATAGACTAGAACTGCCTCAGAATGTGAAAGTTCATCGTAGTCTTTTCATGTTAGTAGATTGAAAGAGATACCGGAAGTTGACGATAGCATTGTGACTCCTCAAGAACTTATTGAGGTTGAGGACTTGTCCTATGTTCCAAATGAACCGGAAGCTATGGTTGATTTCAGGGGAAAAAAACTTAGAAATAAGTTGATACCTGAGTATAAAATTAAGTGGAAACATAGGGCAAAGGATGACTTGACTTGGGAGACAATTGCTAGTATACAACATAGGTTCCCCGGTTTCCTTGCTTAGACAGATTTTGTTTCAAAGAGGAAGGGAAGCATGCTATGTACCTGGAGCTAATCCTCGGATTAGCATGCCTAATCCAATAGGGTTAGGGGACCCTCCGATTAGGAGATAGTAGGCAAATACAGAGGGCTAAGGTTCAAAATTAATAAAACAATGCTATTGGCTATCTATAGCAAGTTAGCTATTTGTAGCAGCAGTTATAACTATATAGATGCCTTCGGTTATTTGGTAGTCAATTGTGCGTTGCACTTTTGATGGGTATGTGCATGGACTAGAGTTTCTACTACTGCCATGGACATGGCAGATTGCAGATAGTCTTACCGAGGGCCCCTATGGGCAGGCACTAGTGGTATGGGATGCGAGTGCTATCTGGAAGTATCTGTGGAGTGGAACCTTAGTCCCTGGCTTGAGGGTGGATCAAAGTACTGATCCTCAGTTGGGTGATGCGCTTGCCTGCACCCCTTTCTCTAATCTTGTGTTGGACTGTGTTTAGGAGACAAGCCTGGGAGGCCTCTTATAGGAGATGACAACAAATTGCCACACCACCTGACCTCGAATCAACACTTGTGCATCCACAAGCGTTCGCATAGCTATTTGCATCCGCTCAAAGCCTTTCACATCCTGGACAGCTTTGGCTGGGATTCCCACTTGTAAATGTTCAGGGAGGCTTGAACGGGACGTAGAGGTCACTGTGGATGCATATGCTTGAGCCTTGGAACAAGATGTATAAATTTTAGATCAATCATCAAAAAGAGATGCTCAAACAGAAAATTATACAATTAAGTTCCATTTAAGAGAGTAAATTAATTTAGCCTTGAATAACTCAGGCAGCAGCCACCTGGGAGCATAACCAACCTGCATCTGATTCCCATAACTGTTCGAAAATGTTTAGATACAGCTTATCGGTAGATACCACTGTTGAGAATTGGAAACTCATTAATTCCTGACTGTAGAGTAGAGGAGTAAAATAAGATTATGATCAGGCCAGCAAGCTTCTGACAATATAATCAGTCTAAGCATAATACTCCTATACAAGGGAAAGGGCTGCAAGGGCTCCCATGGGCTGACATGGAAATATGGGTACAATGCAGACTGAACCATCAAGTGGATAAGGCAACTTAAAAAATGAGTCAAACATCACTATATTTGTTGATTAGCCTACCTAAATCCCCGCACTCTTCAAGCTTTGGCATCCACTATAAGTTATATAGACTGGAAGATTAGTACTCATATTGTGTGAAACCTCATAACGTACTTGTTATTGCTAATGTTCCATTTATATGGAGATTCTGTATTTTAAAGTACATCTGAATATTAATGGCCATACTATAGTCTTTTTGATAGGTTGGAAAGTTTCAGTGACCCCATTCTCTACTTAATTGCATGATGCCATGACAATGTAAAATAAACTTCTAGCAGATGTGTTTGAACTTTGTTCAGGTGACAGCGAACGGCATCTATTCAGCTATTGCAGAACATGGCGTGACGCACTTGTGTGCTGCTCCAATTGTCCTAAACACCATTATCAATGCACCAGCTTCTGACAAAATTCCTATCAAAGCGGGTGTGCACCGGCCTCTGTTTTAGAAAAGATGGAGATGGAGGGATTTAAAGTTACACATATCTATGGCCTCACAGAGACATATGGCCCGTGCATAATCTGTGCATGGAAGAGTGAATGGGAAAGCCTGCCTTTAAAGGAGCGAGCACGGCTTAAAGCACGCCAGGGTGTGCGTTCTACTGGGCTGGAGGGCCTTGATGTTGTTCACAGAGGCACTGTTACTGCTGTTCCTGCAGATGGAACAACTATAGGTGAAATTGTGATGCAGGGAAACATGGTTATGAAAGGTTATTTGAAAAACCCAGAAGCAACAAAAAAAAGCTTTCAGGGGGGATGGTTTCACACAGGTGATCTGGCTGTAAAGCATCCTGATGGCTACATTGAAATCAAAGACACAGAGAAAGATATTATTATATCTGGAGGAGAAAATATAAGCAGTTTGGAGGTTATCAACATCCAAATGTGCTTGAAGCATCTGTCGTAGCACAGCCTGATGAAAAATGGGGGGAGTCTCCATGTGCATTTGTCACTCTCAAACAGGGCATGAGTCTCCTGCTCAGGTCAAGGACATTATAAACTTCTGCCGCTCCAATACGCCACATTTCATGGTCCCAAAGTGTGTAATTTTTGAACCACTACCTAAGACAGCAACAGGAAAGATTCAAAAGCATGTCTTGCAATCACGGGCAAAGACCTTGAATCTGCTTTCTTTGTCAAGAAGCAAACTGTAAATCTTTTTGGTATTGATTCACTGACATAAGTTGTTGTGATGGATTGTTGCAAGGTGCAAGTCATAATAACTGTACATTGTATGCTAAAATTCATATAGCAATGCAATGGGAGCTGCATTAGGTACTTAAATAGAGATAACAATGCGAGCTTGGTTTTCTTGTCGTTACAATCAACATGAATTAATCACTCTCCGAAAGTGTAAACAAGATTTTAGCACATTTTACCTCATGCACTGAGAAAGGCTTAAACTTAAATTTCCTCTCTTGTTTTTTTGGGTTGTAAAATTGGATGCTGTCTGTTGAGTTGCCCTCGGCCTAGGCAACTGCGGTATTTTTGTCAACATTTTAAAGTAAGGGAAATTCATCATGTTGTCCTCTCATACACAAGCTGGACCTTGTCACATGCTGTACTTGGGCCTTTTATACCATACTTGTAAATCATTTGCATATGGTAGCTTTAGGGTAGAAATGACTACAGGTCTCCCACGTGAAAACAATTCAGGAAAATCAAGGTCGCATGTGGATAATGTGCACTTTTAGTATCTACCTCTCAGTTTTGCACTTGGAAAATGAATGGAGTAATTACAAGCTGGGACTAATCCTCAATGCCTACATTTTTTGGCGGCCTGTGTGAACAAGTGGAGGACCAGTTTTGTTCATTGACCTGGATGGTATCTTGGGCGGGCACTCTTTTTAGGGTGGGCAGGACAATTTTAAAAGCACCGCGCTGACCAGGTTGACTAGCCTGCAGAAACTCTTGGTACACCTTCTTGCAACCTATCTCCAGCGCGTTGAACCTAATAAAGCCAACTCCATGCTATTCCATCACTAAAACCATTGTCTAGCTTGTTATCTAGGATTAGGTGTCTAACTACTCATTCATGGCTTCTCCCCAAAATAGGGGCCTTACAAACATGAGCTATCTAGAACCTTACAAAAACCACCAATGGCAGATCATTGATGTTTATAACATTTATAAGACTATAAAAGCAGGTCTCGTACATCAGATTGCACATTTATAAGACTATAAGCAGGTCTCGTACATCAGATTGCACTATTCAACCTTCAGCAAACCATACTAGGGTTACTGCTCACACTCAGTTATCAGCCAACATGGGGCCCTGCAGACCCAGTGTGCTGGAGATAAGATAGAAGACAATTTAAGAGAGAGGCGATGATTACGGCATTCGAGAAACCCCTCCCAAAGGGGATAATCTCATATTTCAATGTAAATTTAACGAAAATTTGAGCTTGTAAAATAAGGGTTGCTGATAACCTCAAGCAAACTCATGCAAAAACATGAGGCACATAAGCTTTAAAAGACAGAAAGTTACAACACATTAAGATAGAACTTGGTTACCATGTGCTGTAACCCAAACAAAATCCTCCTCATTCTCTCTCAATACATAGGGATACATTAAGCCCCATCCTCGACATACAACAGCACACAAGCTGCCGAAGTGCATGTCCTGGGTTCGAGCCTACAGTAACCCAAAAAAAAACCTCACAATTTTATTTTGTTTTTAAACTATGCATGACCTCAAGGGCGAAGATGTGGTTTACTCCATCTCGAATTAGATACAGATTATGCGAAAGCATGGTAAATTAGAAGGGCGAACATGTGGTTTGCTCCACCTCTTTGAGATTGATGCTGCCCGAGCATCTGTAACTAAGGATTTGATTTACATAGGGATGGAGGGACATGCTGAGAACACGAGTCACGAGGGAGGGAGGGAGGGAGGGAAGGAGGGAGGGAGGTTACCTGGAGCAAAAAAAGAACACAGAGGAGTCCCTTCTCAACATTAAGGGACATTGGTCCCCGGTCTTGTTGAAGCGCTTGAACTCCTCCTTGAAGGTTGAAACCCTCGAACCAGCGCTGGATTACTGGTGCGAGGTCATGGGAGGTGCACACGCCTCTCTTCCTTGCGGAGCCACACCTCCTGGAGGGCCTCCCGCAGTCAGGGAGCCTTGCTTCTGCTGCTGCGAATCTCCTCCTCCTCTTTCTGGTTAGCGACAACAAGAGCATAAGGGCCTCCTTGGGCGAGAGAAGTAGGCCAGGGAGAAGTAGAACTCTGCCGTGGGGTCAGCCAGGCGGCACCTGGCCCCGTCATCGCTCTCGAACGCGAGAAGATCCCGTATGAAGATCTTCACGCGGAGCCTCAGGCCATCGGGAGATCGCGATTCGCCACTGATGTAGGTAAAATATGGACCCTGAAAAGAGTGCCTTCTTTAATGCTTGCGATCGAATCGATCGCAGGTCAAATTGGCATTTGGCTTTCTTGTAAGTTGTAAACCCGGGCATGGAGAGCTCACTAGAAAAACGGGACGACGTTGGAAAGTGGGGCTGGGCCCAAGCAGTGGCTTGCGAGTCGAAAGACTTAACCGACAGCGACGGGGCCCGCGACCGCTAACGCTGTCCGTTGATGGAAATGACTGGGGAGGATGGAAACGTGCAGTGGCAGCCCGAGTGGGACATTAAATGGCACTCACAAGTTGCGACGTGCATAATTTGAAATGGAATCTATATTCATGGCGCTAATTTGAAAGCCCGCGCTAGGGTGGGCGAATTGATCTCTCTCCTCCTACAAGTGTTGCCAACCCCAAACCAAAAATGCATTTTTGCCTGCATATAGGTGCCCCAAATGTAAACCCGGGCACGTCCGGTATCTCCACCTCAGTTAAGGGCTGACTGCGCGCAAGGATTTGGGCATCCTGGCAAGGTCATGTGGCAGGTTCGTATGAAGGGGGAGTGATTGAAGAAATGGCACACGCTCACCTATGTGTAAGCATACTGATCAATCAAACGAGCAGATAGGCTTGCTCATGATGAGCGACCACGACAAAGTATACTATGACGAGGATTTAAATGAGACTCCACGCAAAGAAGCCATAGAAGATAAATTGTTATTGGGAAGTATTGGGGATTCAATAGATGTTGATTTCCACCTCCTTAATCAATGCCCAACAGCTAATAACAGATTTTCCCCCTTCAGTGAGTCTGGTGAGGACAAAGATGCCTCTTGTGACAACATGGAGATGGAGGATCTTTTTTATGGCAATGGCTTTTTGCCAGTCGTGCAGTCGATTCAGGAAATTGACACATTCGCCTTTATGTCTCCAAGGTTCTTTTTATTTAGGGGGATTAGGTACATTGGTGTGAACACTTGGCCCCAACCTTTGCCTTGAGGCCCGAACTCGGTAAAGGGGTGGGAAGGCTTGGCCGGGAGATCGGCAAGAAAAAGCGCTTCATCGGCACAATCTATATCAACACTTCTACATCGACATGCAGTTGTGTGTCAGGATAGGTCAGCTAATGTTGTGAAAATATAGATTTTGTTTTGTTGAACACGTGAAGTTTGGGCTGACAATCAAAACCAGTGAGAAGTCAGTCAGATAGGTTGCCAACCTGCCTCTATAGCCCATATCCAAACACACCACGATGAGGGAGCTACCACCCAGCACAAAACACCAAATGAAAGTACCAGTCCACTCAGCTGACGTCTCCTGATCTTCAACTGACACAAGCAGATACTTGAGCACTCTCCAAACCCTTCAAAATAGCCCAGCTGACTACTCTAGTGGTCCTCCTAGGTCATCTTTGATCTCCCAAAGCTTTGATCTTCACTTATAAAACTTTAGCAACCCTTAGTTAACTACCTCCTAGGTCATCTTTGAAATCCCAAAGCTTTGATCTTCACTTATAAAACTTTAGCTACCCTTAGTTAACTACCACCTGATCACAAACTCTCCCAGCTGACACACACTGGTCAGATGTTCACTGGTCAGATGTTGATTGTATGCTGATTCAAGTTTCGGATGCTGACCCCAACCAAAAAACTATTCACCAAACTTCCTAAGAGTTTCTCTAGTACCAGCAAACTACAAGAACTTGCTTCTAGACTCCACTAAGCCTGTCAAGCACTCCCCAACTGACCTTCTGCTGACTATCTATTGATTGGGAACTCACCCACCTATCCTCTTATGTTGATTCAATCCTAAGATTTCAACCCTCCAGTGCTCGCTGCATCTCCAATCCCTCAAATACTTCAAATCCCACTAGGACTCAACTCCCTACACTCACAATTGACAGTACTGACACCCTTTTGACTCTGGAATGCCTTTCCCTTCAATTCTACATGACTACTGACACAACTGATTTATTGACTTGACTCAAAATCTCTTCTCTCCAACCCAAAAAAAACTAGATTTACCATCAAATATCCTCTATAAATTCCTTTTGGTACTCAACGGATCCCGCTGACTCTCTTCTAACCTGACACACACCTAGACCACTAGCAGTGCCCCCCTGATACATCATTGTTTTGGTGCCCCCACCTGAGGAGGGCTTTGAAGCACCCTTCAGTGTATTTGCAGGATTGAAAGTTTTCACTAGAACTGATGGCAGCCACATGATGACATATCATGTGTTCCATGGACATGGTGGAGAGGATCCAAATGAGTTCTTGGCGGGAATGGAATTGGCAACATCCTTTACCTTTGGAAAGGATAGAGATAAGAATAAGTTGACATTATTGTCTAGGTTGCTGAAGGAAGATGCCAAAAGGTGGCTGCAGACATGGAGAGATCAGCTAAATCAAGGGCAGGCATATAAAGACATCAAAGTGGCCTTGGTGCCACATTATAAGCAGGGTGAATCCCCAGATTCTTTGTGGCAAGAAATTCAAAAGTTAAAGCATAACATGTCTGATGTGTTTGATAGATTTATGGACCATTTTGAAGACCTATGGGGAAGATGGGACACTTCTTTGGGAAGAACAGAGCACTCGCATGTTCTACTTAAGAAAGACATGTTTATCCAGTCCCTTCATGTAGATCTAAAGGAGAAAGTGGAGTTGAAGAGACCCGAAACCTTTGAAGAGGCCTGAGAATAGCCAGAGAGAAGGAGTGGAAGCTATAGAGGTTGGCTCTAAAGGAGAGGGAAGTTTAGACTGAAAGAAGGCCAACTACCCCTAGGGAGAGAAGAGCAAAAGGAGCTGCTCTAGTAGTCCTGGTGGTTTTTGATCAGCTGATGCAAGGTATTAATCATCTGACTTAGCAGATGGAAAATTTGAATTTGAATCTATTGCAAGGAGGCATAAATGCCCCTAGGGTAGGAGATAGAGATGGTATGAGAGGCAGGGAAAGAGGAGGCCCAAACATGAATGTTCAGTGTTTTAATTGTATGGAGAGGGTATATCTCCCTTGTGACCTTATCCCAGGAGGATGGGAGGTGATGTTTATCCCTTGGCACCTACGAGAGAGGAAAGGCAAGGATGTCAGGAGAGCAGAGGAGATGCCAAATTAGCTGGGTGCCATGGGTCCAAAGCAGCCAATAAATGGACCAAGACAAGGATAAGTTATCTTGATTGGAGTGGAAGAGGAAGTAGACATTTTAGCCAATAAAAGGACTAGAGGGGAAGAGGTGGAGGATGAACCAGGGCCATCTAGGAGGAAGAGGTGGAGGATGAACCAGGGCCATCTAGGAGGAAGAAAGGAAAGAAAGTGGAAGATCAATCCAAGAAAGGTAAGAAGAAGACCATGTCCAAAAGACACATTGGCATGTACGATTTTCCTTTGGGTGTCCATGAGGAAGAGTATGATTTAATGAAAATCCTTCAACAGAAGGGTCCTAGTCTAACATGGCCCCAAATTTTGCAACTAAACTCAGGAGGACATGGAGTAAGCTGGTCAGCACGAGACACCCCATGAAAGAGAAGAAGGGAGGTCAGATTAATATAGTGCAGGTGAAGGGAGATAAAGATTATTTGCTAGTTATGGATGCTTGGGTGAACAAACACAGAGTACCCAAAGTATATATTGATGGCAGTGCACAAGTTTGTGTAATGACCTAGCAGACAATGGGTGGAGGCTTTAAGATTGAAGGTTGGAGCCCCATCAGAGTTTAGAGTTCGAATGCCAAATAGTGCAAAAGTCAGATGTCTAGAAATTGTAAAGAAGCTGTGGGTGAATGTTTTGGGACTAGAAGCAGAATTAGATGTGCATGTGATGCTAGCAAAGTCTGAAGCATATCCATTAATTGTTGGGAGGCCAGGCTGATTGCCATGAGGGAAGGGTAGGACTGGTGAGAGGACATCTAATTTTGGGCTTGGAATAGCTTGTGAGAAAACATCTCAGATATGATATGGCTAAAGGAAGGGAGTTGATTCCAGAGAGTAGTACATTAAAAGAAGATGAGTAAACCAGCTCCATAGAGGATTCAGAAACATAGGATGTCAATTTAGACAATGATGGGGAAGAGGTCTGTTGGACCCTGATTTTGACCTTATGTGTATGTTTGTACAGCTATGTATAGAGGAAGGGAAGGAGCTGAAATCTAAAGTTGAAGTACAGCCATGTAGAGAAGAAGTGTTACAAAAGATGTTGGCCAAGGATCTAACTGAGACTGAGAGGAAGGAGTATATAAGTATGTTGTAGAAATTTCCAGACTTGTTCATCTCCTCTTATACAGAGGTTAGGGGAGTGTCTGCATTGCAACATCAGATCTAGCAGAAGCCAGAGGCTAGACCAATTGTATAGAGGTTGAGAAGATTGGGAATTGTACAACAGCAGAGGTGTTGAGAGAGGAGGTGGATAAACTATTGAAAGCAGGTTGATAATTATGAATGGGCTTCACCAGTAGTAATCACCCCAAAGAAGAATGGTAAATAGAGATTATGTGTTGATTTTAAACCTCTAAATGTAGTAACCAAAAGAGATCATTACCCACCACTGCCTTTCCAAGATGAGATTTTGGTTAGTGTGGTTGGACAGATGAGATTTTGGTTAGTGTGGTTGGACATAAAAGATATAGTGTATGTGATGGATATTCAAGATACTTATAGATCTCAATTGCTCTAGAGTACCAGAGGAAAACCACCTTTATTACCCCCCGAGGGTGTTTTGCTTACAGGGTTATGCCCTTTGGGCTAATAAATTCCCCTGCAATTTTCAAAGGTTTATGAATTTGGTGTTTGAGCCCTATCTAGGGTCCTTCATCAGAGTGTTTATTGATGATTTTTGTATCTACAGTGGTAGATGGATCCATTGTGAGAAGCTGAGGTTGGCTTTAAAGAGACAATGATTTAGGTGGGTAGCATAATCCAGATAAATGTCATTTGGCTCAAGCCAAGGTGACTCTTCTTGGTCATGTGGTTTCAGAGAATGAGATTGAAGTTGATCTTAAAAAGGTGAAAGCTTTGCTTTTATTGGAAGCTCCTCAAGATGCGAAGCAATTGCCGACTTTTACCCACAAGGTGAGATATCTTGCCAAGTTCATCTTTCTTTTGTCTCAAGATTTATATCCATTATAGATTTACTTTGAGTACTTTGCCAGTGATCATGCCTCTCTGGACTGGGGCAGAGAATTTTATATAAACCCTAGTGTGGGTGAGGATGTTGTGGGAGTAGTAATGTTGTTACCGGAGGGGAAGGAACATTCTTATATGAGGCCTATATATTTTGTTAGCAGAACAAAGATACAAGGGCAGATGACATATTCTGAGGCGGGCAGAGTAGGTGTGATGGTGGCTGTGCTATTCTTACCCAGTATTCTCTGCTTCCTCATCTGATCCAGTCAGACATTCCTTCTAAGAGATTGTCCAAGTGGTTGATTTAACTGCATGAGTTTTAGTTTACTTGCATGGTGGAGGATAGCTCTAGGGCTACACTAGTTAGTATTCTAACATATAGGTAGAATCCAGTGGTGTTGAAGGAGGAAACAATGGCAAAGAAGAAGGTGCCCAAATGGAAGGACCCAGAAACAGGGCTGTCGGATGCTTTCACTCTATTCTTTGGATGGGGCTTTTAAGAGGAGCTCAGGAGTGGAAAGTGGAGGAATAGTCTTATTGAATCCAGAAGGTAAAGAAGTATTTAAAGAAGGGATTAAATTGTAGGTGCAAGCCAACAATGAAGCTGAGTATGCTACCTTTGAGTATGGGCTTTAGCAGTGTATCAAGAAGGGAATCAGAAGACTTATCATCAAAGGAGATAGCTTGTTGGTCATTAGACAACTTCAAGCTGTTTGGAAAGCAAAAAAAACCCTAAATTTAAAGAATGGAATTTTCAAATAAAAAGGATTTTGCATAGATTTTAGGAAGTACAGATACATGTGAAGAGGAAGCTAAATCAAGCTATAGATGCATTAGCAAAAGTGGGGTTGGGCAAGGATATGGAAGTGCATGTTATCCTTGTTGCCCATCCCATCTATGTTGGAAGGAAGAATTTACAAGAAATTGAAGATCTTTTACACACAGGTCTTGTACCTGCAAATTTATCCAAAAGGCAAAAATATGGTTTTATAAGGAAAGCTTTACAGTACACTATTTTGAATAATCAACTGTATATGAAAGGCAAGGACTTGATTTTGAGGAGAGTTCCAAACAAGGAGGAGACCTTTGCCATTATGGCCTCCTGCCATGAAGGGATATGTGGATGGAATTTTGCCCTGAAGCCGACATTGAGAAAGAATTTGACAGCTAGGTATGTATGGCCCAGTTTGAGAAGAGATGTATATCACTAGTGCACGAGCTGTGAGCCCCCTATCAGAAAAAAGAGAGAAAGGTTTTGCAATATGAATTGAGGAAGAGTATTGTATCATATGGGGCTTTTGAAAAGTGGGGATTCAATGCAATTGGTCCTCTGCCCACTACTGCTACGGGCAAGACCTATATTTTGGTTGGAGTTGACTATTTAACCAGATGGGTTGAAGCTAGATGTGTGAAGAATGTAACTGCTAAAGAGGTGGCCAAATTTTTATTTGAAGACGTATGTGCTAGATTTGGCATGCCCATTGAGGTTGAGATTCCCAGTTTACAATTTCTTTTGAAGCATCAAGAAAAGGGTTTGGATGAGCATAAAGAAAGGTTGCTGGATCTTCAAGAGTTGCAGTTAGCTAGAGAGAAAGCCTTGGACCATTATATTCAGTTAAGCAATCAGAGAGCTGAGTATTTCAATGAGACTATCAAGGACAAAGGAATCAAAGAAGGGGATCTGGTGCTCAACACCTTCCAGACCAAGTTCTAGATTAAGTGGGAGGGTCCTTTCAAGGTTGTACATATATATGAGAATGGTACTTATTAGCTAGCTAACTTGGATGATCGGCTACATTCAAAAAGAGTTAATGGTTACAAACTCAAGCCTTATCGATGTAGAATAATGACAATTCAGAAGGATTAAAAGATGTTGGATACAAGCTTGCCTACTGATGCAGATGTTCCAGTTGATGTAGTAGATTCTTGTTGGGATATGGAATGTACTTTTGTTTGAGGATTATTTTGGTGAGCTAGTAGCATGTGGTTGAGCATGAATGCTCTAACCATGGGGGGTTGGGCAAACTATGATAGGTTTTTTTGTGCCCAAGGAAAATTCCCAATAGAAGTGTCAACCCCAACCCCAGGAAAATGAAATAAATTCTCGAGATGAATGGTTAGAAACTTTAGAATAGAGAACTATTTCATGGCCAATTATGGAACTAGTTGTTGTCACTTCGGCCAAAAGAAGAAAGAACATTTGCATGCACAGAAGAGGAGGAGAGATTGTGAAGGAGAGCACATAGTTGCGAGAAGCTGGGAGAGAGAAGAATTGGCATGGTGTGTGAGCTGGGTTGCAGAGAAGAAAGAACATTTGCATGCACAGAAGAGGAGGAGAGATTGTGAAGGAGAGCACATAGTTGCGAGAAGCTGGGAGAGAGAAGAATTGGCATGGTGTGTGAGCTGGGTTGCAGAGAAGAGAGTTGTGAAAGAGCCAATGTGTTTTGGTGAAGCAACTCTGAGATAGCTGGCTATTGAAGTCTGTTTTATTTTGAGAAGAAGGCGACGCAAGATTTGTTTGAGGCAGGTGACTTAAGTCTGCCTAGAGCAAAGGTTGCATAGGTGGCAGAGGGTCTTGTAGGAGGTGGGTTCCCTAGGACCTTTGAAGCTGCAACTCTGTTGGAACTTGGACTAGCTCAAAGCCTTACTCAACAATCCTCTGCAATATTTGTTGGTGGAAGTCTGCAGGGTATAGCTGCAACTCTTGTTGTTGTTGTTGGTCTTGGGGATTTGAAATACAAGAATTTTTTTGGGGATAATTGTGTGGAGATTCCTTGCTTCCATGATGCTCTCTTATCTGCTAAATCCCAAAAATCTTAGGGTTGTTGAGATTGGCTCAGTTTTATATATACACAGGGAAGTCTGATTGTGTTGGATTGATGAATTCCTATGCTTTGGTTTTATATGTGATTGTTTTGATAGAGTTTGTTGAAAAGAACCAACTGTGAGTAAAGAGCTGACTTGTGTTGAATTAGAACTGTGTCAACTTGTGTTTGAGTTAGCAGGTTCTGACAAAGGCAATTGGAGTCAGTTGTGTGTCAAGGTAGGTTAGTTGATGTTGTGGAAATATAGATTTTGTTTTGTTGAAGACTTGTTAAGTCTGGGCTGACAATTAGAACCAGTGAGAAGTCATTCAGATAGGTTGGGCACTGCTAGTGGTCTAGGTGTGTGTTAGGTATCTATAGAGGATATTCGGGGGGGGGGGGGGGGTAGATCTAGTTTTTTCTGGGTTAGAGAGAAAATATTTTAAGTCAAATCAGTAATCGGCATCAGTCAGGCAGAATTGAAGGGAAAGGTATTCCAGAGTCAGAAGGGTGTCAGCTACTATTTATGAGTGTAGGGAGTTGAGTCTTGGTGGAGTTTGAAGTGTCTGAGGGCTTGGAGGTGTCGATGAGCACTAGAGGGTTGAAATATGAGTTAGGACTAAATCAACAGAAGTGGATAGGTGGGCGAGTTCCCAATCAATAGATAGTCAACAGGAGGTCAGTTGGGGAGTACTGACAGGCTCAGTGGACTCCAAACACAAGTTCTTTCAGTTTGTTGGTACTAGAGGAACTCTGAGGAAGTTTGGCAAATAGTTTTCTAACTAGGGTCAACATTCGAAACTTGAATCAAAACATAGTTAGCATTTGATCAGTGTGTGTCAGTAGCTTGGAGAGTCTATGGTCAAATGGTAGTCAGCTAAGGGCACCTGAAGGTTTGTAAGTGAAGTTCAAAGCTTTGGGATATTAGAGCTGACCTGGGAGGACCACTAGAGTAGTCAGCTGGGCTATTTTGAAGGGTTTGGAGAGTGCTCAAGTATTCGCTTGTGTCAGATGAAGATCAGGAGACGTCCAACTGAGTGGACTAGTACTTTCATTTGGTGTTTTGTGCTGGGTTGTGGTGCTAGGTGGTAGCTCCCTCCTCACGGTGGTGTGTTCGGACAAGCTATAGAGGCAAGTCTCCCTGACACATCAACGTGTGTAATTCCTTCTCATAATACCATTATTAAAGTCTTAATACTTGAAAGTATAAAATCCCGCTCAATCCCTTCACTTCCTTAGGTTAATGTCTCTAATACAATTAAGCTAATTTTTTAGAACTCAATCATCCCATTCCCATTCCAATGCTTTACTCCACTCAAGACAAAGACCTCAATAAGATGTGCATTCTTCCTATAGAAATATAGAGCTTCAATCACATGATGAAGCCCATGATAAAGTCACAATATCTCACAAAACCCATAAGTAAGATCTCAAGAGCTAGATAACTCTTCAAGCACCATGGTGCTTACAAATTAATGAAATCATACTAAGATATGGAATAGAAAAAAAATAAAAAATGAGCAAATAAAAGGGAGTGAGCTTAATGAAATCATACTAAGATAGAGATGAGCTCTCAAATTATTTATACTTGTAAATGTCAATTAGAGTTAAGATTTAACATGTAAATGTCCATAAATATATGTATATAAAAATTATCAGAACTTACTTATGCATTGATCTATTCTTTATAATAATA
This sequence comes from Cibotium barometz, assembly GCF_041138505.1. Lineage (NCBI taxonomy): Eukaryota > Viridiplantae > Streptophyta > Polypodiopsida > Cyatheales > Cibotiaceae > Cibotium > Cibotium barometz. Next base: position 21,418,371 of record NC_141091.1, read on the forward strand.
AGACAATAAAAGTGAGATGAGCTCTCAAATTATTTATACTTGTAAACATCAATTAGAGTTAAGATTTAACATGTAAAAGTCCATAAATATAGAGAAACTGATGTATATAAAAATGATCATCACTTATTTATACATTGATCTATTCTTTATATTCACTTATACAAAAGAGTAAAAATCAGTAGCATAGGCATATTAGTAATTTGAGCGCACCATTGTGCCATCTTATGGTTTACTCTATAGTTATATCTATAGTTATATCTTATGGTTTACTCTATAGTTATATCTAAAAATGGTGGTTCGCGCACAAGGATCATTCCCATCAAGATTGTACATGTTTTGTCCTAGCCAAATTTTTACACACGAATGATGATATATTGATGTTGTGAGACTAGGTCCATGGCATTGATTAATAGTAAATTGTGGGAAGTGGATTTTAGTGAAGCATTACCTTATTGTTAATATGTTTTTCTTAAAAAATAAATATAGTGAAGCGATCTTTCGTTTGCTTGGAGGTTTTTAAAATTGGCTTTGTCTAGAATTTAACTTATTAGCATTTAGTCAAGCTCCTTTCTTAGTTGCTCCTCCTTTATGTGTGAACCTCAACCTCATCTATAAATATTATCCATCTATATTTCTCTTAATTATACAATAAGTACCTTTTGTTGGCCTAGTATGCATATTACACATGCATTATTGTAATTGTAATAATTAGTTATATGTAATTATTACCATGCTTGCACTTCAAAACTATTAGTGTAAAATTTCTTATAGTATACTCACCTTCACTATCACACTAGAAATTTTAACATGGAGTAGTAGGATAATGTAAAGGGTCTTCAAGACAATATCACCATCTACCCAAAGATCGTCATTTCCCTCTCTTTGTAATCTAGAGGTTGCTTGTGCATGAGTCTTTTCTTGTTATATGGACTTATACAATGTACTATTGACCTAAATATTTAGGTATACTTGGTAATGTCATACTACAAAAGCTGCATGATGAAGAGATTTTTGTGATACACGAGGATAGGGTGGGAATAATCTATAAGGGGGAGAACGATTAGCAATTGAGTCTATTCAAGGTGCCAAAAGCCAAAGTAAGGATGAATGTCAAGGAAAGAAGCTCTTAGTGAAGAAAAGGAAATTTTTCAACACATGTGGAAAACTTTGTAGGTCCTTTGTTGCTATGATGGCTTCTACACTACCTGTTAAAGGGAATGCAAGAAGAGCTTGAATTCTTTGCGAGAGAAAACCACACACAAGAGAGAGAGCAAGACATAAGAGAGAGATGGATGGCTTAATTTCCTTCTATCTTCTTCTCTTCTCTACAACCATTTACATAAAGAGATAAGAGTATATAATATAAGGAAAAGTACTCTCTCCTACTATAACTTACAATGGTCGATCAATAGTGTGAACCCGATTATATGAGCTAGCACTATAACTATGCCATACTTTAGTAAGCCAAATGTGGATATCACACACCTACCGGTGCCATATCAACCATAATCTCACCAACCACGTTTAGTGACATAAGTGTGAAAGCTATCACCCAAGCGAATCATCAATGTCCAGAGCACTAGTTGAGCTCAATATCTCAACATGGATGAGAGAAAAAGAGAGAGATGCAATGAGATTAGAGAGAGTGTCACAGTATCACTAGTTGGGTGGGTGAAAGATGACACTAAGTCACCCAATTGGGTTGAGCAGTGCAAGGACAGGTTACAACTTCACCAAGGTTAGTTGCAATATGTAGAGGGTCACATTTTGAGTTGGAAGGGATTTTTCCCCTTACTACAGCTCTCTGATATTATCATGTTGATGATTAGAGATACATGATACCACCATGGTGGGATGGACGAGAGAAAAATAGAGAGATGTAACAAGCTCAAAGAGAAGAAGCTATGTAACAAGCTCAAAGAGAAGAAGCTATGTACAAATTCAATGATAGTTTGATTGATCAAAGTGATGAATAGTCACCAAGTACAATACTTTTGTATGCTAGGGAGTATCTTTTGACACATAGTAGAACACTTGTCACATATTGAAGACACACACATACACACACTAATACCACATGACACACTTACCTTATGACTCATAAGGAGTGTTCACATGCCAATACGGGACACATGTCACACAGACACACACACATAGTTGGACACATGCCACATACTAGCGACGAACACATGCCACATACTAGCAAACACACATACACATACGCATTAATGCCACATGGCACACTTATCCTATGACTCATAAGGAGTGTTCACATACTAGACACACACAGAGACACTAATTCCACATGGCACACTTATCATATGTCCGCAACACTAATTGAGCTTGATATTTCATCACTTCCCCTTGAGCTCAACTCCACACATTGTACTCTAAGTAAGCTCCTAAACTTGTGGAGCTTCTCTGTACTAAGTGCCTTTGTGAAGATGTCAGCTACTTAATCCTCTGTGTTGACACATACCAAATCCACATCACCTACTAGAACCTTCTCCCTTATAAAAGTGATAATGCACCTCAATGTGCTTTGTCCTAGTATGATAAATTGGGTTATTGCTATGTGCTACTCATGTTGTCACAATAAATGACAATGGCCCTATCCCCAAGGACTCGCCCATATCACCAAGTATCTTCTGAAACCTATCTTACAAGAGCTGCCATGGCACTACCCTCATACTCTACCTTTGTACTCAACAAAGAAATTGTTAGCCATTTCTTGCTACTCCAACTTATAGCAATACTCCCAAAAGAAAAAGATGGTGGTAGATCTCCTATTTGTGACACTACCAGTGACACTAATAGAAGTCAACATTTATGTACCCATGTAGTTGTATCTCTATGCTAGCCTCATAGAAAAGTCCATAATTAACTATGAACTTTATTTACCTGAGAATCTGTCTAGGCTAAGTGTGGATTCCTAGGGGGCTTGTACAAATTAACTCAAAAGTCTAATAGTATAGCTCAAATTTGTCTTAGTAATGGTATGTAGATTAGGCTACCCTTTATATGCTTGTACATAGTGGGGTCCTCCAAAAGCTCACCTATATCTATGTAAAAAATTATGTTCTACTCCAATGGTGCTGAAAATAGGATTATAGCTTGTCATACCATACTTGGACATATAGCTATACTACCTCTGTTGTAACAACAAAATGCCATGAGGTGATCTCACCACCTCTATACCCAAGAAATATAGTAGCTCACCCAAATCCTTCATCTTAACCTTCTGCTTCAAAAGTATGTTAAATGTTAGCATCACTATCACTAGCTCACCCAAATCCTTCATCTCAAAATTTTGCTTCAAAAGCATCCTAAATGTCAGCATAAATCAAGTATTTTGAATGTTAGCATCACTATCACCAGCTCATGTGAATCCTTCATCTTAACCTTCTACTTCAAAAGTATCTTGAATGTTAGCATCACTATCACCAACTCACCCAAATCCTTCATCTCAAACTTTTTCTTCAAAAGCATCCTAAATGTTAGCATAAATCAAGTCATCTACATAAATGACTAATACCATGATCCCTCTATATGTCTTTTTCACATAAAGTGAAAAATTTCCATTGGATATCTGAAATTTAATGGTAAATAAGATACTCCTCGATCTTGTTTGACCATGGTTTGGGTGCCTACTTCAAGCGAGACAAGGCTTTGTGTAACCTATACACAAGATCTAGGTGTGTATCACTCTCATACCCCGGTGGCTACATTATGTATACTTCTTCTTGAAAATCACCATGCAAGAAAGCATTCTTTACATCCATCTAATGCAGAGCCATAGTAATGACAGATCTCATAGTTTCCATTCTCGCAAACTGGGCTAAATTTCTCGTTATATTCAATGCCATAGGTCTGTGCATAACCCTTGGCAACCAATCTTGATTTATACCTTCTCCACTTATTCATTCTCAAAAAGTGGGTTAAATCTCTTATCATATTCAATGCCATAGATCTGTGCATAACTCTTTGGCAACCAAATTTGCCTTATACGTGCTCCGCTTATCCATTCGAGTTATGATTAACCTCATACACCCACTCCAATTGCCTTCTTTGTCTCATGCAAAGGCACTAACTTCCATGTTGCATTTTCATCCAAATGTTGCCATCTTCTTGAGGATCCATGGAATCTTCCCATTTTTTATTTTCAAGTGAGTGGTGAAAACAAGCAGCTCCAACTCCTGTATTGCGGTTAACAATGTAAGCATAATGATGGGTTGTTGTATATTCATCATACCTTAATCTGTCAATTTGAGGCTATCTAACCATCATAGACTTGTGTACACCTAGATCGTTGTGCCATGTGTCCTCAAAACAGCCCTAGTTCTCCTTGCTCCAGGCGTAACCACCAATGACGGAATGCCAAGCTCCTCATTTACTTGGAGCACCTAGAGTCTACCATCCATATGTGAGTGACTTGCTGATAGATCAAGTATAAAAGGTTGATCTACCTTATCCTTCCTTTTGCATGATACATGTGTACCTAATCTGTCCTCAACCTACTTGACTATGGACTAACACTGGATCCACTACTAGAGAACTCTTGAGGTCCACTAAGCACTTGTGGCTATTGCTCTCTATATATGGGACATCATTATTACTTCTTATATCTAAATCTTTTGTTGCCTTCACTAGTGTATCCTAGGTGCATACTAGCTATCATCTCATCGAAGACAATATCTCTGCTTACATGCATCTCACAAACGGTAGTATTACAACATCTGTAACTTTTCTCCAAAGCATAACCAATGAAGATGCACTACTGTATCATGTATCATCGGGAATATGTACATATGCAATGCATCTAAATAGCTTCAAGCGAGACACATCTAATTTTATGCCTATAAACTTCTGATCATGTATCATGCCATGAACATCTACAGTGGGGGTCATGTTCATTATGAAGATTAGTCTACTTCAACCCAAAAATAATTTGGCATATTCTTTTTAGACATCAAGGCATGTGCCACTTTTACAATAATGTGCCTATTTTTCATTTCCAATACCATTCTGTTATGGAGTGTACTGCATGTAAACTATCTCTTGATTCCCTACTTTCTTAAGAAATCATTAAACTCATTAAAAAAATACTCTCCCCCACCATCTGATCTTAAGCATTTTATTTACAAATCTTTTTCCTTCTTGACCATGGCTTTAAAATCTCTGAAAGTGAGCAAATAACTCACTTTTCTCCTTCATGAAATAAACCCACACTTTTCTAGTGTGATCATTAAAAATGAATGTAACATAATACTTACAACTTACAATTGTTCTAGGCTTGGTCGGTCCCCATACACCCAAATACATAACATATAATGTCCTTGCACTTACATGCTTTTCATGTAGGAAAGTAAGTTTGGCCTACTTACCAATTTGTCATGCTTTACATACTTTGTGCATACCATCAACCTTAAACTTCGGTAAACTTGCAATAATATTTTGGGCATGTATATACTTCAACCCTATCACTGTATATTCACATGACTAATGCACTTATATATACTTCAACCCTATCACTGTATATTCACATGACTAATGCACTTGTTTCATATGATGCTAATATCTGCAATGATACATGTTCCATGCACAAACATGGCTGCCTTCACCTTTAGGCATGTTAACATCTAAATTAAACGTATTATCATTTTTGTTACCCTTTGCAACCAAATGGCATCACTTTTTAAAGTCTTTCACAAAACACCCTTGAAGATTTATGTAGACCCTGCTCAACAAAACCAGGTTCTTCGTAATGTTTGAAACATGAAGTACGTATGCCAAGTACATTTTGCCATCCTGCATAGATAATGGCACTTTACCAACATATGCAATGCGATACATGATATCATCACATGTTTCTACATAACCTGTTTTTTCCATTTTTTGTATATCTCTAAATCACTCACCATGATTGGTCATGTGGTTAGAAGCACCATAATCCACATACTAAATATCTCCTGACCTTGACACATCTCCTATCCTGGAGTTAAGCATATATCCTCGGGGGGGTCACTATATGTAAAATATCCCTATCGCGTGCATTCAAGGCCTATATTTTAAATCCCTTATTTGTGAATTTTTTAATCTATATAATATCCCCTTTTCTTTATGAATCTGTAAATTTTTTTGAAAAAATTTTAAATCATACCCTTATGTAAATATATTTCTGTAAGTTTCATAAATTAGAATTATGCTTCTGTTGAACGCACGTGATATTCACATTTTTTTGTGAGTGACCCCCCCGAGCATATATCATAAGCAACTGCTCACTTCTATCATCACCTTGTTTACTTTAGCTGCCTTACTGCTGCAACTTACATTCTTAATATCATTTTGCTTTTTATAGCAGTCCTTTGCAATGTGCCATGGTAGTAAAAATAACACTCCATGGTATTTGCACACTCATTTCTTTGCCAACCACCTCGGCTCCTTTGCCTCCCCCTATCTCCTCTAGAGTGACCTCTTCCACTTGTTTGTACATTAGATTCCTGTTGTTATTACTACCCATGATTTATGTTTCCAAAATGGCTTGCACCTCAACCTCTAAATGATGATCTGCCTCTACCTCTGGCCTGCTCATATAAATCTCCCCCCAATCAGTTCCTAAAAATCAAGAAATTTCTCTCGAATTCCAAATGGAGGTTTGAAACTGATTGTATTTAAGATCACCAAAGCCATATCATCGTCATCTACTATAATTGATTGTATTTAAAATCATTATCATCTACTGGTGATCCAATCGAAGCAAGGGTATCTACTAACTTTCACTAAGTAACCATTTATACTTAGCTTTCCTCTAGTCATATTATGTAGCTCATGCTTTAGCTGCATCTTTCGAGCTTGAGTATTTATGTTGTACATCTTCACCAAGGTGTCCTAAGCCTCCTTAGGCATTTGTGCATCCTATATATGCACAATCATAGAGTATGTCACACTGGCAAATAACCACTACATTACCCTTATGGCTCTTTCATGCTATGCTTTACATGCCTACCCCTATTGACGAATGGGATTTTCTTTACCAATATCTAGCTCCTTTTTATCACTGAACTCCCAATATCCTTTTCTCATAAAGAAATTGGTCATCCCAAACTTTCATGCTTGGAAGTTATTCTTGTCCAGCTTCTCGCTCACAATCTGGGATAGACTGTCAAGCAGACATTTACCTGCACAACTTACTAACTAGTGCTTGTAAAAAACTTCTACACTTATAGCAAACCTATAATCTCCAACACAATAGAAATGTACATCTATTTTGCCATAACTATATGTGAGCTAGTACATCCACCAACACCTGTAATACTTAGATTCATTGCACAGACTATCTTGCAACCAAATTTCTACCCCAACTTTGCACCAAACCAAAAATTGGGCATACACATTCAAAATTGACACTTTATAGAGTGCTTGTTGTAGAAAACTTACAAAGCTAACAAAGGGCCCAAAACGTGCACCGAATCGCGTAATATTTTAGTTACCAAAGTTAACAACACACAACAGAGTCTTGTTCCTTCACCTTGGAGGGTGCCTCAATCTGAGATAGTGACTTCCCTATTTGCTTGTGTAGCTCTCACAGAGCTACCAAAGATGTTGCTCCAAAATTAAAGAGGGAAAGAAATAGAAATATTGTTACCTATGTACCACTTCCTTGCTTACCTTGTTCTTGCCTCTTGCTTGCCTCCTTAGCTCCTTACCAAAGATGTTGCTCCAAAATCAAAGAGGGAAAGAGATGGAAATACCCTTACCTATGCACCACTTCCTTGCTTGCCTTGTTCTTGTCTCTTGCTTTCCTCCTTAGCTTTAACATGAACTAGATCTTTGATATGGGGGATTTTTTTTGGTGAGCGATTGCATACGAGGGATTTCAAAAAATGGAGAGCGGTTTTAAAATTATGGGGGATTTTTTTGCTACATACCTCTGTGTGTGTGTGTGTGTGTGTGTGTGTGTGTGTAATAAAAGAGGACCCTCACACTACCTTTCTGCCACCCACAAGTGGGGAAGATTGGCTAGTGCGAGGGCCCTTATAAAGGCCATGATCCACCCGAGTTCAACTCCCACCGTTGGTTGTATATGCCTTCGTGTTGCATTCTACCGACATTAATACCTCTCTCTCCCATAGTGTGTGTGTATGTAATAAAAGAGGACCCTCGTACTACCTTTCTGCCACCCACAAGTGGGATGGATTGGCTAGTGTGAGGGCCCTTATAAAGGCCGTGATCCACTTGAATTCAAGTCCCACCGTTGGTCGTATATGCCCTCGTGTTGCATTCTACCGACGTTAATACCTCTCTCTCCCATAGTGTGTGTGTGTGTGTGTAATAAAAGAGGACCCTCGCACTACCTTTCTGCCACCCACAAGTGGGGCAGATTGGCTAGTGCTGCGAGGGCCCTTATAAAGGCCATGATCCACTCGAGTTCAAGTCCCACCATTGGTCGTATATGCCCTCGTGTTGCATTCTACCGATGTTAATACCTCTCTCCCATAGTGTGTGTGTGTGTGTAATAAAAGAGGACCCTCGCACTACCTTTCTACCACCCACCACAAGTGGGGCAAATTGGCTAGTGGGAGGGCCCTTATAAAGGCCATGATCCACCCGAGTTCAAGTCCCACCGTTGGTCGTATATGCCCTCGTGTTGCATTCTACTGACGTTAATACCTCTCTCTCCCAATGTGTGTGTGTGTGTGTGTGTAATAAAAGAGGAACCTCGCACTACCTTTCTGCCACCCACAAGTGGGGCAGATTGGCTAGTGTGAGGGCCCTTATAAAGGCCATGATCCACCTGAGTTCAAGTCCCACCATTGGTTGTATATGCCCTCGTGTTGCATTCTATCGACGTTAATACCTCTCTCTCTCTCTCTCTCTCTCTCTCTCTCTCTCTCTCTCTCTCTCTCTCTCTCTCTCTCTCTCAAAAGAAACATAAAATCCAATAAAATTCTATAGCCGAATCAAAAGAAAAATAAAATTATTCTAATAAAATGATACCCTAGAACACATTTTCACATCCCATACATCTCGTGACATATCATCCCTGAATGTGCCTCTTTCTTGGGCATTTTGAGTTCACTTGAGCTCATAGGAGTTTCTTTCTTTCCTTACCAATTTCTTACTCTGTAAGTTATAGCCTACAAGCACCAATGCGTTAGATTAGTGCCTTCAGCCAACCGGCCATATAGTAGGCACACTGTGTGGGGGATGGTCAATGTTCTTATCCATAGCCCATGTATGCATGATATCATTATTATAAACCCACATCATTTGACTAGTCTTCCTAGTAGCATGGGATCTTGTTTAAAAAAATGATGGTGTAGGTGCTCCTTTTTCACATCCTACAATCATGCGACTGCACTTACTACTTCCTATATGACCCAAACACTTTACTTGGCTACCCATTGGAGATCTCATAATTACCTAAAATGTCTTGTGTATGGGTTCTTCCATTATGATTTTGTCACTCGATTCATATCTTATGACCACATCTTCATCGATAAAATGTATTTTCCTCTAACGTCCAATAGACCTCCTATCTCTGTGCACGTTGTACTCAGGTCTATGACTAGCACCATCATCCACATCAATTACATTAGATTGTCATCTCTTATGTCGGGATGATTCTCGATCACCTGCCAATGGAGTTGGGGCCTTGTCCATGGGTATACCTGGAGTTGGGGCCTTGTCCATGGGTATACCTGGAGTGGTGCTCTTTACTGTCCTTACAACTTGTGTTGGGCTTAGAGTATATGCATTTTCCCTCTTAATGAGCTTTTCAAGACTTGGACTTGCTCTAATATACTTGTCTATCATGTATGAATTTTGCTTTGCACTCTGCAACAAAGCATTAGCCATGGCTAATACACATGAATTGTATATGCATTTTCCTTCTTAATGAGCTTTTCAAGACTTGGACCTGCTCTAATATACTTGTCTATCATGTATGAATTTTGCTTTGCACTCTGCAACAAAGCATTAGCCATGGCTAATACACATGAATTGTAGAGTGTTATTATTATTTTGTTTTAGCCCTCCCCGGCTAACCAGCTTCTATGTTTAGCCTCTGACAAGTTTGTTCGTGGCATACATGATTGATCACCGCTCTTCTCCACCTATTCAATAGTTTGAGACATATTAGAAACATCATTAAAGACACTGCTTTTTTAAGACAGGGGTTCTTATACATACCAAAATCATTACATTGCTGCAATGTGCAATACGCACTTCCCACCAGCTTAGCCAAAGGTCCACTATGCCACCATTGTTAGATAAGTAGTGCAGCCTTTTTGGTTGACTCGGTCTGCCACTTCTCGCACATGCTCTTATGTACACCTTGGAAAGCCTTTATAACATACTTTGTGGTATGTATATTTAGTCTTTGTGCCCAATGAAATAAACAAGAGCATTCCTGACCTTTTTTTCTTATCCTTCATTGCAGACTTCTGTAATGGCATTCCAATTTGCTTGGGCTTCATCTACCACCATGACACTAAAAAGTTTGCCTTTTCAAATCCATATGTCACCATAACATTATTTATGCACTCCCAAAAGAATACTTGGGAAGTCTTGTCCTCTTCTTTCATCTCGCAAGTTGCAAAAGTTATTTAGAAACTCCTGTAGGTTGCAATAAAAGTAAATGTACTAAAAGAGGTAATAACAAAGAACTACTTTTTTTCAAAAGCCATTATGACTAGCACTATCTTGGATCGTAAATGTGACAAGCCATTGTTACCCAATCCATGATGCCTCTAGTGTAGTCAAATTGGAACTAAGCTCTCTTTAGATCACCATTCCCAAAACATCTCATTCTATTGAAGAGTTCGATGCCTGAGGATGGTCCTATAGTATACATCTTGAAAATAAAACAATGATTAGTTTCATTGCCTTGAGCTGGAAAACGCCTTCCATGGAAGAAGTCATAATTTCAATCCCTCTTCAAACATAGCAAGTCATCATAAGCCAAAAGATTGGATAGGTGGTCCTTTTAGCATGCGTGTGCTACTGACCTTCAAAACCTATAAGAAAGGAAATTTTAATCACTTTGTAAATATGGCCTTAAAAAATGCTTCATTAAATTAACTCACCACTTGTTCTCAACTAGCGAGCAGCTCTTCTAGCACATTATTGAATTCTTTATCTCCAAGGTCATATCCTTGGTGATCTCTTTCTCGGACTAATGAAGTTAGCACCAACTCCTTAGCAACACACATCTGCACCTTCCTTGGACCAGCACTATCACTCTTTGAACCATTGCTTTAGTCTTATTAAGCAATGTATTTGATGTTCCAACCTTGACACCATGCGAATGAATTTCAGTGTGTATTAAAAGCCGTGTAAGTCTGTCATCACCATGCATGACATAGTATATATAACATGCACAAGATGCCTTGCAACAAGTAGCTAGCTTTTTTGTTGCAATAGTAGTGACAATTAAGCTTACCATCATTAACGGCTAGCACACCAACTACACAAGTTTTCTTTATGCACCCTTTGAAACTAATGTCATTAGGGAAGCCATTGTTCAAATACCAAGGGCATGTGGTGTGTAAACACTGCATTTCACCAATGCGATGGCTTATCCTACATACCAACTGCATAAGTTTTCTTTATGCACCCTTTGAAATTAATGTTATTAGGGAAGCCATTGTTCAAATACCAAGGGCATGTTCACCAATGCAATGGCTTATCCTACATACCCCTAGAAAGTTGACATTCGTCGATGTAGTTGCATTTGTCCACATGTGATCATCATACTTATGATCTATGCCATCCATTCCTGATCCAGAACCTATGGTGGCACATCCCCATCATAAAATCTAGGAAGCTCATTCACATGTAACACCCATGGTATATGTCTCACCAACCCCATCATAGAATCGAGGAAGCTCATTCACCTGCAACATCCGTGGTATACACCTCACCAACTTTGTCAAAGTGTTCTCCTTCCTCATATTCAACGAGATCTCCATGGTGCTTTTCGATTTCAAGGGAGAAAGTACTTCTTGGTTAGGAAATTGGGTGCATATAAGCACTCCATCTAATATAGATGTCTTACGTAGCAGACTATCATCAGAATTGGTAGAACTTTCAATGTTCACATAATTAGAGGAACCAATTGATGTACCTGATTTTGAGCTTACACATACCTCATATATAAGAGAGGTCAGGTCATCAAGGATATAGAGATCCTTGCCTTCTATATCTTGTAGAGTGGAACAAGGGCAACATCTGACTCTTTATCTGATGTCATTGTGATCACCTCTAGACCCTTGAGCTATGATGGTAAACATTTTCAAATAAGAAATTTCTTGTTCACAAATCCTTTGCCATTTCTCAAAGGCACCCAAATCTCACCTATTTCATTGTGGGGGAAAATAAGCTTGGCCTCCATAATAGAGATAGAGAGAGAGATGTGTGTGTGTGAGAGAGAGAGAGAGATAGAGATGTGTGTGTGTGTGTGTGTGTGTGTGTGTGTGTGTGTGTGTGTGTGTGTGTGTGTGTGTGTGAGAGAGAGAGAGAGAGAGAGAGAGAGAGAGAGAGAGAATCACTAATACAAGAAAAAGAACCAAATCTTGTTGGGAGGTCCTAAATAAATGATTATCAAAGACCATTTACGTTACTGTTTGCATTAGGGTTAGGGTTAGGGTTAGTGTTAACAATTTTAACTTCGTGTAAAAAAAAGTAAAAATTAACCAAAAACATTATATTTTCATTTTAAGTCTTTCAATTATATTTTCTATTGTTCTTTTAATTTTCTTTTAAATGTTCTTGTAAATAATCATTTCAAATCCTTGTGTTATTTTAGAGATTGATAGTATTCCCAAAATATGTAATAATTAACAAAAAGGAAGGCAACCATTAACACAAACATCACAAACATTGGTGATAATGTATGCATCAAGAGTAATGTGTAAGAAAAGGGCTAAATTTATGATGTTCAACACCTCTTTTTATATAAATAATTAAAAGTATAGCCTTTAATTTAGTGTAAAGATCAATGTGTGCATCTTATTTTAAAGCATATCAAAGCAAGAGGTAATATCCAACAAACCTTGACATTACTAGACATATTCATTTTTTATAGTCCTAAATGTAGACAAAACTTGGCTAGCCTCAAAGGATCGATAAGATTACACATAGCTCTTAAATTCTTTATATAGCTCCCAATTATAGTGGATGTCCATGTTATTTATTCTTTATAGTAACCATTTGTTCTATGGTTCCTTTTCTAGACATGGAACATCTTATTAGACATCAAAGAAACCGGTGCACTCTCAAAACCATTATATCCACCTCTCCCCACACCAAGCCCCATTGCATCCATAGCAAGTCACTTGCAATTGTATCTGCAAACCATTCTCGTGTGTCAAAAGAGACTATAAAAGGAACCCTTATCTTTAACATAACCTAGCCACATTTGAACTTCTTAACAGTGTTAAGGGTGTCATTGGTTTGTCAGATCAAAAGTATAAAAAGGAAGAAATTATAGGACATGTCTATAAATATATTTCAAAAGTATGATATTTGTACGACAAGTGTAAAAAGTCTAGATTCACTTCAACAGTTTTGTGAAACTCAACTAAATCTTTAAAAGAGTTATTTCTAAATTTAAAGTAGAGGCCTAATGTTATTACAATGACCACTCTCATAATATATCCATGAAGTACATTACTTGAGACTTCATCCTAACTTACTACCACACACTCTTAAAGCAGAAATCACCATAAGTATTCCATAGGACCATTATGTGCGCCTATCCAAGTTGTAGATTTGGACACCATTGCTTCATATCTTGAATGTATGACCTTTTGGTGTATCCACCTTGACTCCTTGATATAAGATAATGGTAGTAGATCTTGTTAACCCTAGGATTGGGTTAACATTCCCCCCTTCCTGATGTTGATTGCATCCTCGTGATGATCGCGTTGAAGACCTTTGTGTGGTGAGAATTGACAAGCTTTGTTGATGGCTTTGGATGTTGAGTGACGTTCAATGGTCTTTGTTCCTCTTGTGAAGGAATAAGAAATGCTAGGCAAGGAGGTGATGTTCTCTCTCTCTCTCTCTTTCATTTTTGAATACAAAGTCTTGCACATCTTGCATGCATCTCTCCCCCCCACAAATACACACACACATAGAATCTCTCTCTCTCTCTCTCTTACTTGCCTGCTTTCTCTCGTATACACAATCTCTCCTATACACATAGACACACACATATACACTAAACCACACACACACACACACACACACTAAAACCAATTGGCTATAATGTAGGAAAAAAAGTAAGTTACATTCACACTTATTTCTTTGAAATGTTTTCTAATTCGCTTGAGGTCTCCAATATATGAATCTTTATTTTATTGGATACGTAGAATGGTTACATTCAAAGGATATGTATCCTCAAGTTCAGTGTCACATCATTTCCTTTACAAAGGAAGAAGAGGTAGAGTTATGAATGAACCTTGCAAACCTCATAGGTATACAAATGTTTCACAAGTTTGACAAGAATGTTTTGTATGCAATGTTATGGCTCACCCAAAACCCCCTTGAAACACATCCAATAAGAGATTACCTAGTGAAGTGCAATTGTCGTGAGGATATTTCTAATGGGGCCGAGCTCGTAACCCTTGAGGTCTCTAAGCTCTACAACTCCTTGGGAAGCAATTCCACCTCGTCTCTCACCGTGAGCGTTGTCACACCGCCGCGTTGCACTACGTGTACTCGTCTCTCCTCTCACCTCACTTCACTCACACACACTCACTAGCATGCATTAGAGAGAGAGATTAGCAAGAGCAAAACTCTATTGCACAGTGGGAGAGTTCCTTGTATTATGAGAGATATTCACTTAAATCATGGCTGACCGAGCACTTTAGGCTCATAAGAGGCCTAATGTTATTACAATGACCACTCTCATAATATATCCATGAAGTACATTACTTGAGACTTCATCCCCTAACTTACTACCACACGCTCTTCACCATAAGTATTCCATAGGACCATTATGTGCGCATGTCCAAGTTGTAGATTTGGACACCATTGCTTCATATCTTGAATGGATGACCTTTTGGTGCATCCACCTTGACTCCTTGATATAAGATAATGGTAGTAGATCTTGTTTACCCTAGGATTGGGTTAACATTCCCCCCTTCCTGATATTGATTGCATCCTCGTGATCTCGTTGAAGACCTTTGTGTGGTGAGAATTGACAAGCTTTGTTGATGGCTTTGGATGTTGAGTGACGTTCAATGGTCTTTATTCCTCTTGAAGGAATAAGAATTGCTAGGCAAGGAGGTGATGTTCTCTCTCTCTCTCTCTCTCTCTCTCTCTCTCTCTCTCTCTCTTTCATTTTTGAATACAAAGTCTTGCACATCTTGCATGCATCTCTCCCCCCCACGAATACACACACATAGAATCTCTCTCTCTCTCTCTCTCTTACTTGCTTGCTTTCTCTCGTATACACAATCTCTCCTATACACAGAGACACACACATATACACTAAACCACACACACACACACACACACACTAAAACCAATTGGCTATAATGCATGCAAAAAAGTAAGTTACATTCACACTTATTTCTTTGAAATGTTTTCTAATTCGCTTGAGATCTCCAATATATGAATCTTTATTTTATTGGATACGTAGAATGGTTACATTCAAAGGATATGTATCCTCAAGTTCAGTGTCACATCATTTCCTTCACAAAGGAAGAAGAGGTAGAGTTATGAATGAACCTTGCAAACCTCATAGGTATACAAATGTTTCACAAGTTTGACAAGAATGTTTTGTATGCAATGTTATGGCTCACCCAAACCCCCCTTGAAACACATCCAATAAGAGATTACCTGGTGAAGTGCAACTGTCTCGTGAGGATATTTCTAATGGGGCCAAGCTCGTAACCCCTGAGGTCTCCAAGCTCTACAACTCCTTGAGAAGCAATTCCACCACATCTTCCGCCACATGAGCGTTGTCACACCGCCGCGTTGCACTACGTGTACTCGTCCCTCCTCTCACCTCACTTCACTCACACACACTCACTAGCATGCATTAGAGAGAGAGAGATTAGCAAGAGCAAAACTCTATTGCACAATGGGAGAGTTCCTTGTATTATGAGAGATATTCACTTAAATCGTGGCCGGCCGAGCACTTTAGGCTCATAAGAGGCCTAATGTTATTACAATGACCACTCTCATAATATATCCATGAAGTACACTACTTGAGACTTCATCCCCTAACTTACTACCACATGCTCTTGAAGCAGAAATCACCATAAGTATTCCATAGGACCATTACGTGCGCTTGTCCAAACTGTAGATTTGGACACCATTGCTTCATATCTTGAATGTATGACCTTTTGGTGTATCCACATTGACTCCTTGATATAAGATAATGGTAGTAGATCTTGTTAACCCTAGGATTGGGTTAACATTCCCCCCTTTCCTGATGTTGATCGCATCCTCGTGTGATCGCGTTGAAGACCTTTGTGTGGTGAGAATTGACAAGCTTTGTTATGGCTTTGGATGTTAAGTGACGTTCAATGGTCTTTGTTCCTCTTGAAGGAATAAGAAATGCTAGTTAGTAAATGAAAAGGTTAGAGATTAGCGAGAATATCTAATGGGTGGGGATGGTGGGGTTTGTACTGAATGATTGCATTTTTACATTTTTGTGAGCTTTTTTAAAAAATATGTTTTGCTTACTTTGTTTTTTGGCAATCATAAGAAATGTTACATGGGATTTGTGTTAGTTGGAAAACTAAGAGATGGTAATAATGGGGGAGAAGATAAGGAAGGATCCAGAGGAACATAGGCAAAATTATCAGAACAAGATTGTGATTCTCAGTTCTCATCTTATTCATTGAAGTGACATTCACCATTTGAATAAATTGGCCTTCAATGATGTCCCTTTTTGCGGCAAGATTCTTGTCAAATGTTGTTGAGTAGGACCTGTTCCTGCATGCCTCTTTCCATGTGCTGTTGATGCTTTTATGTATATTTAAGTGCTCTTATGAAAGTAGATATACATGAAGTACAAGAAACTGCTCTTGTTGACATAGCCACTTCTTTTGGCGAGGCTTGAAAGAATTACATCAACTTGCGAGGATAATATAGATATCTTCATTATGGATTAGAGATCCATGTGTTGTGAAGACTTATGTTTGGAGAGGTTTGCAATTTAAAGGAAAGTTCCAGGTGATGGGTTATATCATTGACTAGGCTTTCATCCACCATGGCCCCCCCATCCAAAGATGTACCTGGAAAGTTGTCAATGATGAGGCTCTAGTGCTGCATATGTCCTCCAATGCATGAGTATGGATATGTCCTCCAATGCATGAGTATGGATATGTACTCATAGAGTAGCTACTACATTAACTTAGCCAAAATAATAGTAAGCTATAAGTTGAACAAAAATGTATTGGCTAGTGAAGATAGTTTCTTGTGATATTTTACCATTTTGAGGTAGACAATACTATGAATCCCTTTTGTTTTTTTTTTGTTTCTTGTTTTTTTTTTGTTTTGGTTACCACCTTGCGAGAAACAGGTTCTTGTGTCTTCTCTTCTTCTTCTTGAGAGAATAGGTTCTTATGTCCGCGTAGCTTCTGCACTCATATTTCTCATCTAGAGGAGTGAAAAGAGCATTGTGAGTTTGTCTTTAATGTGCTCATAGGTCTCCATTGTAGATGTGGGAATCGATTCTTGAATTTGTGGTTCAAGTGTTGTCAAGGGGTAGGTACGGCTTCTGCTTGGTTACCATTGGGGTTGATTGAACACACAAGCTCTTATGTAGGTGCTAAATGTACGAGAGGGGATGAGCTGTTTGCTTGGTGTTGCTTGGGCCTCCATTCTTCTTGAACTTTAGGTGAAGCTATTTTGGTTGAAGTTGGTGGTGAGGCTTTCTTCACTTTGTTCGATTTTGGCAACCATATGAAGGTATTACCATCATAATACCTTTGTTGTTGCTGAAGCACATTCACAGGCACCCATCTTTGATGAACATTAGGAGTTAATGGTTGATGCCTTTGGTGCTGAGGTTTCTTTCTTTGTGTAGGCTCGGGTGACTTTTTGATGTGCTTGGGAATCCAAGCTTTGGTATTGCCTTGGTAGTACCCTTGAGCTTGCAGTAACCTTTTTGGTACCCACACTTTTTGAGTTGCCAGAGTTCTTTGAAGAACTCGCATAGGCTTTTGGGGATGGTGTTGTGGAGTAATTTTATTCTTCCTTGGTCTCTGAGTGTTGCATTGAGGAAGAGGATTTGATGATCGAGCACCCAAATTGAATTGGCACGTTTGTAGTAGCCTTGAGCTACAAGTAACTACTTTTCCACCCACATTGAGGAAGAGGATTTGATGATCGAGCACCCAAATTGAATTGGCACGTTTGTAGTAGCCTTGAGCTACAAGTAACTACTTTTCCACCCACATTTTGATACCATTAAGATACCTTGATTTTGTCTGTCATTGTGGAGTTTTCTTGTTGGTTGTAGTGGAAGGTTTGGGACCCTCCATCACATTGGTTGGCACTAAGGTTTGGGACCCTCCATCACATTGGTTGGCACTAAGGTTACGGGTTTGAGACTCATGGGCGTTGTTGATGATGAGGCTAGAGTCTCTTGTGGAGTGGCTGTCGATGAGACTTTTGAGAATGCAGTCGTCTCTTGTGGTATGGGTGCTGGTTGAAGATGCATGGGATCTAGGGCTTTTCCTTTAAGTTCCTGTTTAGAGGTAGATGGTTGCGCTTGGGAAACTTTTTCAAGAATAGTTGTTGATTCCAAGGTTTCAACCATTGAACTTCATTGGTGAGAATGGAGTTGAAGGGGTATGCTTTATCGGAGTTGGTAATTGGTGCAAATGGTAGGTCATTGTGTAGGCTTTCGTGGAAGAGGCTTGTAACTTTTTGCGTTCAGTATCATAGAAATCCATTAGGATTAGATCCTCTTCTGTATAGTACAATATTGTCAACTTTGTGTTGTTGACCATCATGATGACCCTATCGTTAGCAAAGCATAGTGATGCTTGAGCAATAATAGTCCATTTATGCCCCAAGACCGAATCTGCTTCCAACACATACTCAACCACAAAAAACTTGAAGGGGGTTAGTTTCAATATGCATTGTATGTTCAAAGTACCCCAAACATGGCATGTTCAAGTCTTATGTAAATGGAATTCTTTCAGGATGAGCCGTGAGTGTTGGTTGACCTAACAAATCCCATAACTCAAGGGTCATGAGATTGTGCTCTCATTGTGGATAAAGCTATGCTTGGATTGTGGTGATGTTATTGGAAAGTTCTAAGCCAACCATAATTCTTGGGATATTTGAAGTAAGATAGGTTGGAAGCTCCATATCCTCTAAGGTCTCTCCCTCTCCCATAATAGCAATTGCACAATGACTTTAGAAGTGTTCAAGGTGACTGTTTGCATGGATTCATCAATGGAATACAACATGTCACGTACCCAAGCTCCACCAAGGATGACATCATACTCAAGGGGATCTAGGGTAACATGGAATCTAAATTCTACATTTCCACTGATTGTTTGAGTAGCATAACTAAAGTAATCTGAAAATTTAATGTTTTGTCCATTGGCACCTCTTATAAGACCATTATCTTTAGGGATGATTTTAGGTTGTCCCAATGACACCCCAGTGTCTATTGTTATGATGTTATGACTAGTTCGAGGAATAATCAACGTGCATTTGCGCTTAACATCATTGCCCGTTAGGGGAATCCAACCATACCATGATAGAATCTTCAAGTGGAACCATGGATGTTTTAGTTTTTGTTTCAACTTCTTCAGATCCCATTTTGGTTTCATATTCCCATTCACTTTCATCCTCTTCTTGGCTTTCAGCTTTTTCAATAGTATCCAATGTGTACAATGGCACACTCGGTCCTCTGACAACTTTAACCAAGGTCTGTTTGGAAACTTGTGAATCCTCATAGTCCTATTCTATGTAGCTCTTTATGTCTTGGTATAACTCATGTTTAGCCTTTAATGGTGAAAGTGTTGATGCTATGCTAGCTTCACCACCATGAGAGTAGAGCAATCCTCCAAATGAGGATTTGAGGGACTGCTTTAATTTCATTAGGGATTCATCGAATTCCATACGTGCTTTTTCAACCGCATCATTTGTGCAATCTACCTCTAATGGCTCGTCTTGGCTTAATGAGTTCATTTCTGTAGGGAGTGTGTCTTCCTCTTGAAAGGGGAAGCGATACTCCTCTCATTTTTATATTTGGGTTGCTTTTTTAGGTTTAACATTATGAGGTTCAATCATAATTGGTGATCATGTTTGACACTCAACAATGCTAAGAATGCTCTCTCCTAAGCTTGCTTTTTGCGTTCTGCATATGTCATGTGATTATGATTTTGTTTCATCCTTACTAAGTGACGCACTAGAACTTGTTTCATCTTGTGAATTTCCTTGGATCATCAGGTTTTCATTATGTTTGCCCATGCGACGAGAATGGAGTTTCTTTCGGGATTTTTTGTTCTTTGTCTTACCTGTGGGTGTTGTGGTTTGAGTGGTAGCCTTTGAGGTGGATACTTATGCATCATGTGTAGCTTTTTTCTCTTTTGGGATTATGTCCTCCACATGCTCTTTTCCTCTGTCCTTTATTTCAACCTTGGTTTCAATAGTTTGTTGTCCCTTATTTTTATTGGGTTTAGAAGATTTTGTTTCCTCTTTTAATTTCTACTTTAAAACATGCTCTTCTACCCATTTAGAAGTGTTTTCTTTTGCATTATTTTTTACTATATCTCATGCCTTGGCTTGTAAGCATGTAAGTACATTCAAGGATACAATGAAAAATTGCCCGTTTTGCATACTCAAGATGTTAAGAGTTGTATTCTGTGAGACAGGTTACATTGAAGCAACTCGCCTTGGGCAATCTTGGAATATGTGATCAATGCCACATTGTTCACATATGGGTTGTAAAGTGTCACTGACTTTGGGCATGTAAGTATTCCAAACTGTGCATTCTGACACTTTGTGTGGTCCACGATAAATAGAAACACTGAAGTGTTTACTTAATAGCTTCCTAAGCAGTTTCAACTCTTTGGACTGTTTCTATTTGGGGCACGTGAGATGGAGGTTTTGAGTTAATTGTGGGTGAATTGGAACATTGTGATGTGTCATGACCAAAGGTTTTGTAATATATGCAGTACAGATTAATAGGCGCATTATACATACAATGGGGGTTGGGATGGACGTAGCAATGGCAATGAACACAAGGCATTTCGCCCATCACTTTGAGAGGGATTGCGGATGTTTGGTTTTGAGGGGGCTCATCCTCTCTTGGAGAATCTGGTTCAAAGCATTTAAGCAAGGCTCCGTAGAATTCAAGGAATGACAATTTCGAAATCAATTTTTCTTTAGCCATTGCTTCACTTGGTTTAGATGAGGAACATCTCGTATCGTGATCATCCTCCATCATGTTGTCATCTAAACATATTGCTTCTCTAAAACATTAATCGAATGTTTCTAGATTGGATACAATGATTAAGTTATGTAAGCTATTATTCTTTAAGCCCATCATGAAACATCTCTTCAATTGAGCATCATTTAGTTTCTCCCATGGCTCATGTCATGAGTCCAAGATTTTTATCCAAAGGATAAAATCTCTAATGGTTTGAACGTTTTATTTCTTCTCAATTGAATAGAGTTCTTTCATTGCGCTCTACTGATCACCTTGTCTTGAAAAGCCGTGGATAAAGGCTGTTCTCAAGGTCTTGAAATTCATTTTAATTGATGGCATTAATGTGATGAACTATCAACTAGCCTTAGCAAAGGTTCAACACATGTACCTTGGTAGGGCAGTTTGGATTTCCAAAGGCTCTGCATTGTTGTTCAAACATTTGTATGAATTGAACAAGATCAGTCATTCCATCATATTTGTCCATGATTTTGAAAATCTGTACGATCGTGTTTTTGTATGTCACTGAGGCCGCGTGTGAGTGCTAATGTGGGTAGGGACTCACTTAGTCCTTGGGCAACCCCCGTTCCTAGATTAGTCAATAACCCCCCTTCCTAGATTAGTCAATATGTCCAAGGTGTGGGTATCTAGGGGTTGTAAAGGGTTGGTACCTAGCATGTCTAAAGACTTAGGACTTGTGATAGTGCTAGGCACAAGGGGTTAAATCCTAGAGGGATTGATGTGACAGGGGGTGTAAAAAGAATGGGGAGATACATTTGGGGCATGGACCTCAATGGCTTGGAGATATCAACCATTAGGTTCAGTCTAGGTGTGAGTCCACGTAATCCCTCTATCATTGCCATATCTTGACGTTGTCAATAGCTCCTTAATGAGCAAGCACGTACATTTATTTTTGGCTTTTTAGGTTTTCTTATAGCCCATTATAACCTCAGGAGGCCTGGCGTACCCTTCGTTGGGTCAAACGAGTGTCCATTTGCCCTAATTAGCTTAGATGCTGCACACACCTGAGAACGACCTCTTAGAGATATTTTTTCAGAAAAAGTGCATGCCAGTAGCATCCTAGATGGAAGAGGAGCTCTCAAAACCTATTTTCCATCATAGTCTCAAGATGATTTTTTTTTCGAAAGGATTTTCCCTTTCGTAGCCCGTTTTTTAATGTGTTCTAAAAGGAATTTGGAAAAACTCTATATGAGAGAGTTGTAGTATTTTTGGAGTACTACAATTCTGTCTCTGTTCATGATTTTGTTGTTTAGGCACTCAAAGAGTAGCCAGAATATGGTTCGCAATCATTTACGGACTGTTTTGGGCGATTTTTAGTGCTTTAAGGACCGTTTTTTGCCTCAATTTTTGGGTTGAATCTTGAGGTTACTGGTCGGAAGCCAAAATGAAGGATTTTGTCCTTGAACACTCAAGACCAATTTGGAAGAGCTCGATGCCGGCTTTCTAATGTGAGCGAGCACTAGAGCACGATCATCAAGTATACAGTCTAAGAGATATAAGCCTCCAAACAAGACTGTTTTCTATACTTTTTTTGTCGATGGAATTTTTTTTGGCGTAAACTGCTTAAGACGTGAAACGTCAGATTTTTTTAAAAAAAATTTGGAGTCTAGGGGGGAATTCGAATTTCCTTGTTTGAGGGGAATATTTTTTGAATTTTAAATTGGGGAGATATGGACATTTTGTTGGAATTAGGGTTGCAGGAATGCACACACAACTTCAAGAAGATGAGGAAGCTTGAGCACAACACAGTAGTGTATTATGAGTGCCAAAAATGAAAGATAACAAGCCCTAGAAGATAATGGGCGTATATACAATGCACGGGGGAAAAAACCTCCTAGTGAGGGAAAAAGTGCCCCGGCGGTCCTAAGTGTGTTCACACACATCACTACTATAATATGGTAACAAATCCCCCCTGGAGTGATGCGGTGAACAAGAGCTAGCACTCATGTATAGGGAAGTGTCTAGCTATGTGGACGAATCCACAAAAGGGAGTAAGCCCAAAGCTTTGCGAAAAGCTTCGAACTTCTCACGAGGCAGAGCCTTTGTGAAAAGGTCTGCAAGGTTATCCTGCGTTGGCACATAAGCTAAACTGATCTCTCCTGCAGAGAGTCTCTCCCTGACATAATGGTAGTGCACCTCAATGTGCTTCGTACGAGCATGGAACACTGGGTTCCGCGCAACTGCCAATGCGCTCTGACTGTCAGTGAAGATGGTGGTGGCAGATGGCTGCCCAACACCCAAATCAGCCATAAGGCGTCTGAGCCACACACACTCAACCGTAGCTGTGAAAGCTGCCCTGTACTCAGCTTCACAACTAGAAGTGGCCACAGTAGGCTGCTTCTTGCTCAACCATGATATGCATGAGCTTCCAAGCATGAAGCAAAAACCACTCGTGGACACGCGTGTGTCATAACAACCAGCCCAGTCAGAATCTGAAAAAACATGTAAATCTGGTGGCAATGATCCCCCCTTGGGATAAAACAACCCAAGATGCCGAGTACCACTCAAATAGCGAAAGATACGCTTCACTGCCTGCCAATGCTTAATGCCTGGGCTATGCATAAATCTGCTCACCTGTGAGACTGCAAACTGAATGTCTGGCCTCGTAATGCATACATAAATGAGGCAACCAACAGCTGTCTGATAGAGTGTGACATCAAAGTGATCTCCAGCATCATGAAGACTCAACTTCAAACCTGTCTCCATTGGAGTAGCAATAGGCTTGCAGTCTTCAAGGCCAAATCTCCGCAACAATGTTTCAATATACTTTGTCTGACACAAAGCAATTCCTCCATCACACTGCTTAAATTGTATCCCCAAATAATGATGCAAATGCCCCAAATCTGACATCTCAAAAGAGGCATTCAAATCAGCCTTAAAATCAGCAATATGACTCTCATTTGGTCCTGTGAGCAGCATGTCATCGACATAGAGAGCAATGATTAGATGTACACCATCCACACGTTTAACATACAAAGTGCTTTCTGTTGGACTATTCTGAAACCCATGTGCAGTCAAATATGCATGTATTTTTTCATACCAAGCTCGTGGAGCTTGCTTTAAACCATATAAAGCCTTTTTTAACCTGCACACTTTGTTTTCCTGCCCTCTTTGAACAAAACCACGAGGCTGCGATACATACACCTCCTCATGCAAATCTCCATTTAAGAACGCAGTCTTTATGTCCAGCTGATGTACATTCCAACCATTATGAGCTGCTAATGCACAGATGCTACGAACAGTGGTCATACGACATGTGGGAGCAAAAGTCTCATCAAAATCAATGCCCTTCTCTTGAGCATAACCTTTTGCAACAAGCCTAGCCTTATGGCGATCCACTGTGCCATCAGGCTTACGCTTCAATTTGTATACCCACTTAGTGCCAATGGCCTTCTTGCCAGGGGGCAAGTCACATAAAGACCATGTACTATTCTTCATAATAGCATCGTATTCTGCTTGCATAGCAGCCATCCAATTTTCTGAACTTTGTGCCTCATCAAATGAAACAGGCTCACTTTCATCGCACATACTAGAAACAGCCAATGCATAACAATCTGACGCATAAGAGGCACCATGAGAGCCAGAACGAGTGCGACTAGACAAAGGGGCATCCAACTTGCTGTCACGCAAAGTCTGCACCAGCCATCTAGGCATATTCCTAGAGCCCTCAATCTCTTGTCTCTCATCCTCAAGTGCATCATGCACATCTGCATCAGATATAGGCTGATCTGTGCCATCATTTAAAACCTGCATAGGCTGAAAAACTGCCTCATGAGGTATTGCACTTGACTGTGCACCACTGAAAAGAGGCAACAATGTATCATAGACATCACGTGAGCTGATATCTGTCTCCTTAGTACATGAAACCAAGGGCTGAACTGCATCTTCCACAAATACAACATCACGGCTAACCAAAATGCGCTTTGTCTGTGGATGATACAAACGATAGCCTTTGCTCTCAGCACTATATCCAACAAAAATACATTTGACAGCTTTGTCATCCAATTTTCTGCGATGTTGCACAGGCACTAATGCATATGCCAGGCAACCAAAAACACGTAAATGGCCAACAGATGGCTTGCGGCCATGCCAAGCCTCATATGGAGTGACAACCTGTAATGCTTTGGTGGGACACCTGTTTAGTACATAAGTGGCACACATGACAGCCTCAAGCCAAAAACCATGTGGTAGACTTTGACTCTTAACCATACATCTTGCCATTTCCATGAGAGACCTGTTTTTTCTCTCAGCCACACCATTTTGCTGTGGTGTATACGGCACTGTACATTGGTGTTTTATCCCACGCTCAGCCAGAAATGCATTAAATTCTGAAGACATATACTCCCCCCCTCGATCTGAACGGAGGGTGCCCATCTTACTTTCTGACACATTTTCAGCCATAACCAAAAACTGTTTGAAGCACAAAAACACTTCGGACTTTGCCTTCAAAGGATATACCCATGCATGCCTGGTAAAATCATCAATGAAAGTCACGAAGTAAAGGTAGTTTCCAAATGATGGAGTTTGCATGGGTCCACAAACATCACTGTGAACAAGCTGCAATCTGCGTTCAGCTCTCACTGATCCATCTTTGGGAAAGGAAGCACGCTGCATTTTACCCAATATGCAGCCCTCACAAACATGCTTGACAGGTGCCTCAAGCTTAGGCAAAGAAGACACCATTTCAGATTTCTGCAGGCGCAGCAAACTTGCAAAATTCAGATGACCAAAACGTGCATGCCACAGTTTTGCATTTGAAATAGCCTGCGTATCCATAATAGCACATGCTGAATCCTCTACACATTTGCCATCCATATTGAGCTTATACAGCCCTCGACATAGTGAACCAGATGCTACAATGATGTCACCACAAGAGAGATCATGAACAGTACATCTGTCATCCACAAATTTTACAACCAAACCTGTTTTGGCAAATGCGGAGACTGACAGCAGATTCTTTTTGATCCCTGGCACATACAATGCATCAAAAAGTGTAAAGGTGTTGCCATTTGCAACATTCAGCACAATCTGTCCAACTCCTTTAACGGGATAAGAGGAGTTATTGGCACAAGTGACAGTATTCCCTGTGGGAGCAGACTCAAGGAAAGTGAATAAACTGCGCTGCGAGGTGATATGCTTAGTGGCACCACTGTCAAAGTACCATACATCTGAATCTACTGCAGACATACATGTGTCATGCAAAGATGGGTCATAACTGCACTGCGCATTGAATGCCCATTCTGTATCTAGCACAACATTAGCAGATTCATTGTTAGAAGGAGAGGCATCTGCAACAGCCATACCAGCCTCTTTCTTCTTAGCCTCTTTCACAGCCAACTTAGGACACGCTTTGATGACATGATCATTTCCCTTACAGTACTTGCAAAATGTCTTCTGTTTGTCACCCTTCTTCTCATCTTTGTCTTCCTTCTTTGGTTGCGCAGCATTTGCAGATTTCTGCTTACTAGAAGAAAAGCCAGCTTTACCTTTCCCGCTTCTCTGACTAGCACCGAAAGCTTGATCTGCGACACGCATAATATTCCTGTTTTGCCTTGACTGGTCTTCTTGCAGCAAAACAGAAACTAACTCCTCAAATGATAAGGCATTGGGATTGCCTTTCATCATCAAGCGAAGAGTGGAAGCAAAACCCTGATAAGAATCTGGTAGACCATTCAAAACAGTCTGCACAAGTGAACTGTCTGACAGGATTTCATCTGCAGAAATGAGCTGCTCTTTGAAATCCTTGATCTTTGTCAAAAAGCTATCCATAGAATCACCTTCGTTCATATGCTCATTCTCCAACTGTTTTCGGAGGTAAGCAACACGAGCCTCATTTCTTGCCTGATACAATGTGGCAAGTACATCCCAAGCATCCTTAGAAGTCCTGCAAGAGCGAATATGTGGGATAATGGTACGTTTGACAGACAGCGCAATCAAGGCATGAGCCTGCGCATCTCTACCATCCCAACGAATCTGCTCTGCTGAAAGTGGTGGTTCTCGAACAGCTACTACAGCACTTGTGCCTGCACCATCATCAACAGTACCTGTTTCTGATGTGTTTGCAGCATTTCCAGCCACAATAGGACGTGCATCAATACCCTGCACAATATTCCATAACCCCTTTGCTACCAATACATGTCGCATCATATATGCCCACAATGGATAGTTGGTGCCATCCAACTTATCCTCAGCAGCCAACATGCGGAATACATCATTGTTGTCAGCCATGGCCAATGACTGTACTACTAGATGTAAATGCTGTCTGCAAGAGGTAAACCTGTATAAAATCGACCTGTGCTATATAGCACAGCCCAAAACAGACGAATGGGCACCTGTCCTGCAGATTTTAATCTTGACAGAAAATCTGCACAGTAGGACGATTTTGCCTGCGCAGTACTTGGAATGCAAAAACGGAGGGCGAAATGACTTCAGATCAAAATTCTGAAACGACCAAGCCCTATGGGCTGTCCCACGGCATATACTAACCTGCAGACGCTCGTGAAACCTCGTTGCAATCGGAGGAGATGAAGCGGCAGGTGCCGGTGATGCTGCCCGGGAGAAGGAAGCCTGCTCTGATACCAATTGTTGGAATTAGGGTTGCAGGAATGCACACACAACTTCAAGAAGATGAGGAAGCTTGAGCACAACACAGTAGTGTATTATGAGTGCCAAAAATGAAAGATAACAAGCCCTAGAAGATAATGGGCGTATATACAATGCACGGGGGAAAAAACCTCCTAGTGAGGGAAAAAGTGCCCCGGCGGTCCTAAGTGTGTTCACACACATCACTACTATAATATGGTAACACATTTTTCCAAAAAGGCAAGTGGGAATAAAAAAAAGTCAACCCTTTTATGATGACACCTCCTTACACCCTTCATAAATGACCCCCAAAATGGACAATTTGACAACTCATTGGCATATTTTCATTCAATGCTCATTAGCCTTAATGATTTATGGACAAAGGTGCTTAAGAATTAATCAAAGATTAATCTTTTCACTAATCCTTCTCTCTTTTAAACTAATCAAGGGCTCTAATTAACCACTAATCACTAATTAATTCACACCATTGAGCACATCATTGGATAAAGCATAGAATTGCTAAGCTATGTGCATCAACTAATGTGAAAATTAATCTTTAATTAGAGATTAGTTAAACTCTTAATTTTAGCCTCTTCTCTTTATACAAAATTAAGCAAAGAGAGGGGAATTCCTCCAATTGATGTAATTAGGTGTTTTGATGCATCTAGATGGTCTCAAAACACTAATTTCAACCTTTTACATGATCAATTTTGACCCCAAAAAACACATTTTCTAATTTTTTTACCTCTTGATCTAGATTAATCACCCCTTAATGATAAAAACTCGATAATTAAGGAAGATTAATCGATTTCAAGGGTTTTTAAGAGTTTTTGTGAAGTTTTTTAAAGGATTAAGCTACTCCTAATACTTTCTAACACTCTAATGCATACAAATCAAACAACAAACACACAAATCAGACAAAAATTAATGATTTTAGCTCTATGTTTAACTCTAAAGAAAGCTAAAAATCACTCAAAATTGCATTCTACTGTAATTTTTGATACAATGGAAGCAAACAAAGCCTAATACACTCTATATGCAAACCCTAGGAACATTAAAAACTAAATTAACAAAAACAAAAACAACGATTTAAGCTAAAAATTAAGCAAAAAGGTATTCTTTATAAAACAAAAAAGAGAGCTATTCTACACCAAGTCACACACAAATCACCATCAAAACCACATTTTTTTCATGGTAAGCCACTAATCAAGACAATGGGCAATGGGTAATGCATAGATTAGAGGAAAAACGATGGAAAAAGCCACCCCAAGGGATGATTCCCCAGTAGCGGCACCAAAAATGTTATAGGTCACCCAAACCCCCCTTGAAACACATCCAACACAAGAGATTAACTAGTGAACTGCAACTATCATGAGGATTAACTAGTGAACTGCAACTATCATGAGGATCTTTCTAATGGCCGAGCTCGTAACCCTTAAGGTCTCCAAGCTCGACAACTCCTTGAGAAGCAATTCCACTGCATCTCTCGAGCGTTGTCACACCGCTGCATTGCACATATACTCATCCCTCACTTCACTCACACACTCACTAGCATGCATTAGAGAGAGAGAGATTAGCAAGATTAAAACTCTATTGCACAATGGGAGAGTTCCTTGTATTATGAGAGATATTCACTTATATACATGGCCATAAGTGTTCACACTCACTTAAACTGTGGTCGATCAGGCACTTTAGGCTCATAACAATGATCACTCTCATAATATATCCATGAATTACATAACTTGGGTCTTCATCCTAACTTGCTATACCACGCTCTTGAAGCAGAAATCACTATAAGTATTCCATAGGACCATTATGGGTGCTCGTCCAAGTTGTGAATGGGGTAATTATTATTTTTCATCAGGGTGACTCGTGTGTATGTACCACACACACCAGGCCATGATATTTTTCTTATGCAACATTTTAGTCTTGCAAATCCAAGTTGTGAATGGGGTAATTATTATTTTTCATCAGGGTGACTCGTGTGTATGTACCACACACACCAGGCCATGATATTTTTCTTATGCAACATTTTAGTCTTGCAAATCCAAATACTCTGCTACAAAAGCCAACAGAGAAGGAACAAAAGTGGGCATCCACAATAGTTACTTGCAATAATAAAAAAGTGGGCAAACCAAGTTGATTCAATGTCCCAATAACATTGTTATCCTAATTTATTTTTTAGGTAATATTTATGTGTATCTCTCATATTTATGTTAAAGAGGTAGCTTCTTTAGCTCCATTTAACTTTAAATTTTTGATCTTAATTTGTAATTATAGGATGACTTCAAGAGGATGATTCAAATGAAAACAAGAGGATTGCCTAAGGAAGAGGAACACATTGCAAATGAGGAGGAAGTGTACCAGAATTACTTGAAGACTATTGAGTTGGCATTCATGAAAAAGGGATACACATTCGCAGCCCATTGCAAATCCTACAAATGGAAAGGATTTCTTTGATGTTGTATTTAAGTACCAGGATTGGCATGAGAAGCAGCAATAATTCACAAAATAAAGAAGCTGCAATTCATAGCTCGCTCGAGCTTGCCTCCAAATGAGTAAGTCGAGTCTGATATCTAAAAAGTTCAAGTTGGTTCAAATAATGTGTGAGTGTAATGTGTGGCTGCTCTATTCATGTAGAAAGAGAAAGTCGATTCAAATAATTTCTAGAGTAGAGAATGTCATGAAGATTGTACGTGTACAATGTAGAGAACTTGCATTCTGTGTGTTCTTCAACAAGCATGTGTATTGGCATCACTTAATAAGTGCATCACTTGATATGAAGTGCAAAATGGAAGAAGAGAAGCTAATCTTGCAAGAGGTTCACCAACAGGAAGGAGAATGGAAGGAAATAATGTCCTTGAAAGATTATTTAAGCGATTGTAAAGCAAAACACTTCAACACCGCATTTGTGTCTTAGCACAAAGCAATGTGGTCGTCAGTCATAACACCAACTCAACCACACATCATGTGTATGGCAAGACGCACCATATATAGGTATGCTTAGAAAAGAATACTTTATTCCATAAGCTTGTGCACCAGGTATAGGTATGTTGATAAGACTACTTTTGAATTGTCCTATCTATTACCAGGTGGTGGGTATTGAGATAAAAGACATAATTTCATTCCCTGAGTTTTACCATCCCGTAGATGAGTGGGTGTTGAGTGAGGTCAAGGATATTAGCATATATCTAAAAGGCTGGATAGAAGAACTTACCGGAAAAGAGGTTTGGAGTTTATGCCCATTGTGGTTAGATTATGCCAATGGGACATACTCCCCTGATAAGGAGGTCTTGTGAAAAGGTATAGTCCCACGCCTTGCTCCATGTGTTATGTTGCATTCCTTGTATAGTTATCCATTCCTTTAATGTAATTTTGTGATGTAGATTTACATCAACCTAAGCGGTTTGGAGCTGAGGGATTAAAGCAACCTAGAAGCCATGACAAAAAAGGTGTAACAAGGACAGGCACTAGGCAAGCATTGCCTACAAATGTTGCAGGCAAGACAGATAGTACCACCACAATAATGGGATCGAAAGAAGCAAATGGGCAAGTTAAAGATGCAACAAATCTTTACCGAAAAATAAAGGTGGCAAGTCAACTATGGAGAGAATTTCTCCCTAGAAAAGGAAGAAAGTCACCAAAAAAATAAAGGTTATAAGCAAAGATGAGAAGGATGATGACGAGGAAGATGAGGAGGATGATGATGAGGAAGATGAGGAGGTCGAGGAGGATGAAGATGATGACGTTTTATTGAAGTATGGCATATCAAACACAACTAGTTCAGACAGTCCTCCAACTAGTAATGGTTACTGAAATTCTTTTATAGCTAACCCAATTGTTTCCTTTAAAGAATGTATCCAACTGTGTAACCATGTTTTGTTTTTATATAATAGTGTTTCAAAACATATCACCGAAACACATGGCTATTTTGGGAACCATCATTGATATACCTAACAACAATATAATTGGGAGAAACATATCATAGTAAGTGTATCTAAATCCTAACTTGTATTTTGAACATAACTATTTTTAATTCCAACAAAGTATGTTCTAACATTAACTTGTCTCCTAGGAATTACACTAGGTTGGCAAAGTTTATTGTAGGCTTTAACAAGTCTAAAAATATAGGAAGCTAGCCCTCATCTTTGAAAGGATGTTCAATGGTGTAGACAAATTTTCCAATAGGGTTGCCTATAGAGAAGGACAATCCTCTAGTCCCTCGCTGGAATGTTTTGAAGAAAGAGTTTGTTGAGGCTGCATGTGTGCTTGCCAATGAGTTTTTAAGGGAGGATGGAACCTTTGTAACCAATTACATCAGTAATGATTTTAGTGATGTAGTGGAGAAAACAAGAGCACATGATCTAGCTCTACAACACACTTTATATCTTGAGTTGCAAGAGAGTTACCATCACTTTAACGAGATAGATTTTGAAGAGGTATGAATCACCACTTTATTTTTTTTAAGTATTGGGGTGTTAAAAGAAAAATCCAAATCACTTTTTAAACAAACAAGGAGTATGTCACGAGTGTGTAGGTAATAATGTTGAAAATCCAAATCACTTTTTAAACAAACAAGTAGTATGTCATGAGTGTGTAGGTAATAATGTTGAAAATTGGCGTGTTCGGCACCCACCAAGCGTCCGACCTCCAACATATATGAGAGTGCATGGCAATGATGTATTACCTACAGATTGTAGGTTTGCACACTTCACTAACCTTTTGATTAGGTCACTCTACTTAAAAGGAAAGTGTGCCACTCATATTAGGGGGACATATAATCATCATCTATGGGGTGCAGCAACTGAGTGACCCATTGAGAATACAAGGTTAAGAATGAACACTACTATCTTTTTATTGGTAATGATTCAATACAATCATGGACATTGATCTTAAGTTCTTCTTCATTTTGGCAAGTGGCTCCTTGGTACTTTCAAAATGGAGGGGAAACTAGTCCTTGATTGCTTTGTAGGGGCTAGTGTCATGGCTAAGGCATGCAAGGAGCTTCACTGACATTGTATAAGCATAGAAAATGATTGGTTGTGATATAATCAGGAGTTGGCTCATTTGCAAGACGTGCCCATAGACCTAGGTTCCAATTTGTTTGAAGAAAAAGAATCTAAAAAGATTATTCAAGCAACCACATAACCTCATATTTCGTTGGAGGCACCTTGGCATAGACAACACCAATGTTTACCAAGGCATGGGGCCTATGTACCATGTGGTGCTACTTCTATAGCTTGGCAACTTTCTTATTATCTATCACCCCCCCCAGAGCTACCAATACAGCCCAACAACTTGCTTAGTATCCACCACCACCTAGAGTAGAAATGACACAGGCAGGCAATGATGCCATACCTTTTTTGTATACCATAACCTAACATGACCAACCCATATCATTATCCAAATTGGGGGGGACCTCCACGACCTAACACAAACCAACAAGATCATGCAACTTCAAGTAGTGTTGGTGCCTCACATGCAAAATGAGTCATGGAGATGGCCATGTCCTTGGTTGCCAAGAACACTTATTGATATTCTCCATGGATTCTCATGTATGGAAGTGACTTTTATCAATATCTCATGTGCGTGTGCAATGCGTTGGTGTGTGCATGTGTCAATAACCCGAGAGAGAGAGAGAGAGAGAGAGAGAGAGAGAGAGAGAGTTATGTTAGAGATACCTATGTGGTACGATTTTTGATTCTACAAAACTACTCGCACGCAATTGCTCGTCGAAAAAATGCACCCCTCTCATATTATAAGGAGAATATGGGGGAGAGGGAGAGCTTGAATTCCTTGCAAGAAAAACATACACATAAGAGGGAGTAAGACACAAGAGAGATGGATGCTTAAATTTTATTATGTCTTCTTCTCTTCTATACAACCATAAACGAAAGAGATAAAAGTGCATACTATAAGGGAAAGTAATCTCCTACTATAGTATCCAATTGTTGTTGGTGGACCTGACTATATGAGCCTGACTTATAACTATGCCATACTCTAGTAATCCAAATGTGGCATATTGATTGTAATATCACCAACCATGCCAGTGGCATAAGTGCGGAAGCTATCACCTAGGCGGGTCATCAATGTTCGCACATCACTAGTTGAGATCGATATCTCAACACCTATGGAGTCCTTTGTAGCACCTAAGGGTGCTTTAGGGGTTTTTGTAGCACCCATCAAGGACACTCTATGGTGGTTTTATAACACCTCTTGGATATCTATACCACTTGACTAGGGATCTTCATAGCACCAATAGACACTCTAGTGGTGACCTCTCTAGGGTCTCACAAATACTCTCAAGATGTAACAACTTTGGAGGGTTGTACCCACCACCCGAGAACATGATTTGGGGGGATTTTTCAATGCCTTTGGGGGTTGTGGATCACATACAAACATTCTTAAGGGGGATTATGCAACACATTTGAGGGGTGTGCACCACCCAAGGACATTCTAAATACCTATGGGGAGTTGTGTAGCACATGAGGGAGCATATGTAGTGAAGTAGGTTGTTTAAGTTAAGGAGGTGGCAAGATCAAGGTTGGGATAAGTTGGAGGTCGGAGGATTCACATGAAAGGCAAAGATAGAGATAGAGATTGGATGATTCACATGGAAGACAAAGATATAGATGGAGGTTCAAGGATGGAGATGGAGATGGAGATGGAGTAGGAAGGGAGAAAACCTCCCATTTTTAAGATGCAAATAATGATTTTAAGCTTACTAAGAAATGTTGGAAATAGGGTTGCAGGAATACACACACACACACACACACACAGTGGAGAAGCTCAAGGGAGCACACAATGAGATGATATATAAATTATGAATGTGTGCTGTACTACAAAGAAGATAAGTATACCCCAAGATGGGTGTATACTAGCATAGGGGGAAAAACCTCCTAAAGAGGAAAAAAGTACCTCGGCTAGTCCTAGTGTGTTCACACACATCACTACCAAGATGGGTGTATACTAGCATAGGGGAAAAAACCTCCTAAAGAGGAAAAAAGTACCCCGGCTAGTCCTAGTCCTAGTGTGTTCACGCACATCACTACCAAATATGGCTATAAATCCCCCCTGAGAGTGATGATGTGAAAAAGGGGTGAGTTGGCACTAGAAGTATAGAGATGCGTCGAGCTCTTTAGATTGTGATAGGGAGCCCAGACTAGTCTCCAAGGGGAAGTAAGCTTTGCAAAAAGCTTCAAACTTCTCTTGTGGGAGAGCCTTCGTGAACAAATCTACCAAGTTGTCCTGTGTTGGCACAAAATCTAAGCTAATTTCCCCTACATAGCATTTCTTCCTGACATAATGATAGTGCACCTCAATATGCTTTGTGCAAGCATGAAAAACTGGATTCCTCAACTGCCATAGTGCTCTAACTGTCAGTGAAGATGGTAGTGGCTGAGGACTCACCAATACCCAAATCAATAATAAGGCATCTGAGCCAAACACACTCAACTGTAGTTGTAAACGCTGCCCTATACTCAGCTTCACAACCAAAAGTGGCCATTGTGGGTTACTTCTTTTTGCTGAGCCATGATATACATGAATCACCAAGGCGAAAGCAAAAACCACTCGTGTGGACACTCATATGTCATAACATCTAGCCTAGTCTGAGTCTATTAAATGCATGCAATTGTGATTTACCCCCCTTGGGATAAAATAACCCAAAGTGCTTAGTGCCCTTTAGGTAAAATCATGGTCCTCTTTCTTCTCCCAAAAGGGCTCCTTGATCCGATTCAAGAAGACATGCAACTTGGTGTGAAAGGTAGGCAATATCATAGGGGCGAGGAGTGTATGCTCGGATACCGAATGTTGGAAATAGGGTTGCAAGAATGCACACACACACACAATGGAGAAGCTCAAGGGAGCACACAATGAGATGATAGATAGATTATGAATGTGTGATGTACAAAGAAGATAAGTATACCCCAAGATGGGTGTATACTAGCACGGGGGAAAAAACCTCCTAAAGAGGGAAAAAGTGCCCCGGCTAGTCCTAGTGTGTAACTACCAAATATGGCTACAAGAAATTCCTTACACGGCCTTTTGGTAGTCCATTCTACCTTTAACGCATCACGACAACCAAGCTTGTTGGGATTAATCGTAAAACATAAAACCATAAATATTATTTTTAATTTATCATATATTTTTATAGAATGACTAGAGCAAGGGCCCCCTCGACAAGCCGAAGCTCCTTTATACTATTTATCCCATAGTTCTCACCATGCAAGTGCAAGACATATATTTTTATAGAATGACTAGAGCAAGGGCCCCTCTACAAGATGAAGCTCCTTTATAATATCACCCCAGAGTTCACCATGTAGCAAGAGCAACACATAGTAGCTCGATCATAGCTTCCTTCCCCTTTATATGATCATCAAGGAATTGAAGGCTTTCATCTTGAAATTCATGCACATCTCTGATATCGATAACAAATTATAAATGGATGTCATAAAGAGCAAGGTATCAATTAACTATGCTTATCAAGAGGTCTTGCTAATTCTCATATTTATGGCCTATCTACTTTTTTAACTTGAATAAGTTCCATCTTAGTAAGTGTATCTAAGTAATTAAAGAGCTTCACGTGTAGTTTTCTAAAAGAGGGTCACTTAGATACTTAATTCCAAAAGAAATGCGGCCTTTTTTGGTAACTCCTTGGGATAGGGAGGCCATTGAAAAAAGGTGAAGAAAGAAAAATATGTTTCTAATGTAGAGGAAGATGGAGATATGGCACAAACTTTAAAAGAAAAAGGAAAAGATCTTTCTAAGAGGATGGAGGTGAAGCACAAAAGTAGAAGAACAAGAGGATGAAGGTGAAGCTAATTGAGAAGAAAAACAAGAAGAACTGGTATAATCAAAAGATGGAGATAATATAGAAGAAGATGGAGATAAGACACAAATTTGAGAAGGAAAAGAAAAAGATGTCTATAATGTAGAAGGGGATGGTGAAGCACAAAAGTAGAGAACAAAAGGATGAAGGTGAAGCACAAATTTGAGAAGAAAAGTAAGAAGAATCATAAGAAAAAAGAATGAGCTTGTATAATGTAATTTTAAGAAAGTTGGCCACTCAAAAGCCATGGAGTGACAACATAGGTGTAGGTCACCATCCTGGCCACTCAAGGCATGGAGTGACAACATGGGTGTAGGTCACCATCCTAGAATATTATGAAGGGAGAAGCTCACCATGGAAGCTTGATCTAGGCAAGGAGATGACCAAATGGTCATGTATCAAAAGATATCAAAGATGTACAAACTATCCCTATATAGTTACTTACTCTCAGGACCTTTCACACATGGGATGCCCATAAACCCCCGTCTTATGTCCCATATCATGTGCTTAGGCCCTCATCCCACACGTGCATGTGTAGTACAACCAAGCACATAATTTCCTACATTATAGACCATCCCCTCCTATAATGATTTCATCCTCAAAATCGAAGGGTAGTCGTACAAACCAAGTCAAAACCGACCCACAACATGTGAAGTCATAAACCATAATAAGTGCCAATAGTCCATGATCCTGTATAATAAGCTAAATCACCACCAACATCAAATGGAAACCCTCAAATATCAATGCACAAGCAACATCAACATCAAAAGGTCCTTGTAGCCTCCTAGATAAAATGGAAAACTCCATGGATCAACTTTCGAGCTGTAGAACATGATGCTACCCGGGTCGAAAAGATGATGTAGCCATGCATCCTCAAATCATCATACAAACTCCTGGGTTAAATGGAAATCCACGTCTTACACTCTATGACCCACAGGGTCAAATGGCCAATGTCAAAAATCGGAGGCAAAGCTAAGCATGTATCCTGCGGGATCAAATGGAAAATGTAAAGAATCATCACCTATGATGAAGATGGTCATGTGCTCTCCATCAAAATTACATTTCAAATGGCACCAAGCACATCCAAAAATGAATGCCCCAGCTACATAAACCATCACCTCGTGTCGGCATCCATAAGGTCCAAAAATACACACCTCATAGCTGAAATCCATACGGGCATAGGTTTAATCATCCGAATACACATGCTCACTGTGCATACAGAAATCTCCAGCATCAAGCATAGAGTAAATATCATTATAGTAGGTATCTCCATAAGCAAAACTATCATCACATGCTCCACCATCAAGCATACATGCATCATCATAATCATCCCTGTCCTCATGATAGGTGGAAGTAAAGGTTAAGTGAGTGGGTAACCTCTTTTATCCTTTTTGATATCCAAATCTTTCAACATGAACTTGCCCTTGTGAGATTGACACTTTGGATATGCATGTGAACAAGTCCCACCAACACCATGATCTCATTAAGACCAATGTCCTCATCAATTTGCATAATATTTTGAGATACTTGCATGGTCTTTCTCTAATCTTTGCACAAAACCCTCTATACTTTCCTTCTCTTTGATGTCGGGCAACGAAGAAGGAAAGGTACCAATATCCCACCATATAGTTAGATAGAGAGTCCTCGTGTGAGAATACCATGCATCGATCTCTAAAGCACTTTTGTTCTTGGGTGGTCACAAAGTATTGCACAACATCATATTCTGGCAATCCCAATTATACTTGTGCATTTCCTTCAACCACTAAGACCTAGCTCTTTCCTTGAAATGAGAAGTCACTTTCTTCAATTTATCAAGCTCGCTACAAGGAAAGGCATGAAAATAGGCATTCTAATTATACGAATCCAATCCTTGAGTCCCATGCAAGTGACTCCTTCACCATCGAATGTAAATAATCTTTGTGCAAATGGCTCTCCTCTTTTGAACCATAGACTACCCACTTGAGTAGACACCATATAGTCAAGAAATTTTTTCACTTTCATTAGTTTCAAAAACCTTGTATGCATAAGTTCATGCATTAAGGAAAACCTAAATCTTGCTTTTGCATCCACAACCTTTTGAGTTTGAACATTACCATCATAATGTTCCGTAATCCTTAAGTCTTCAAAAGCATATTATTCTTTGTCTTGACTCTCAATTGATAAAGGCCTTTGATAGGCATTTCCATCCATTGCCTTTGAAAATGAAAAGTCTCCGGTTGGCCTTGCGCTTGAGAGAAGCCTTGTCCTTGTATACTATATATGCGTGAGTTGCTTGGTTAAAACATTAATTCTTATTTGCATGTCATCAAAATCTTCTTCATCACTATCCTCATCAATTGAGTTCATAAGATCACTCTCAATTGGGTTCCAATCACCATTGCTAAGAGTGACCTCATGGGAAGAATCGTAGCCACCAACTTCACTTTTAGGGATCCAATCATCATGTTGCTATGAGTGACCTCATAGGAAGAATCATAACCAACTTGATTCTCATAGACATAAGCATCTTCCATACCTTCCAAATTCCCTTGAAGATCATACTCATAGTCTTCATCACATTGATCATTATCCATGCATGTTGAATCTTCATGATTATCACTATGTCCATCGGAAGTATCATCTTCAATGAAATCTTCCTCATCCGTGGTACAACTTCCATCGTAAGTTCTATCATTGGTATTATAATCATCTTCATCCCCATAATAGCTTTCATCATCCTCACTGTCATAGTCATCCATGATTCTCAAATAGTGTACCGGACCCAAAATTGCCCAACTATGTCCCCGTTACAAGATTTGATCCAACTAGTGACTCCAAAATCCAATCGACAAGGTTGAAGCTTGTCGTGAAGCTTATGGGATAGGATTGAAGCCCAATGATTGCTTTCAAAATAGCCCTAAACCCAACTGAATTAAGGTTTAACACTGCTCTATGTGGTCAAAAACTACCAAACATCAAATAGGCCTTATTTTGCTCAAATGGACTCCAAATTTAATGATTAGCTTATCATGTCTATAATGGAAAGAAGAAGGCATATAATAGCATGGATCCTACTTTGGATATACGCTATACCTCTCTGTTTTAGGGTTTTTGAAGTACTACTGAAAATAGAAAGTTGGTTATAAGATGATCAAAACTAACCTGATTTTGATGATCTTTAGCTTGTTGGGACTGTCTTAGCAAGTACTATCACCCCCCAAAAAGGTTTGACCAAAGTCAAAGTCAACTTTATTTTGACTTTTATCAAAAAGTCAACTATGCCACTTTGACCTAAGAAATGATACCGGAATCGAAGAGTTAAGGGCTTGATTGGAAGGTCTAATGAAGTACTAAGAGGATATGTAAAGACACTTGCGACACAATCTAGGGTTTATGACTAAATTAGGGTTTTGTAATTTCTGGTAAACCCTAATTTGACCCACCCAATTGATGTCGGAATCAAGATCTTTAAGGCTTGATGTGGAGTACTTATGGAGGACTACAAGAGGGTATAAATCCCTAGGCAAGACCTAAAAACCCCTATGACTGAATTTAGGATTTAGGTTGCAGGTATACAAGAAATTTTAGCAATTTCGACATCATTTTGTTTCCTTTTAGAGTCGAATCTCAATATAAGCAAACAAAATTATTGATTCCCATCAACTCCTCTTGTAATTGCTATCACAAGGCATTCACAATGCATTAATAGGCATCCAAGGTCATCCAATTAGTGTCCCCAATTGCATCCAATGCATAACACTTTGCTCTTTGCAATGCATCCACTATCCAATGTGCAACACTATGCCCAATGCAAGTACATCATTTGCCACGATTGGTAGTCGATGAAGCGAAGTCGAAGAAGAGTGTAGAAGATTGCTAATATCCTAGCCAAGCTCTTCCAACCCTTGTACCCAAGTTTGAATTCCAAAGGCACAAGTTTGGGCCATATCTTCTCACCAAGTACGTAAACCCTCATCGTACCACTTTACCATGGCACTCATGGCACAATGAGTTCAAGATGCACTCCTCTTTAGCCACTCCACCTAGTGCCAAAGGTACCCTCTCACCATACTAGATTCTACAAGCATTTTTTAATTTGAAATTGAATGAAATGAAAGCTTGTAAACCAAATATATGAGAGAGTTTGATTACAAGAATAGCATGAACTCATGCCAATATTATGATCTCAATCCCCATAATGACCATGCTCTTTCACAACACCAAATAACCACCAAGGCATCAATCCAAACATAAGTATGCCTCTTACATAGGCATGACAAAAGCATGGGCATTCAACACCCCCATGTACATGCATATTGAGCATTCACAAAATCATATCATGTGCTATTCCCAGCATTGATTTATGTTTCCATCATGTAGAATAGCTCCCATCAATCAAATAAACACATCCAACATGTGGTTATGGCATTCATGAATATGAATAGATCATATAATTCAATCATATGCTATTCAAATGGCATAGGAATAGCCATGAATATCATGTATTGCATTTAAGTGGCACCAACAAGCAAGAACTCCAAATAATAGATCATATAATTCAATCATATGCTATTCAAATGGCATAGGAATAGCCATGAATATCATGTATTGCATTTAAGTGGCACCAACAAGCAAGAACCCCAAATTTGTTCTCTAAGATTTGCTCAATAGCTCATGTGAGAATTTGTCATTGCATAATGGCATCATTAGAGTGTTCATTAGCCACAAGACAATGCAATTAGCTTGCGAGAAAGGATCAATGGTATGAAATTAGGGCTTCTTGAAGAAAACCCCCAATTCTTGAACCATAGAATCAAAATGGAGCTATTTCTTGGAAGAGCCAAGCATTATGATGCAATCATTGTAAGAATAATCAAACAAGAGATGAGAAGCTTGACATGTCTAGCTCCCACTTCATGAAACCCTAATTTTTTTATGGAAACCCTAATATGCAAGAACTTGAAAATTGGAAGCATTGAAGAGATTAGTGTCTTACTTACTCATAAGAGATGTATCACCAATCATTTTTGTTGTATTTGTGTGAGTTTCCATCTCCCAAATCAAGCAAAACGCGGGCATCTTCATGGTTTCCTCATGGCCAAAATTGTGCAAGAAAACTCCCATTACAAGCCTTCTCATAATGTTTATGCTTACTTAAGCCACTGCTAAGCTTAAGTAAGCTTTAATGTAAGCTACAATGTCCATGAAATAGAGGAAAACGGCGTAACAAAATATAGTTTCTTCACGGCGGCCAAAATCACCAAGAGAACCTCTTACAAAGCCTAGTATAAGCCTTATGCTTGCTTAAGCCATTCCAAAGCGTAAGCAAGCTCCAATGTGAGAAACAAACTCCACCAAATGGAGAAAAACAAGCGCAACATTCCAGTGGCCTCGCAGGCAAAAACGTGCAATGTATTCCCCATAAAAGAGCTCAAAATGAACCTTACAACATTCCCCAATCAAAGCCCTAGGCTTTGGCAAGCTCAAGATTGAAGGGAGAAGCACCATAGCTCACAGATCAAACACCAAGAAGAGGGAAAGAGAAAACCTTTTGATT
Source organism: Cibotium barometz (assembly GCF_041138505.1). Lineage (NCBI taxonomy): Eukaryota > Viridiplantae > Streptophyta > Polypodiopsida > Cyatheales > Cibotiaceae > Cibotium > Cibotium barometz. The sequence goes on from NC_141091.1 coordinate 21,460,749, forward strand.
AGCCACACTAATCAAGATTAATAAAAGTTTTTTTCCCAAATTTAATCTTGAGTTTGAATTTTGGTGCGACTCTCCCAAAATTAGGTTCACAGTAAACCCATGGCCCCAAAAGCTTTAAAAATTAGACCAAGAAATGGAACTTTCACCATTCAAGTCATCTTCTTGATCAAGAAAATCAAGAACATCAAGAAAATGCAATGGTTTAATTATTATCCAACGACAAAGGACTGAGTAGGAAAGAGCTATACCCTATAGTAGTGATAAATGAGTGGACCGAATGAGCTCGCTTATTAAGGGTTACAATACTTTGGCTATTAAGTGACTCAAAACAACTACAATTATAGTCTCAATCTTGTCCATTTCATAGCTCACTTTTTTTGATCCATAACAAAATAAATCCATTGTTATATATTCTATATTCATATAAGAGTGTACATATGATATCTTTGTAATAATATATAATTATATAAATACCAAATATTTATTTCATTAATTCATATAAAAGATATAATACATATATGAATATTAAATATAATATAGGGGCAAAGGTCCACCGGGGATGAAGAGCTCAAGGAATTTGCCTTCCTCTAGGCAATTGGTATAGCGCTTCCTTCACTCCATTGGAAAAGGAGCAATAGAGCGAGGACGTGATGACGACGACCTAGCGCACCTACATTGGGAAGTTGCAATTGTAGCTCTGTGGGTAAGGTCCAATGACACATGATTCGACAAGGCCAAGGTAAGCTCTTGACTTGAATAGAAGGTGATGAATGTTGGAGGAGGAAGTTATAGGTAAGGGAAGAGGTAGGGTCATCATAGAGAATGGTGGTGTAGTGCCTTTGTATAGCATGCCTGATTGAACTAACACAAAAACATGCCACTCAAAACACAAAGAAAATGAATGAAATTGAATGACATAGGGGCAGGATATGTACAAAGTGGGGAGAGAGAGAGAGAGAGAGAGAGAGAGTGGAGAGAGAACGAGAGAGAGGGGGTAGTATAGGGAGAGGAGAGAGAAAGAGAGAAGGGGTAGTATAGAGAGATATTTTTTAATAATGACATGATTACAAATGAATAACATCTATAAAACGTTATTTTTATTATAATTAACAATAGATTTGATTAAATTGTTTCTTTAAAAAATAATTAACTATTTAATCCATTTTATATTGAATCACATTCTAAAATAGCTTAAACACATTGCATTGTTTCCACAATATAATTTATTTTGTGTAAGGAGATGTTTTTATTGTTTATCAAAGACACAACGCACTAAAGTTTCCATGAAGAAGGTCAAAAGTAAATGGGTAAAGATTGGCATAGCTTTTATGCATAAAATATCTAATACTTAGTCCTTGCTCAAATATCAAATGGTTAAATGTCACACCGATTTATGAGCAAATGTAATGAATCTGTGCTCCTTTTAAGCAACCATTTTGGCAAGGTATCTCCTTGGTCCATCTCTTTGCCCACCCAAGAAACCCACTGAGAGATTGTAAACACCTCAAAATCCCTATCAATTTGAAGCTTAAGGATAGTTTGCAACCAAAACAAGAGATTTATGGGAGCAGACCCTGACCCTAACCCTATGGTTAAATGTTGCTTGTGAAGCGGATAAAATAAGAGCATGTCATCATACTTGTTCTTGTATTTAAACTTGTATCAAGGTGAGGACTGGTAGGGTTTCATACTATTTTCTCTTTTCGGCCGTCGCCTTACGCTCTGTTCTCAAACCACTAGCAACGCACGGTTTTCAAATTGGTATCATTGTTTAGAATGTCATTTCTCAAAAGAACACCAATGGGGGTTTTAATTTGAAATATTATATGACCCGAGAGGGGATACCTTCAAAGTTAGTTGCTTAGGAACCAAGTCTCATCTTCCAACAAAGGTTCAAACCTTGCATTGAAAAGGGAAGAAAGAAGAGGTAAAGAATTACTGCCACAGCACGCTTTACACGCTTTAGAGCTAGCATGATGAGACACATGCGCCACACACACACACACACATGCGCAACACACACACACGCGCGCGCCCTTGCAGTTTCCATGGCGTTCTTTATCCACATGGCAACCTTCACCTCGGGATGCACAGACTGCGTGATGCACATCCTGAACAGTACACAATTAAAGAGGCAGAATGTCTGATGCCAAAAGCCTTCTGTTCTTTCAATCCTGTTGCAGATTCAAAGCTGTGCCTCCTGCCCATACGCACAGATCTTGGACAGAAACCCTAGCTTGATTTTGAGCTCCTAAGCTCTGCAGCAGATATGGAGAAGAAGCAGAAGAATGGCAAAACCCCTCTCTTCATACTCGCCATTGTAGCTCTCATCTTGCTTCTCCTGCTCCTCTCCATCATCTACTTCTCTGTCCTCAAGCCAAGGCAGCCTCTCCTCACCATCAACGCAATTCTGCTGCAGAGCGGAAGCCCGAACTCTAACTCTAACCCTAGCTTTGCAGAAAACGCCACAGTCACAGAGATCTTGCAAGGACTGAACCTCTGCCTCAACATGTCTCTGCAGAACCCTAACAGGGCTGCCTTCTTCTATGCCAATGTGGGAGCTTCGATGTATTACAAGGGCAAAGAGTTAGGGTTTGTGTTGATACCAGGGGGAGCGGTGAGGGAAAAATCGACCTTAAGGTTTGCAGTTTTTCTGTCCACCATTGAACCTTCGAGCTTCTTGGCTATGGGATCTGATGCGACCATGTCTCACATGCTCACAGTCACCACGAATGTGGCCGTCTCTGGTGATGTAACGGTGCTTGGGAGCTTCAGCCATCACACCTCCGTTTCTAGCAATTGCATCGTCAGCATTTCCACCATCGCCCAAGAGGTAGTTGCCTACAATTGTGGCTATGATGTCTGATTCTAGCCAACATTTTTCAACAATCAAGTCTAAGAAAAAAAGCCTTACATAGCTCTTTATCTTAATTTTTTTAAACCCTTCTCATAGCTGTTTTGAAAATGTTTAAACCACCTTTACCCCTATCCTTTAGAAATACCCAAAAAAAAAAAACGTATCATTTGTTGGGGTCCTTGATTCTTCCCAATGAGATGTTCGAAGTCCAACCCTTCGAGAGACATGTAAAGGAAGAGGTAGGGAGCCCTCCACAACCTTCTTCTTCCGAGCTAGGAAGGTGAAGGGGGTGTGTGTGTGTGTGTGTGTTTTTACCTCTTCCTTGGACCTTTACATGTTTAGTCCAACCCTTAGTGAGACATGTAAAGGAAGAGGTAGCGAACCTCCCCCCTCCCTTCTTTCGAGCGGGAATGCGGCGAGGTAGGAAAGCTGGGGTGGTGCTAGGGGGGGGGCTACTATCGTGCACCAGCGAAGACAACAAAAGGTTCTAATTTTTCTTTTAATGTTCTTAAATGATGATTGGTGTGACGAGTATGAGGCCTCTTGATTAGTCATAGCTATTGAGGCACATATATTATGTATTGGAACGCATCACATATGTGATCTATGGCCACGAATGATTTACTAAAGCAGCATGATACTATTGGCATATGCTCAAGAAAATTGCCAAAAACACTCTAAAAGCATCATATGGCTATAGCACTAGTAGAGATTTATCAAGTCGTATGACACTTTAGAAGTTTTATTTACTTGTTCCATACTTGTGGTTTTGTTTTTGGAATTTGGAAATAAGGCAATGCTTATGTTCCTTGAGGTTTTATAATGATGAGATGGAAGAGTCTCTTTTGTTCTAAGAAATATTTGAGAACACTTTATTTCTTTAACATGTGGTGCAATAATGAAAGTGATCTTTTGATTCTTTGTATTATGACCTTATATGTCTTTCAAGTATAAATGTGCATAGTTGTGGTCATTTCTTTATGACTATGACAAGTAAGAATAATTTTAAATGATAACTTACATCATTAAACAGTTTACTTTTATTAAAGGAATTGATGGTTGCATTGTATTGAAAACATGTGTTGTCTTCAAGTTATCATATTAAATCTCTTGGAATTAATCATAGAGTACAAGCAAAAATTATAAATATAAATAGTTGTATATGTATGATTTTTAAAAGAACATGTCATTCATGTCAACGGTGCACATATGACAATCAAATTGTCGATATAAAGCTAACCTTATCTGAAGGAAATCTCAAAATAATTCTTGCATTAGATTGTGTGAAGTACCAACAAAAGCTTGATGGCAAAAGAGAGGAACAATTATTTGATGCAAGTGCATGCCTCTTCACTTAAGACGATTATATGTTGATAAGATGTTGATGATGTTTTCTTGTTTATTGTTAATCCATGATTAAATAAGTAAGAGTTTCAAGCTATATATATCTCTCATTTTAATATAATATTGATGACATTCTCTTTTTTATTGTTAATCCATGATCAAATAAGTAAAGAGTTTCAAATTGAAAATATATCTTCGTCTAATATATTTTTTCCTTGCATAGGAGTTAAGATAGTAATTTTGAGGAGACTTGACTTTGAGAATCTAGGATGCATATTTCGAATTTGTTGAATCTTACAAAAGATTCTGAATTGTTCCTTAGAATAAACATTTGTATGGTTTTTCTTAATGTCTTTTACTATCATTTTCTTAAGACAGTAAATTAAAATCCAAAGATACATTAAGGAAAGGGGAGCATAAGTAGGATTGAGGGGCCTCCAAAATCTTTTTATTTGTAGGATTGACAAACTTGGATCAACTTCTAAAGGTCCTTCCCAACATCAAAACACATATATCTCTTTTAACAACTTTGACCATATGTATCACATCACATGTAACGAAGTAATAGTTAATTTTCATCAAAATGTTCTACCAATTTGACACTTTGGATCCTTTTTTGTGTGTACCTTATTTTTGAAAAACAACTTTCAAAAAATAGAATTTCCCTATATTTGGAAAGCCTATTGTCCATGAGGTGCACCACCATGGCCCCCAATGTAGGAAAACTCACATCACTAACAAACAACATTCGTAGAATCTTACATAGTTTTATTTGATCATGTTTACAACTTGAAATGTGCTTTAATGCACAAATCGTAATTTACACTAGGGTGACCAAAAAATGAAGCCAAATTTATGAAAATGTAGACAAGAATTTTTAGGTTTCAAAACCTGCATTTTGTTGTCCCTTGACAAAAAATTGGGAGGATCAAAGAGAAGCTTGAAATTTATGCAAAACAAATAAGATAATAACACATCTAATTATAATTAAATGGCTTCAATGATAAGTGAAAGCTAGACTCAAATCTCACTAAAAATTCCACTTTTAAAAATGAGCTCGAGATTACATCAACTTATAGTTTTTCCTGAGCATCTCTAGATCCTTTGATCCATCTTACCCTTCTCATAGTTGTTTTGGAAATGTTTAAATCACCTTTCTAGGAGGGTGTTGGCATATGCTTAAGCCTATAATTTAAAAAAAACATCATCACTAGTAGAGGTTTAGCAAGTTACTTGAGCTATGTAACTCCTTTTGTGACACTTCAAAAATTTGATTTATTTGTTCACGGTTATATTTTTGGAATGTGGAAATCATGCATGCTTATGGTCCTTGAGGTATAATGATGAGATCAAAGACTCAATTTTATTTCTTTACCATATGCGATGAAGCTATAAATATTCAGAGCATGAATATTTTGATTCTTTCTAGTATGGTGAAGCCTTAAGTTTTTTCCCCTCATATAGCTATCAATTATAAAAGTGCATAGTTGTGGTCGTCCTTATATGACTATGACTAGAAGTAAGAATCATTTTAAATTATAATTTACATCATTAGAGACTTTACTTTCATATGGAGTTGTGCACTTTTTATTAGTGTTTGCATTGCATTAGAAACATGTGTTATCTTCAAGTAGTCATAATAAGTCTCTTGGTATCAATCATAAGGCATGATAAAAATTTATAAAATATAAATAGTGAAATCTTTATAATTCTTGAAGAAACATGATATTCATGAAAATGGTGCATGCATGACTCTAAAACTGTCATTATGATTCTTATCAATATCTTAAGGAAAGCTTGAAATATTCTTGCACTAGATCGTGTGAAGTAATGAGGCAAAATGCTGATGGTAAAAGGGTAGTTATTTGATGCAACTTTCAAACAATATGCATCTTGATAAGATGTTAAATTGATGATTCTCACTTATTTATTGTTAATCCATGATCAGGTGAGTAAGAGTTTCAAGTTGTATATACTATGATTTCTTTGTTCTTTTTTTATATAACAAGTAGTAGTTAAGATGATGTTGACAAGTAGACTTCACTTTACGAATCTAGGATACATATTGGAAGTTATTGCATCTTACAAAAGAAATTGAGCTATTATAAACACATTGTCCTCTTTTCTATGTCCTATTGAGGGCGTTTGGTTAAGAAATTAAATTAAAACCCAAAGATACACTAAACCAGGGGGGTGTTGGGGAGGAGTGAGGTGCTTCTAAATTATTTTGATTTGTGGGATCAACAAACTTGCGTCAACTTCTAAAGGTCCTTTTCAACATCAAAATGCATATCTATCTCTTTAACGATTTTGATGATACCTATCGTATCCACACAACAAAGTAATAAACCATAACTTTAATCAATAGGTCAAGAGTTATGCTTATTTCACTACCAATTTCGACAACACTTTGGACCCTTTGTGTGGGTCTTATTGTTTAAAAAACAACTTACAAAAATGAGAAACTCCCTATTTTTGGAAAGCCCATTGGCCACTCAATGCACCACCCTATCCCTAATGTAGGAAAACTTATAACTTGGGCAAACAACACTCCTATAGAACTATTGTAAATTTTATTTGATCATGTTTACATCTTGAAACTTTTGGTTTAGTGCACAAATCATAATTTATGCTAGGGTGCAAAACAAGAAGAAGAAAATCTATCAAAATCTAGAGAAGGATTCCTCTTATTAGGCTATGAAACCATTTCCTTACTCTTCTTTAAAGTATCATGTCACTAAAAAAATATCCTTTGAAAAGCATCCTTTTAGTACGATGGCCATTCAATTTAGGATTGACCCAAGCTTCAACACTGTCCTTCAATGACAAATTGGAGGAGGTTCTCAAAAACAAAAGACAATCAGTGCTACATGCATAAGGCCATTGGTGCTTGTATGTTCGAGATTTTGCTACATCCACCCACAAGTATCTCGAATGCATTTTACTACTAGGATCCCGAAAGTCAAGAGGGCCTATTGTACTCCACCTTGCTTGAGGGCCTATTGTACTCCACCTTGCTTGAGGGCATCTTACACAATCCTTCTCCCAATCTTGGGTTTGGTGGTCTGCAGGCCACTTGGACACATCGTTAGAGCCGAGATGCCACTGGTTTCTATTTACACATGTAATAGGGATGTGTAAGCAAATATTCCTTTTGAGCATCAAATTCTTGTGCAAAACACGCGTAAAAACTACCACTTTTTGTCAATGGGGAATTACGACTGAACCATGCTGTTTGGATTTATGATTGAGTACAACACACTAAAATTTATTGGTGTCCAATGAAGCCAATGGCAAAATAGAGAGAACAAAGATGTAGTCCATGGGTATGAACACATGGACGACCATTGTTTGTATGATCAATATACAAGAGGTTAATGCATGTGAACACACCCCACTCCTTATGGAAGATCGTTCACACTGTGAGGTGGGATTTCTATCCGAAGGGACTTGGTGCCTTGAGGGTATGCTAGCCCGCCCCAAATAGTTTGCCTCTATATGGGGAGGAGGTGCAAGGCGGGGAGGGCAACCCCCGGGGCACTCGGCACCCACGAAACCTCTCCCACACCTGGGAAGGCCTAACGTGCCTACCTGGTGCGTGAGTGCGTTCTTAAGGTGCCTACCATGGGTCCGTGCTTTGCCTCTCCTTGCACCTCCTGCCCTTGTTTTCATGAATGGATTGACTGGTAGAGTGATACTGCGACTGTCATCGTTTGCGCAGGTAGCAAGAAGACGAGATGAGTGGTGCTGATGATTATACAACGAGACATGGAGATCATGGATTGATTGGTAGAGTGCTGTTGAAAGGGACTGTGGCTGTCATCGTTTGATGCGCGCAGTTAGCAAAAAGACCAGATGATTGGGCTGCAATTTGGCTCTCTCTCTCTCTCTCTATAGGAATCTCTCTCTCTGTAGGAAATAGAGGGAATTTCTCTCTCTCTCTCTCTCTCTCTCTCTCTCTCTCTCTCTCTCTCTCTCTCTCTCTCATATATATATATATATATATATATATATATATATAGGAATGTCTCTCTCTCTCTCTCTCTCTCTCTCTCTCTCTCTCTCTCTCTCTCTCTCTCTCTCTCTCTCTCGGAAGAACAGGTAATAGTAAAGACCAATGATATGTGCATAAATCTTTAGACTCAAATCTCAAAATTCCATTAAAAAATGAGCTTGGTGCTAACTTGGCATTCTACCTGTAATTTTTTTAGTATTTTTAGGATAAGAGAAATACAGTCTTCCCCTCTTTTTTAAAAGAACAACAGAATGTGCAAATTACGAGCAATATCCAACATTTTCTACATCTTCGAAAGAAAATTCACAGAACTAGGTGTTTTCTGTAGTAAACCCAATGGGACCTAAAAAAGTTGGGTATACTCCATAATTCAATTCAATGGTGAAAAGTTTGATTATAAGCAAACATTAACAAAGGCTAATACATCTTCTATTATGTTAACATATGCTCGAAGCATATTCTCAAGAATTTAATTAACGCTTTCAATTTGACCACTGGTTTAGGGTGATCCCCAGGAATGTTCCAAGTTTATTGAATACGTGTTGTTGATCATGAGATTGAATTGGTTGCAAGAGCACAATCTACTACTAAAGAGAGATTATAAAATGGTAGACTTTGAGCACAATCCTACTGAGTGGTGAAAGCATGCTAAGGTGGAATACTATTTGTGTAATATAGGTGAAAAACATAGTACTTGTGATTGAAACTAATATAGTATCCATAGTACATTTTAATCATATTATTTTCATTTAAAAAATTTAGAATGAGAAAAGTGATATCATTACTTCTACTAGACAAGGTTCCATAACTTACCTTTGAACTCAAATTCCTGAATTCAGGCATGCAATTATTTTTCCCTGTGTGAATCTATCTCCTCTGCTAACCTGTCGCCTATAGCCTCCCTTTCCAAACCCTTTCTCAACCCTTGCCAAGGCTTCCTCCCCTTATAGCACGCTTGATAAAAGCTCAGTCCATCTAGGATCATCACAAAGAGCACACTCCACCAACTTCTTCCAAGTATTTCCCATTACCTCTATCAATCCATTACTTGACGAGTTCATGGCAAACTGATTTTCTATAAATGGGTTGCTTGCAATTTTACCTAAATGGCACTCTCCTCCCTTGTGGGTTGCATGCATGTGTGTGTACTGTGTGTTTTAGAGAGAGCAAAACTTGTCGTGCTACAAACCAAACATGTGTGTGTGTGTGTGTGTGTGTGTGTGTGTGTGTGTGTGTGTGTGTGTGTGTGTGTGTGTGTGTGAGAGAGAGAGAGAGAGAGAGAGACTTAATAATGTTGTGTTGCAAGTGTTGTCTATGTGTTTAAGAGAGAATGCAACTTTTAATGCTGTAAATCAAAGGTTGCTCCCAATCTGTGCTATATAGTAATATCATCATTCTATTGTTTGGGGAAATGCGTGATTAAATATTTGATGAAATGCATAAAATGTATCAATTATTAAATAATGTTGTACACAAAGCTTTGCTAGGCTAACAATTCTACAAGCTTGTGTGTTTATCTCAAAAAAAATGTAAAAAATAATTTCTATAAAGTTTAAGTTCCTTGTTTTATGTTGGATTGTTGGGCTTGTAGCATGGAAAGGGCATCAGGCTCATCTACAAAGCTTGTGAGGGGTATGGTTGCACCCATCCAACAATAGATTTTGCAGGTTTGTGCATGCGTTTCACTTGGACCACAGGCTTAGCCTCACAGGTGTGGACCCAAGGAGTCTACGAGGGAAGAATGATATTAATACAAAGGATTGGAGTGATTTGTTCTCTTGTCCTAAGCTAGGTACAATGCGAACATGGAAGCTAAAGTCATATGATGTCAAGGTAGAATTTGCAAAGCACATTGTTCACAGGCATTGGGATGTGTACCAAGAGGGCCCCTTCAATTTATGCGATCGGGCCATTTTTTGCCAAGGCCTTTGCTTTGGAGAATTAAAAAGTTGCAAGGGTGGCCACCAATGTGGAGAAAGTAGAGAAGTATACAATTGCATGGGCCACATTTGCAGTAGTAATGGCCCACCAATCAGAGTCAAAAAACCACTTGTCATTGAAGAAGAAGGAATAGGAAGAATCACAAGGCAAGAGCAAAGCAACATCGTATGGAACACGTGTGAAATTATACCCAAAAGGGTATTTTACCCAACCCTTCTGCTGACCAACCAACACCCTCCCTTCCTATATATATAGGAAGTGCATCTTCATTCAGTTCAACCACCTTCTCTGCTGGTCGCCTACATTTGGGTCACCATCAACATATTCCTCTCCGGCTGCTGCTACTACTGGTACAAGCTGCCTGTGACAAATGGAACCTGCATTCTGCTACTATTGGATTGGTCACCTACATCAGGGTTGATCATCAGCATTTCACTTCAGCATACATCAGCGTTTCACTTCAACAGTCATCAGCGATTCACTTCAACAGACATCAGCGTTTATCATCTGTCTTACATCAGGAGATCAACACTTACCTCTATGCTTACATCAGCATTTATCATCTACCTTACATTAGGACATCAGCGCTTACATCTGTGCTTACATTAGCGCTTACATCTGTGCTTACATTAGTGCTTACATCTTAGCTGACATCAGCCTTACATCAAGCATATATCGGCACTTACATCACGCTTACTTCGGGACTGTTACATCTGTGCTTACATTAGGGCTTACATCTGTGCTTACATTAGTGCTTACATCTTAGCTGACATCAGCCTTACATCAAGCATATATAGGCACTTACATCAGGCTTACTTCGGGACTGTTCTCTGCGTTTTTGGGACAACAGCCCTCTCTGCTCCTTTAGAGTCTCACATAGAGCTCCTGTACTAGATTTTATCATCTATATATATATCCCCATTGCATGCTATGTGATTTGCTCTGATCTCTCATATATTTGGTCCTTTGGTCTCTTTTGCCCTCACATGGTATCAAAGTTATCATGAGCAAAAGGATTGAGACCTTGAGAGCACACAACATGGATCATCTACCCACGATTCCAGAGGATCAACCTAAGTTCTTACCAGATATTGATTCTCCTTATTCATATTTAGATCACACGGAGGATGGGACTCCTCATTCACTGGAGAGCCCTATTCGCGGTCTTTCATTGGTTGGGAGACGACCAACCTATTTTTGCCTACTCACCCTCTACACCTTTGGCATATGGTTTTTCTTCCCCAAGCTCATGAGTCGTTACTTCTAGAGGAGGATACATGCCCACAGCCAATGTGCCAGTATTGGACCTAGGTATTCAACCTCATCTGGAGTGCCCTACTTCTCATTCTAGCCAACAAACTGGACTTCGGTATGGGACTTGTCTCAGGAAGGACACGTACCTCCTCGTTCGTTTGGAGATCCATCATCATCAACCATGCCGATGACCACGTCAGGTTGGTATGTGCCCTTTAGTACGTATGTTCCTAACTCTACCTGGGTATCTTCGTCTATAGCACAGGTTCAACAAACAGTACCATCAACTACCCTTGATCCCTAGCATTCTGTGAACCCAAACAAAGGAGGGTCTGGGAGTACAATTCACTCTCAGACTTTTGGTGTTCAAGGAGGTAAAATTGTTTTCTCCTCTGGTTCACTTTTTGTCCCTGCTCCTAATGCGTTATGGAATACTGCTCGACTTCAAGCACAAAACCCTCCCACCCAACCCATGGTTTTTCCTACTAATGTTGGCGTGCAGTCATCACCGCCTGCATCTCCTTTGGGTCCTGCATATGGGTTCTACCTCCCAGGTCTCTCTCAGCACTATGCCCTCTAGCACTGCGGTGCCACCCAACATTCCGAGGTATCAGGTGGTTTACCAACCCATCCCTGGCACTTATGTTTTTCCTAATTATGTGCCCTCTCAAGGACTTGTGCCTCAACCAGGTATTCCACCTATGCTGAGTGCCCAAGCTTATATTCCATCTTATGGAGTACCCTCTACGACAGGTCCTACACCTACACCTATGCCTAGTCCTGGTGGTGGATTTTCTGGTTTTCCTCCTCAAACCTTACACTCCGGATATGGGCACCAACCATCCTGGACTCCCCCACCATCTTCCTTTCATGTTTCTATGTGCAAAAATGCTTTCACACAAAAGACTCATTTTAACGGGTCTAATTATACCACCTGGGCTAATCTTATGGAATAGGTTTTTACTTCCCAAGGTTCCTAGAACCTAGTAAAGGGATTTGAACCAAAACCCCACCCTTCCCTAGCACCTCTTGAAGTCATCAGCCATTGGGAAGCTAAAAATGCCACTGCTATAGTGGAGCTCATGCAAGGCCTTCTGCCGGAGTTTCATTCTCAACTCTAGCAGTTCCCCTATGTCTTTGACAGATGGGCACACCTTGCGGAGAGATATGCCGCACGTGATCATACGCGTTGCATTGATCTTGAGAATCAAATTTAAATTTTCTCTATCAAAGAAGGGGATGACCTCACCGTCAAGGTTGCTGAATATCGGCACCTTAACGCCGAGTATGCCACCACTGGTTCTGCCAAGTCACAAGAAGACCAGGTTATCACTTTACTAAACAAGTTGCCACCTAGTTTCTTTACTTTCATCACACAGACCATTAGTTTAGAACCTATGCCTAACCTATATGAGTGTGAGTGCCAACTTCTGCGCTTCCTCCTCCACTCAATAGGGGGCCCTTGTGTCCAATACCACCTTTAATAAAAAAGGACAAGGGAAGGGGAACAGCAACTCAGGTAATCAAGGCAGACCTTTCGGCAACAATACTGATTCTAAAAACCCTGCCTCAACACCCATTCCCCAGTTGCAAAATATTCCCAAAAAGAATAGATTTTACACTTATTTCCAAATGCCTAGACATTTTGATGATGAGTGTGTTTTTAAGGCCAAGGAAAATAGAGGCAACACCTCCTACACCACTACCTCCACCTGCCAAAACAACTAAGGCGGTAGTAATGCCCCAAATTGGAGATCAAGAGGGGCTAATATCCAGCACCTACTACCCTGCAGAACTCTCTGCCAAGGACCCAGCAACAAGGCAATGGTTTGACTTGGCCGCGATCCTCTCAATGGCAATCCACTGGTCAGGTTGCTCAAGCCCAACCCTCCCAGTCAGTTTCTTTCACCACCTTGGAAGAGATGTCTGATTGGTCTTCCCTTACACCTCATTTCGGCCCCTTGGCCAATATCGCTTAGGTCACATTTAAGGTTGAACTCTGGCTACTCCTCCAGAAGGAAGAAGAAACAAAGGCCTAGACAAGGCCCTCCATGGGGGAAAGCCTCTGCCTTCATTCAGATCTGTCAGTTACCTGACAATCCTTATGTGTGCATCATCGATGCCCATCCAACTCTTCCCTGTGGTCATCCGGTCACTTGGGTAGTTGTTGACAGTGGAGCTACTCACCATATGGCACACAATGCTAACATTTTCATCTCTCAGCGTCTCGCTAAGGGAGAAATTCGATGTGGCAACAACACAATGATGCCCATCAAATCTGTTGGCACTATCTTATTTAACACTAACGCTGGTCCCAACCAGGCTACCTTGGACAATGTTTATATTGTCCCTAATTTAGGTCTCAACTTACTTTCTGTATCCCAGCTGACCCAACTCGATCGTGGAGTTTACTTCAACAAATGATTTGTCGAGGTAATTGATGAGACTATTGGTCTTGTTATTGCCTCAAGCTCAGAAGGATGGTTTGTACCGGATGTCTACTTTTTTAACTGAGCCTTCTTCTAATGGTTCAAAGTTTCATCGAGCTCATGCCTATGTGACTCGAGCTCCATCCGACATTGAACAACTATGGCGCTTTCACTATGGTCATCTACCCTATGACACACTCTACGAGTTATCTCGAGATGAGTTGCAGGCATACCCAGCCTTAAACTGACAAAGGATGTATGCCAGCCGTGTCAAATGGGTAAGCAGCATCACTCCCCATTCCCACAACATGCTACTCATCGTGCTTCGGGAATCCTCAAGTTGATTCATTTCAACTTAAGTGGCCAATCCCCAACCCCTTCCTTGAATGGATCTCTCTACTACATGCTGATTGTTGATGATTATTCAAGGTACATGTGGGTATATTTCCTAAAGCATAAATCCGACGCTTTCCAATACTTTTCCACATGGGTTCAGTTAGACACTAATCAAATGGGCATCTCAATGGGGATTGCTCGTAGTAGTGACCATGGTGGTGAATTTATCTCTCACCAATTTACTAAGTTCTTACATGCCTGCTTTTAGAGATCATTATTCCGCCATTAAACTAGACCGACATTGCATAAGAAGAGCTTACCCCGTGATTTTGCAAAGAACAAAGCGAGGAAGTTTTCCATTGCCCCATGGTCGCTATTTCCCACAGGACTCTGTTTGAGGCATTTTTTGGCAAAAAGCCAACCGTTTCCCATTTTCGTGTCTTTGGGTGTCGTGCATACACCCACACTCCGAATGCCACAAGGGGCAAGCTTGAGCCAAGGAGTGAGTTGCTCATTTTTGTGGGCAACTCTTTTGAATCAAAAGCTTACAAAGTTTTTGATCCAAGATCAAACAAAGTCTTTGTTCATCGAGATGTCTTTGATGAGCGAGATTTACTTCACCTTCTGCTGCCCATACCAACAACTGAACAAGAATCTCAAACTGTGCCACATGAACCCCATCAATCACCTACAACACCTCTTGAGGAGGCTTCCTCCTCCCGACAGCCACCCAAGGACCCTTTATCGTGCTGGTATCAACAAACCATGCATGATCTTGGCATGCTTCCCCATGATAACCCTTTGGATGGTCCTCGTCTTGTCAGTCCACCACAGACTCGCTCCTTGTGCCTCGTTCGCCTCTATCTTTTCCGCAGACTATGTGGCACATGATAAGCCAACATCGTGGAAAGATGCTATCAAACTTCCATCCTGGAAACATGCTATGGAACTTGAACTCAAAAGCATTGACCGTAATGGCACGTGGTCCCTTGTGGATCGCCCTCGTCAGAAGGTCATTGGAACCAAATGGATCTTCCGCACCAAATTTAAAGCCGATCGTACCTTGGACAAATACAAAGCCCGGCTTGTTGTGCAAGGCTTTCTCCAGAAAGAAGGCATTGATTTTGACGAGACCTTTGCACCCATTGCTCAAATGATGACAATCCGTCTTTTACTCAATCTGGCTGCTCACCCCCACAAATGGCCAGTCTATCAGATGGATGTTAAGAGTGCCTTTTTAAATGGCATTCTCGAAGAGGAGGTCTAGGTTCTCTCATGATCCCTTTTTGGTCTGAGAGGGGGTGTGAAAATATACCCAAAAGGGTATTTTACCCAACCCAAAAAGGGTTATTTTTACTTTACCTTTTTCTGCTGGCCGACCAGCACCCTCCCTTCCTATATATAGAAAGCCCATCTTCATTCAGTTCAACCACGAGACAAGTACCTCCTCTGCTGGTCGCCTACATCTGAGTCACCATCAGCATATTCCTCTCCAGCTCTGCTGGTGTAGGCCACTTACGATAGGTGGAACCTGCATTCTGCTACTACTAGATTGGTCACCTACATCAGGGCTCATCAGCGTTTCACTTCAGCATACATATGCATTTCACTTCAGCAGTCATCTACGTTTCACTTCAGCAGTCATCAGTGTTTCACTTCAGCAGTCATCAGTGTTTCACTTCAACAGACATTGACGTTTATCATCTGTCTTACATCAGGAGATCATTGCTTACATCAGCGTTTATCATCTGCCTTACATCAGGACATTAGTGCTTACATCTCAACTCACATCAGCCTTACATCATTAGGCATATATCGGTGCTTACATCAGGCTTACTTCATGAGTGTTATCTGCGTTTTTGGGACAACATCCCTCTCTACTCCTTCAGAGTCTCACATAGAGCTCATATACTCTGGATTTTATCATTTATATACATATCCCCATTGCATGCTGTGTGATTTGCTCTGATCTCTCATATATTTGGTCCTTTGGTCTCTTTTGCCCTCACAACACATGCAGATACCATACCACAGGATACTAGCATCAAGGCACTTTATGAGCAGGAAGAGTTGGATAATATCACCATCATGAGCTCGATGGCTAAGATCACATATTGTCAATGGCAAAGGCTGCTCTTTAAGAGGCCAAATAGTGTGTTAAGGATGTCTCAGCTAGAGGCCCACATAAGCACATTGAAGGAAGAAGGAGAGCGAGCACATATTGTCAATGGGGCAAAGGTTGCTCTTTAAGAGGCCAAACAGTGTGTTAAGTGTCTCAGCTAGAGGCCCACATAAGCACATTGAGAAGGAAGAAGGAGAGCGAGCACATTGAAGAAGGAGAGCGAGCACGGCTTCTAAAGATATTGCAAGAACTACAACCATCAGTTGACATTAAGGACTTGCAGAACAAAGTTACTAATGCTAAGGTATTTTTTTCATTTGAACTTTCCATGGCATTCTAGCATGATTGGGCATACTATGTATAGGATAGAGTGCACATGTGTGTGCTATAAAACAATGAGTTTACTATATAGCATATTGGTTTATTGTCTTGTGCTATATAGAACTTGGATTAACCACAACACACTATCGTATTGTATTTAGTGAGCTATATAGAACAAGGGAATATAACATTATGGTATATATCATAATTTTATAGTATCTTGTGCTATATAGCTCATTATATACTCTTCTTGTGCTATATAGCACAATGATCCTTATGCTATATTACATAGTTTATGTTGTCTATTTGCAAGTAAGGCCAATTTGACAGATGCTATATAGTATAATATGTGCTGTAAAGTTATGATATATAGCACAGGCTGACTTGGCATTATGTGCTATATAGCACATTATCTGCTATATATCAAAGTATGATGCATAATGTGGAGGTTGTGTGCTATAAAGGTATGCTATATAATACAAGTTCAGTACTATGAAGCCTATCAGTATTGTAGTTTTGGCACTAGACCATTACCAAATAGGTTGTGAGAGATGCAACCGTTGTGCCACATGTCATGCATGGACATGAGGATACCCTTGATGATGTTGATCCTTTACCTGGGTCTGAGGGTGTACTTGATGCTCAAAAGACTGCACACATTGATAAGGATGCAGCCATTATGCCACCTATGATGCATGGACATGAAGATGCAAGGGATGTTGCTAATTCTGCCCATGGTGTGAGGGAGTACATGTAGATCAGCAAACTGTAGCTGAAGATGGCATATTGAATGACATAGATAGGATAGATGCAGCCATTATGCCACCTATCATGCATGCAGATGAAGATGCAGGGGATGATGCTAATTCTACTTTTGGGTGTGAGGGAGTACATGTAGATCTATAGACTGCAACTGAAGTATTAAATAATTTGGTTGTAAACAGATGCAGCCATTGTGCCACCTCTAGTGAAAGATGCATGGAGTCTTATGATATGGTCTGAGGGAGTACATGTAGCTAAGAATATTGTGAGAGCACAATAGGGGCTAGTGAAGTTGCACCCAAAAACACGGGTAGTCAAGGAACATAGGGATAAAAAAAGAGAAGAAGCATGTGAAAGATTGTAAAGGAGGTTGATAAGCTTAAAGCCCTCTAAGAAGGTTCAAAAAGATTGCAAAGGAGGTAGATAAGCTTAAAGCCCTCGAAGAAAGGTTCAAAAAGATTGTAAAGGAGGTAGATAAGTTTAAAGCCCTCTAAGAAAGGTTCAGAAAGCAGCCTACATCAAGGGAGGCAATATTATTACATTATGAGAAAATTGTGTTTGAGCACTCGTGCTCCCACCACTTCCACGGCAATTCCCTGGACTTGTGCTAGGCCTCAATGGTCTACTTGTTCACATTGTTGAGATTCAATGGGGGGAGAGTCCACCAAACTATGCTAAGTGCATGAGATCAGTTACGTCATATTGTGTTTATTCATGCAAACATGGAGTCCTTTCTAGATTTCTGCTTTGAGTAGCTTGATGTAATACTGTGGAGCTGCTCTAGGTTGAGAAAGGTGCTGGAAACTTTGAAAGATCGCTTCTTGATACATCATCAGAGGTTCACATGTGTGTTTGGCCAAGAGAAACATGAGAAGGCGGAGTTTTCTCTCAAACAAAAACCTATTTTTTTCAAGAAACTAGAAAGGATTTGGGAAAAAGAAAAAAGGTGCAATGCAAAGAAAAGTTTGATTGTCGATGATTCATGCTATAAGCTTTTTAAGAACCTTACAGGCACATCATTGATAATCCCCAAGTTAACAAGCCAAACACCTGAAGTCACTAATAGTTATCTAACATGCACTTTGATACCATGGTTGTGGTCTTGGCTGATGTATCTAGACCATCAAGAGTACACCCAAATGTTCTTATTGGGGAAGTGTCTTATAATAAAGAGTCATGTACAGTGGGTGGCATATGGATAAAGTACATGGAGAATAAAGAGAAGCGCAAAAGCGCCAAGGATGCATCGTAGTTTCTTGTGCAAAAAGATCCTGTGCCAAGTTAGAAACATGTAGTCACCTAGTTAGAAACATGTTACAATTTGTAACTGTGTCCCATTTTCTTCTTATACAAGTATCCTTTGTGTATAGATTAAATTTTGTTAATCACAGTATGTAACTATTTTGAAATTACATATAATACAAGACATATAATCTTCTTCAAATCTCTACTACCCAAAATGTAATCTTTTGTGCCAATAATTTGTGAGTTTGATAGAAGGTCAATAAATAGCAAGTAAAGTATGTGATGTATAACATACATATTGTATGCTTTATAAGTTAGCTCATAGTATATAAACTTTGTGCCAACTGTTATTTTGTAGACCTGACTTTTACCATATAGAACACCAGCTCGCAAAAAGCATTTATAATTTCTACCAACCCTAGCCTACTATATAATAGCAGTGGCTTGCATGCTACTATAGGTATGCTCTATACCAATGGTCTACCATATAACAGAATATAGTACCAGCATGCAAGGACTATGGTAGTTGCTAGCTACTCTACATGCAAGGACTATGTCCTACTGGTCTGCTATATAGCATTGGTCTGCCATATAACACACTAGTAATAGCATGCAAGGACTATGTTCTACTGGTCTGCTATATAGCATTGGTCTGCCATATAACACACTAGTAATAGCATGCAAGGACTATGCAAGGACTATGCTAGCTACTCTACATACAAGGACTGTGATAGTACTAGTCTGCTATATAGCACTAGTTTGTTATATATCATTAGTCTCCCATATAACAGATCAATAGCAAAGGATTATGCTAGTTGCTAGCTACTCTACATCATGCAAGGACTGTGTTACTACAAGTTTGCTAAATAGCAATACGCAAGGACTGTGCTAGTTGCTAGCTACTCTATATGAAAGGACTATGCTACTACTAGTCTGCTATATAGCATTGGTCTATCATATAACAGACCAGTAGCAGTATGCAAGGTCTGTGCTAGTTGCTAGCTACTCTACATACAAGAATTGTGCTACTACTAGTCTGCTATATAGCACTAATCTACGATATAGCATTGGTTTTCCATATAATATACCAATAGAGCAGCATGCAAGGACTGTGCTAGTTGCTAGCTACTCTACATGTGGTAGGGGTTGCAGATGCCCCTCAAGTTCCAAGCTATTGATGTGGCAGGCGCACTTGATGTGGAAGGTGTTGCTATCCACACTGATGTGGTAGGTGTTGTTGTCCATGGAGAGATTCATCTTCCGTGTGTGTATTAAGAATCCATTATGAATCAAAGTTGAGGTACATAAGAAGCAATGAGGAGACACCTCAACAAATAAAATCTCAAGGTGCCTCATATGGCATAGAGTCATAGATGGCCTCATCTACCTCGAGCGATAAAAATCTTGTACATTTTATCCACCATGGGCATGAGAAACCTTATGGCCCTAACAAGGTGAGATAGGATGAACGCATGGGGCTTATCATTGAGCAAACAATACTAACCATCATCTTTCACTTCATACCACCAACTAGGAACAAAGTATGTAACTACTTTGACCGTGTTTCCCACATATCTTTGAGATGTCCCTTTGCTTTTTGTTTTGGTTTCTTGCATTTTAATATGTAAAAGTCAACTCCTTCTTTATTAGCCTCTGTAAAAGTCAACATCATCTTTCACTTCATACCACCAACTAGTAACAAAGTATGTACCTACTTTGACCGTGTTTCCCACATGCTTTAAGATGTCCCTCTACTTTTTGTTTTGGTTTCTTGCATTTTAATATGTAAAAGTCAACTCCTTCATTATTAGCCTCTGCATTAACTGTAACATTATCACCTAACATCAAGAGGTCACTAAAGAAGTCTTAACATCCATCATACATAGGTTCATCCACTCGGAACTCTTCAGCTAACACCTATTTTGTGGGGTGGAGAAGGATGTGCTTCCATGGCTAAACGCATGACTTGTTGTGGAACATGATATCCAATGATTATGGAACATGATCTCCAATGATTGTGTAAGCATGCATCACAGAAGCATGATAATTCCCTAGTCTTGATTAGTGTAGACATATGCTTTGAAAAACCACAAATGGAGTGCAAGGACCGAGTTGTTTGACTTAGGCATTGTCTCAGACAAATAGTGTGCTACATCTGCTACCTTTCTCAATATTACCCCCATCACTCTTTGGTTGTTCATTTGTTAGTGCCCTTTTCACCACTGCACCTACCCCATCATGCTCCCCTTTTCCATGGCTTGATGCTGCTGAGAAGTTCCATGACATCTTAACATCAGTCAATTTAAAATATGTGGAGATAAAATAAAACGGCCTTGAAGCCTTGAATTGGGATGCTACACCATCACAAACCACACCCAGTGCTTCCTCAATCCTACTCCTTGTTCTTTAAGCCATTGATGTAACAGAAAACAGTGTTGAACAAAAAGAGTGTCATGTTGCATGTACAAATGCATTTCTTTGATTATTTCATCTTCCACACCACTATGTTGATAACTAATGTGAACTAGGATTATGTATTGGTCAGTGTGCCAATGCATGCTTTGTATCATTTTGCTCTTTGAAAAAGTAATTTTTTACAAAAACAAAACTGACAGAATTGTATTAATAGATGAAAATATCCTGAAACACTCCCTAAGTTGTTGGGCTTGCCATTTATACATAAAATTGTGCATGACGAACTTTAATGTGTGATCTTGTAACATTAACATGAACTGATTAAGAGGTAAGTGCTTGAGGGAAAGAACTCCACATTTTTTCTTACCTCCTTTTTTGTTTAGCCCAACCTCTATGTCTTCAAATACCTGCACACCTACCATCTTTGTATCTTGAGATTGTTCACAAGGGTGGATAACAAGCTTTTGTATGCCACAATTGTTGCACTCCCCCATAAGACACTTATACTCATGGTATGCTGAGTCCTTCTTTTTTGGCACATAAACATGACTCCCATAGTTGTGTAACCCAAGAAAACACATGTTCACATGCAAGCCACTTTTGTGATACTAATAAGCCTTATAGATATGACAAGCACATTGGCATGAAGATCCATGTAAACCAAAAGAATCCATGCACACACTGTTGAAAGCATTCTTCAAGTACATCATTTATACATGCTAAATACAACAACATGTGTTCCAATCCTTTAATTTGCGTAGAAAAAAATGCTTGAGCTTCTTAAAGGAGCATTACCCAATGAGCACTTTTGGATGTTTATCTCTGAACCTGAGAAAAACTCTCTATGCATATAAACAAAATTAACGAGTCATGTTTCATATAATCTGCTAAAAGCACAAGTGGTAACCCACACAGTAATGTTAGTTACTTCTTCTGCTATATAGCACCTATAGATATGCTATTATTATTACATGCAATAACCCTCATAGTAATGTGAGCTAGTTCATGTCCTATATAGCATGAAAGATTTGCTATTATTGCTACATCATTTTACAACATAGCTATTATGCTATATTGCACATGTACTAGCACTGCTCATTTTCTATAGCTACTACATATGCTATATAGCACAAAAGTAATGTTATTTACTTCTTATGCTATATCGCACCTATAGATTTGCTATTGTACTACATGTGGTATACAACACAACTATTATGCTATATTGCACATGTACTAACACTAAGCATTGTCTATATAGCACCTATAGATCTGGTATTGTCACTACATGTAGAATACAACATAGCTATCCACTATATTGAACATGTACTTACACTGCTCATTGTCTAAAGCTCACTACATGTGCTATATAGCACAAAAGTAATGTTAGTTAAGACTAGATAGGAAGGTTAGGGTATGGGGAACCTAGCCCAATGCTAACGTTGCCAAAATGATGTGCCATTTTTGATTGGGTAGCCTTCTTATCTTGCGGCGGGTAGACTTGCCAATTGGAGAAGTAAACGGAGCCCGAATCAAACACTTGAGGGCTCCAAACGTAGCCCTCAAGTGTAGCCCTTGGAGAGTAGAATGAGGCTATGCAAACACCTTGGAAGTAGCCCTAATCCCCTCGGATTGAATTAGGGTTTAGTTCCACAGCAAAAAAATTGTCAAACTTCTCTCCAAATCAATCCTCCCTTCCCTTTTGCATTGGCAATGTCTTAGACCTTATTTGAAGGCATGAATCTCATCAATCTTGTGCTATACAGCACCTATAGATTTGCTATTGTCACTACATGTGGTATACAACACAACTGTTATGCTATATTGCACATGTACTAACACCTCATTGCATGTAGCTACACTACATGTGCTATATAGCATAAAAGATCTACTATATTGCACATGTACTAACTCACATTACTATGCAGGTTACCAATGTGTAATATAGTAGATTTGTTGTGCTATATAGCATATGTAGTATTAACACCCATTGATGTGAGTCATTACATATGCAATATAGCACATGCAATAAGTATGTTGTTCCACATATGCTATATAGCATACAAGATCTGCTTTGTCGCATGTGCGGGTTACTACATGTGCTATGTAGCATAGTGTGGCTATGTTGTATTGCACATTCCCCCAACTGACATCCATGTGTATTGTTATTACATGTATTATATAGCACAAAAGATATGTTGTATTGCATATATACTACCTTATATGTGCTATATAGCAGACTGGTAGTGCTATTTTACACATACACTAACTCATATCAATGTATGAATAGCTATATGTGTTATATAGCGGATTGGTAGTGCTATATTACACATGTATAAACTCATATCAATGTATGGCTTACTACACATGCTATGTATAATAGTTATGTTATATAACACATGTACTCTCTCACATCATTGTGTGGGTTACTACAAATGCTATATACAAGCTAAAAAGTGTGATATATTGCATATGTACTAACTCACGTCAATGTGTGGATAACTATATGTCCATTATAGTAGACTAGTAGTGCTATATTGCATATGAAAAGTCACATCCCTATGTGGGTTGTTAACACATGTGCTACCAAGCTTAGTGGGCAATGCTAAATTTCATGTACTCATTGAGTGGATTGTTATAGCATAACAATTGTGGTATATTACACTTATGCCAAACCATGGAACTAGGTTCATACTTGTTGGGAGTCATCAAGCAAATGTACTAAGTGCTTCACGTAAAGCTTATGACCGATTTGTTGGTGCAAACATCTTGTCTGTTACGGGACACCCTGCTCTCCTCTGTTCAAAAAGCAACAACCAGCTCTTTGGTTTCAGGAGTAACCACATCATCCCTTGGTTTTGTTCGACATTGCTCAAAATGCATTTGGCTTGATGAACCATTACTTTGAAATCTATCCAATGCCATGTATAGATTCCTTGGGTGTATGTCAAGCAGCTTTGATGCTTTTCAAATACTTACATCTTTATGGTCACCCAGCCCATTCATAAGCATGCTTAAAGCGCTTGACTTTACAAAATGTTCATCATTAGATCTAGGATTTTTCAACACTTGCAATGAACTTTTAAGCATGGAAATGACAAATGTATGCATCTGGTTGCTCTCCTTGTCACATGCCAAAACACACTTAGATCTCTCCTTGACACATACCAAAACACACTTATCATTCAAAACATCTTGCATCACTTCAATCTTTCCCTGCTTACCAAATTGCTTAAGCACTCTACAATCTTCTCCACACTTTCCCGCTTCAACACATCAGTATGATTGGAATCTTGTGATTCTTTTGCCAATTTGTTTCTTTTCCTTTGCTCAATTTTTCTGCTAGCTTCATGCTTCCTAAATGCTTCTACCTCTTCATGAAGGTCCTTCTAGAGCCCCTACTCTTCATGCAACTCCATAAGCTAACAAAATGCACTTCTGTAGGTGGTTATACAAACCACTTCCTAGCTGACCTCAAGCCTATAAAAATAACCTGTAGGCTTGCCTCAAATCTGAAATACACCCTTCTTTGTTGAGAACCTTAAAAACTTGTAAAGAGAACTTGTAGGCTTTCCTTAAACCTATCTAGGGACCCTTCTCTATTTAATACATGCACAAAGCACTTCTCTTGGCTTGCCTCAAACCTCTAAAACTTATCACTTCATAGATTGGAGTCTGTTCGTTTTGTCAATCTAAGAGAGAGAGAGAGAGAGAGAGAGAGAGAGAGAGAGAGAGAGAGAGAGAGAGAGAGAGAGAGAGAGAGAGAGAGAGAGAGAGAGAGAGTCTTGAGAGGGAGGTAATGAGAGAGATTATAGTACTAGTGATGCCTCTGAGAGAGAGAGAGAGAGAGAGAGACTGTGATGACAGGGGCCCGCACTGAGAGAGACGGGTTGATATCCTAGTAACTGACTCTTTATTAAAATATACTAATTTGAAAAAGGTACCTAAAGGTTCAAATTCTATGTGCTATCACTGTAATAGTACATGTCTAAGACCAACTATTCGAGCCACCTTAATACACTTTCACCCTACCATGTCAACTTGTTGTGCAAGAAGAAAGCTAGCTTCCATGGCACAACTCCCTCTCCAAGAAAAACACATCACTTCCAATTTGGCAAAACCCTAACATAGCATAGCATGAGTAAGAATATCCACCCAACCATTATATACTAAAACCTTGCAGGTGCCCTAGTTGTGAACAAGTGAGCCCACACACAAATCTCTTGCCTGTTAATTCCCTCCACAAGTGGAATGTGACAGAAACATTAAAAGGAAAAAACAAAGGCTGGTGGCATTTTAATCAATCTTGCCCCTTCATGTTTAGATGCAACTAGATGAAAAAATGGATGTGGCAAGATTTCCTCCTTCCTACACACTCTACAACTTCCTACCTAGATTTTTCAACCTTTGTTTTTTTCTCTTAATGTTCTAACGGTGGTATTTTTTTCTTGCATGGAAATATCCCTAAATAGGCTCAACGTAGCCTTCAAATTTTAACTTCATGGTGTTGTTCGCATGGAAGATATGCAAGGATGTGAAGGTGTGAAGGTGTGGCCAGTCGAAAGTAGGAGGTAGCAAAAGGCCACCAAGGCCTCAGACACTATGTAGAGGTAGGGCTCACAAGCCTTTCGATTTACACATAAATTTTAAAATTTAAACGTTGCTACATTTAATGCACTTATAGACCCATGGTAGGAAACCCTAGCTTTGAGAACTACTCTTATGTCTCCCATTGGCAAAAAATCTTATGCAGCACCCGAGACCATTGCTTGAAATTCCAGCCTCATGTTCCTAGTAGCTAGTTAGCATCTTCATTTGTGCATGAACACGCACTTAATAAAATCTACTTGTGCCGACCTTTTTTTTTCAAAATCCAATTTTTTAATATAGGTTTCTTTTAAAGGTTTAAGTTATTTTCACCAACGTGATAAAATTCCACCTGTGGAACAAGGAAAGAACATTAAGAGGAAAACACAAAGGCTACTGGCATTTTAGCAGTTGTTGTTCAGATGCAACCAGCTGAAAAAGTGGATGTGGCAAGGTTTCCTCCTTCCTACACACACTGTAACTTCCTACCCAGATTTTCCAACCTTTGTTTTTTTCTCTTAATGTTCCATCGATTGTATTTTACTACTACGTGGAAATAGCCCTAAATAGGTTCAATGTAGCCTACAAATTTTAACATCGTGATGTTGTTTGCATGGAAGATAGGTAAGGACACAATAAGGTGTGTCCAATTGAAAGGAGGAGGTAGCAAAAGGCCACCAAGATCTGACACACATTGTAAGATAAAGGCAGTGTCACAAGCCCCCCGATTCACACAAATTTTAAAATTCAAACATTACTCCACTTAATGCACCTACACAGTTAGGAAGCTTTAGCATGTAGAACTAGTGCTATGTCTCCTTGTTGGCCAAAAATGAATTGGCCACGGGTTCTTAAAGCTTGGACAACATCGCTTGGGACCATTTCCCACTTGAATTCCAGTCTCCACATTCCTTAGCTAGTTGGCATCCTCATTTGTGCATGAACATGGCCTTTACTCATGTCTCCTTGCTGGCAAAAAACGAATTGGCCCACGGGTTCTCAAAGCTTGGATCCACATAGCATCACTTGGGACCATTTCCCACTTGAATTCTAGCCTCCACATTCCTAGCTAGTTGGTATCCTCATTTGTACATGAACGTGCCCTTTACTTAATAAAATCTACTTGTATCAGCCTTCTTATTTTTGAATGTGGGTTTCCATGCATGTGGTAAAATTCCACCTATGGAATGTGAAAGAAATATTAAGAGGAAAAAATAAAGGATGTGGCATTTTAATCAGTTGTTGCACCTTCAGGTTCAAATGCAACCAGCTAAAAAAGTGGGCATGGAAAGATTTCCTCCTTCCTACACACTTTACAATTTTCTACTCAGAGTTTCTAACCTTTGTTTTTTTCTCTTAATGTTCTGCCGATGGCATTTTACCACCTGTGTGGAAATGACCCTAAATGGGCTGAACCAAGCCTTTAAATTTTTAACATTGTGGTGTTTTTCGCATGGAGATAGGCAAGGACCCAAAGGTATGAAGGTGTAGCCTCTCTAAAGGAGAAGGTAGCAAAAGGCCACCAAGATCTCAGACATAATGGAGGACAAAGGCAAGGCTCACAAGCCTCCCGATTCACACGTAAATTTTAAAATTCAAACATTGCTGCATTTAATGCACCTACAAAGCCATGGCAAGAAACTCTAGCACATAGAACTAATCTCTCTCCACATTGGCAAAAGGTGAATTGTTCTTAAAGCTTGGGTAATGCTTGGGATCATTGACTGCCTGAATTCTCACCTCCATGTTCCTAATGGGTTGGCATTATCATTTGTGCGTGAATATAACCTTCACTCATTAAAATCTATTTCTTATGAAGTCTAACTTTTTATCATCGGGGTGGTAGCTCAGTTTTTAAGGTGTTTGGATGATATGCCCAACGTTATGGGTTCAAACCATACTGGCTACCCCGAATGATGCTACATTGTAATGTTGGCCGTGGGTGGGTGTGGGGTGCGGTGTTTGTAGAAGGGGATGGGAAACAATCCTAAATAGGCTCAATGCGGCCTATGAATGCTGTTCGCATGGAAGACAGTTTTTGAAAAAATCTCAGAGCTCTTGCAACAAATTGGCCATGTTTTTGACCACTTATGGATGCTGGTTTGAATTAAGGTAACATTATTTTTAATTTTTTTAAGATTAACATATTACGACTTTCTTTTTACTAGAATATTTAGTACACACCACACCGACTCTTTCATCTCCTCACATATTTACGACTTTATTTTTACCAGAATATTTAGTACACATCACAATGACTCTTTCATCTCCTCACATATTTGTGACTTTCTTTTTGCTAGAATATTTAGTACACATCACAATGACTCTTCCATCTCCTCACACAATCCATGACAATCATCTAAACTTGTACAACTCATGGTAGAATGTATGTGACTCACTTATATATTCACATGTAACACACATTAATTCGAGGCATTATCGCATATCTTCAACGACAAACCCAAAGACAAATGGCCAAAGAGCTAGAGAAACAAGCATGAAACATGTTTTGTCATGATCTTCATTCGCAATACTCACATATTTCCTCTTAATATTCAACTTTGTCAACTCATGGAGCAACATGGAATCATTCGCAGATATAGAGTCGAAGACAACACCATTTCCTTCAATCATACTTACCCCTTGAAAAGATATTTGTCTCACGATTCATACACATGCCTTTTGAAAATTACAGAATCACACTTTTATTTTGTAGTATATCAACCACTCATTGGAGATGACAACTCTTTTACTCCAATTTTCTATTCACATATCATTCTAGCATCAAACTAATTCATAATACTTAGACATTCCTTTCTTGAATATATTTTTGTATTATTAATCCTTTTTATTAAAATTTTAGACAATAACAAGAAAACGTAATATTTATCATCGATATTTAGTCAAGTATAAAGGCCACCCCATTGAAGATTCTCAATGGCTACCTGATCATGCCTTCGTGTTGCCTATCCAGCCTTGACTACATCTTATGTTCATACTAGCCCATGATGATTATTTATGATTTTGTGACAACTGAGGACAGTCTCGTCATCCCCGAGGCATGTTATGAGGAGTTAATTCATAGAATATATATTCTCACATTTCTTATTATTTATGATTTGGAGTTAATTTAGGGAATATATATCCCCACGTTTCCCATTTTTATGAATTCTCCTAGATGGGTTTAGATTGAGATGCCTTTTGAAATCTGAGCAATCATAGTATATGAGTGAATCCGTATATGCATGGGAGTATTGGTTGCATTGTATTGATGTTATGTGTTACATATTGATTAAGTGCAAATCATCAAATTGGATAATGGAGGCGAGCTGGTGGTGTGGTCATGAATATTTTGAGATGATCGATTTTGAGTGTCGATGAGTTTGATTTTGTGATGGAGGCGAGCTGTTGGTGTGGTCATGATATTGTCTTGATGTTATGCGTTACATATTGATTAAGTGCAAATCATCAAATTGGATAATGGAGGCGAGCTGGTGGTGTGGTCATGAATATTTTGAGATGATCGATTTTGAGTGTCGATGAGTATTATTTGATTTTGTGATGACGACAAGCACCATTAATTCATTTTGGGCACTATCCATATTTATTGATGATGTATCTATTATTTGGGACTCTTTTTTGAGAGGCTGTATCTGTCCCCATTAAAAATGATTATTTAAATTTATATCTAAGTGAGCTCTACAATTTTTTCCCTTGTGCTTCTTGGTCAAATTCCATCATTTTGGCCCTTAAATTTGATGACACAAAAATACAAGTAGCAAAAATAGATTAAAATAGCTTATAACCCCACTTCAGGCTACTATTTAGATATCAAGATGGATGAATGAGGAAGGGATTGGAGTGACAAAGTTTTTCTACTCCAAATAGTTTTTGAAATTCTACATCTTATGTATTCAAGTTTCACCCTCACCAACCTTATGTATTCAAGTTTTTTGAAATTCTACATCTTATGTATTCAAGTTTCACCCTCACCAACCTCCAGAAAATGTGTCACCACCCACCAAAAATAGTTTAATATATATGGCTAATCTACCACTTCCACTACAAATGGCATGTAAGCATATGAAAATAAAATGAGGCTTATAATGACAGAGGAGGTTACCTTAAATGGACCACACATTTGTATCCCAATTTAGTCATTTTCTTTAAGTTCACCAAGGCGCACAA
This sequence comes from Cibotium barometz, assembly GCF_041138505.1. Lineage (NCBI taxonomy): Eukaryota > Viridiplantae > Streptophyta > Polypodiopsida > Cyatheales > Cibotiaceae > Cibotium > Cibotium barometz. The sequence goes on from NC_141091.1 coordinate 21,490,562, forward strand.
GCTTAGCACAAGGTAAAATCAGGGCAAGGTGGATTTCATAAACCATCATTTGAGTTTAATCTTAGGAATGTAGATACCTTACTTCTTGCATCAATACTCCAATCCTCTCCACTCACTCTCACTCTCACCCTCACTTGCATTGTTGAGGAGACTTAAGCAATCACGTCTTTGAGGAGATTCAATCACACTTTCACTCACTCTTGCTCTTGCCCTCATCTTCAAGGAGCCTCAATCACATTTCTTTTTCATAGGTTTAAAAATGCAATGTTTTTAAATCATATAAGCCTTTAGAAATCTCATTTTGTTGAATTACAAGAATCTTTTCTTACATCCTAGCCAAAAGGGTTTAGTTGAAATTTTATATTGCTTTAGAAATCTCATAGTTGAATCTCAAGAATCTTTTCTTGCATCCTAGCCAAAAGGGTTGCAATTTTATAGTTGCTTTTCTCCTTGACCACTTTGACTACAAATCACAAGTAAAAATATGAAAATAAAACGAGGCATCACAAAGATGGAGGAAGTCTCCTTAAATGTATCCAAAATTGGTCATCTCCTTCAAGCACACAAGGAAAACCAGGGTAAGGAATATTCTGCAAGTCACCATTTGAGAGGAGAGTCCACACCCCCCGAATCCCCCCCTCCTCTCCCTACGCCCTGCGTCCCTCTCCCCTACCCCCACCCACCCCCACCCACCCACAGACACACACACACACCCAATTTGAGCTTGAGTTTTTGCACATATAACATTATGCATTTGTGAATGTCCTTATGTGCTGTGCATTAGAAGTAAATTTTCCACTCCAAATGTTGAGAATTATTGAAGAGGCTTTCACTATTTGCATTTACTAGTTTAGATATAGATGTAGGTACACATCTCTCTTTTTGAAAAAGCATATACATGCAAAAAAGGTGTGATTCTCATGTTTTGATTTTTCTTTTTGTGATGATCGAAGGAATGAATGACAATGTGTACGCAAGCTTTTATCCCACATTGGATTATAAAAGAGGGTTGAGAGAAAGGTATACATGAAAGAACACAAGGCAAAAATTTGGTACACTTCGTCACGCAAAGGAGGTTGCATATATGGCTTGTCAAGTCATAATGGGTGACTAAAGCTTTGATTGTGAAGAATGTTAAATGTGAATCGATTTGCAATAATTCATGGGATGCCCACTCAGGTGATTCAACATAAATTTATCAGATGTTTAGCCAATGTTTTGTATCCACTAGTGGAAAGGTTAGAAAATATAATATGTTCTTAAATCATAGATTGATGATTTATTTCAAGAAGAAAGCATTGCTAAACATGGTGGGTTCACCTAAAAGAAGGGTGGTTGCTAAAGGATGTGATTGGCCAAGGGGGACACACCCCTTGAAGGTCCTTGTGAGTGATGAGTGTCGGTTCGTACGTGGATAGTGTGGGTTCATACGTAGATAGTGTGTTCTAAATTACTTCTTGAGGTTAGTTTTGATTTTGTCACCACCAATTGTTACATTTATAGAGAGGGGGGACTAGACACACCAAAATATTGAAGGAATTGATATTAATGTTATTTGATTCACATGCTTTGTGACCATCTTTACCTTGGCCGACGATCTCCCCCTCTAACCTAAATTAAACTGCCCCCCCTTTTGGACCGTCGTGCTAGCAAGCTTAAATAGTTTTGGTATTAGGTTAAGAGGACCCAAATTTGGAGTATTTTAAAAATGGGTGGACATGTTGCAAGCTTGGCCCAACCACTCTCTCTCTCTCACTCTCTCTCTCTCTTTCTCTCTCTCTCTCACACACACACACTCTCTCTCTCTCTCTCTCTCTCTCTCTCTCTCTCATACATGGCAAGTTATGATGAATTTGGACTTGCTTCAAATCTTGCTAACTTAACTCATTTAAATCAGTCAAGTCTCACTTAGTCATTTATGCAAGTACGATACAGAAATGTTCGCATGTTGGGTACAAATACCATTTGTTGCCCATTTGGTGGCATTCTAACCAAAAGCCCTACTTTTTTGGCCCAAATATCAACAGCTAAAAAATATGATTGACAATTCCTCTTTTCTTTTGGGTAATTCTGGACATCTTCTATATAGCCTTTTGGAACACTCTTGACAAACACTCTACTTTGCCAATGCTAGTAAGCATGTCATAAGAATCAAAACTGTGCGACGAGTCTTGATAAATTTCCACATTTGTGGCCTCGTAGGAATAAGCTCCTTGTGCCAATGCCTCAAGCAGTGAAGGTGTAAACGTCTAAGTCCAGGAGGTCATGGCTTCAAAACCCCACTAGGTGCTTTCTTGGTGGCATAGCCTACGGGGGCGGATAAAAAAGCGCCTACGAGTGAACGCCTAAGGACGATAAAAAAATGGTAACTATGAGAGGATATCGGGCCGAAAGCGAGTCCGGGTGAAAGGACAAGGCCTTGTAAAAAGAGGCAATTGGCCACTCGTTTCCAATTATGGATGAGAAGAGGTTCTTAGCCAAAAGATTGTACTAAACTTGGAAGTTGGCGTCCATGAAAGACGGTCCAAATTCATATACCCATGGGCCATGGGGGCCACCATACAAATATTTAAATTCATATTTGGAGGTATATTTTCTCATTCACCTTTTTTTATTTTTTATTTTTTTGGCTCCAAGTCCAGGCTCCAGCTGGTCCGTACGCGGGGACCCGGGGTCCAACATGTGGGTGGATGACGTGTGCAGGGGGTGGTGATGTAGACCCAATAGCTGGACGATACCTTGCTGCAGCTTTCATTAAATAAAATTATTTTGCCAAATAAAAAACCAAGACAGTTAATTATTATTTTTTGCGAAAAAAAGCCCAAAAGAATTTCTGCAAAAAATTTTCGGGGTACGTTTTTGGTCAAGAAAATAAAAGCGAGCTCCGTGGACCCAAAATCCAAGGAAAATGTGCGGGGGAAATATAGATAAATATGAGATAAATATATATATTTGGTGGAGGACGTGAAGGTGGGGAAAATGCGCAGAAATGCAGCAGCTGCTGCTGCGGCCAAAATCAAAGAAATGGGCTACGATTTGCACGATGTTGGTGGTTGTCTGTGAGAGTGGCGCAGGGATCGAGAGGCTGCAATTGTGTGTGTGTGTGTGTGTGGTGGGCTGTGAGGAAAAGGATGGATCAACCTGCGAGGTCATGCGATTCTCATCGATGGCGATGTAAGATCAGGCCCTCTGTCTCTCTCTCTCTCTCTCTCCAACCTCTCTCTTATCTTCGAGTCTCTCTCTCTCCCACCTCTCTCTTATCTTCGAGTCTCTCTCTCTTTTCTGTTGTTCACAGTGTATCATATAGCCCATAAATGCAATGTCCACAAAAGCTTCACACTCTCTCCCTCTTGTGCACATTCTATCTTTCTCTCTCTTATTTTGCTCTCATAATGCTGCCAAAGCTCAGTAATCTCTCCCCCTCTCTCTCTCTCTCTTACTTTGGCATCTCTCTCTCCCTCATCTCTCTCTCTCTCTCTCTCTTGCATCCCTTCCTCTCTCATCTTCCCTATTTTGCCCAGAAAAGCTCCAAAGCTTTCAAGTGTCTCTCTCTCTCTCTCTCTCTCCTCTTATTACCACAGAGGCTCCAAAGTTTCGCACCCATTTTGATCTACAAGCCTCTCTCTTTTCTTTCCTTTCTCTCTCTTGTTTGCCCACATGGTCCAAGGGCTTCACATTCACTCTTTCTCCCTCTTGTTTGCCCACATGGGACAAAGGCTTTGCAATCTCTCTCCTCTCCTCTGTCCCCATAACCAACCCACGCAGTATGTACACCATACCCTCTGATCTTACCTTACCCATCTTCCTTATGATGCGTAACCGCCCATCTACCGCATCTCCCTCGTCGCACTATCATTATTTGCCTTTTGCTAGTAGCCTACTATTTTCATATTGCTGGACAGTAGCTGGGTGGTTTCCGTCACCAAAACTACCGCCTCTCTCCATGCTACCTTTCTCCTCTTTTTCTTCACCGTTGCTTCCTCCCTCCGCATTTTGCACACACGCTTCTGTCCTTGCTTTCACACGGTGCTTTTTTGAGCTGCAAGAAGATTCATTTGCAGCGTCACAGACTCTCTTTCCCTTCCTGTACACACCGCACCTTTTCTTAGCTCTGTACTGTAGTGGGCGCGCTGTTTCTGGCTCAGTAGTGGGCAGTGCTAAGCTTGTAGTGGGCGCCTGTGTTCTGTGCCTACTGTGCAGTGGGCGTGTGTAGTGGGCTGTTGGTTTTCTGCAGTAGGCACCTAGAATGAGTTGCAAATTGCAATGTGCAGTGATTGCCCCCAGCTGAAAGAATCCACATAGCAGGGATCTGGGAAAGCTCTGCAGATTCAGCTTATCTGAGCTAGCCAGAACATACCCAAAAGAAGAATAAGATCAATCAAGAAGAAGAACCATAGCAATCTCCTTCTATAGCTGACAGTTCAGCTTAGCTTGAGTTTCAATGGCCAAGGTGGAAGATATCTCACACCCTGCTGCAGAGCAGCTCTTGGGATTCGAGTACTGCATCGACTCAAATCCGCCATGGTGTAAGTTCCCCATCTTTCTTTGGAAGTTTCTGTAAATTTTTTAACCTCATGAGCTACCCCCAAGGTCCTTGTCACAGATCTTCGTTTCACACACCTAACATCCAAGAAAGGGTCTGGCCACTCCACATACTCCTTGATCCCCACCTGCATATGTCTAAGTTGCTGTAATCAACGTTAGTGTCTGCTTCTATGTACACATACAGACTTGTACACGTGTGACTTGTGTCCATGACTCCCTCTACATGTTATTATGTGTCACAGGTTGCTGTCTTCAATGTCCTCTTCTGCATTTATGCACACATAGACAGGCTTGTACACAAGTGTGCATGTCTGTCACATAGGTTGATGTATCCAATGTCGACTTTTCTGCTTCATGCTTGTGTGATCTTTTACCAAATTCAATTGGATCTTTGAAGCATTATGACTATGCATTGTCTTCCTTTGCTGATTAATTTAGAAATGTGGCCATGCTAACATCTATTGATCATGCAGCGGAAGCCATCTTTCTTGGATTCCAGCACTACATCCTAATGCTCGGAACAACTGTAATGATACCCACTCTTCTCGTGCCTCAGATGGGAGGAACGGATGTATGTCATCACTCTTCACATGCTCTAAAATTTGAATAGTGCACAAAAGCCACTTTTCTTTCTCTGACTTTTCTGGAATCTTGTCAGGATGACAAAGTCAGGGTAATCCAAACCTTGTTGTTCGTAGCTGGCATAAACACACTTCTGCAAACACTGTTTGGGACTCGCCTACCAGCGGTTATTGGTGGTTCATATGCCTTTCTGATCCCAATTATGTCCATTATCAATTCAGAATCTCTACAATTGATCAATGACAATGAGGAGGTAAGTACACACAAGCTTTCCTTGGAGAGGTGCCTAGTAAGGTTGCTTGAAATTAGCACCTTTGTAATGTTGCATGATCTTTAAGTTGTTACATTGTATATGCATGTGATGCAAGGTGATTTAAGTGCTACATCAAGTTGTTAGTTGGCCTCAATACCATCAACATGATTGGTTCATTTTGTTTCAGAGGTTTCTGCGAACAATGCGAGCAATACAAGGGGCTCTGATTGCTTCATCAAGTTTGCAAATAATCCTTGGCTACAGTGGCTTATGGGGAATCTTTTCACGGTAGGTAACCTTGGTCTAGAGTTTGCATGGCATATCCTTCATGATTTAAGACAAGGATTAGGGACATTGAGATGGCTTCTACATGTACTAGTGATGTGAATATTTGTCAAGTTCTAACCTTGAACACTCCTGTTGTTGGATTGGGCAGTTTTCTCAGTCCGCTAGGTGCGGCTCCTACTATTGCACTAGTTGGTCTTGGTCTCTTTGAACTGGGCTTTCCTGGGGTATGTCTTGAAGCTTTTGGCTATTGCTCTTTTGCTTACACTGAGGTTTATAAATGTGGTAGTTAAGTTTTTTGTGTGGTCTATACCTATGCCAAGCTTTGGGTCAAGATCTTTACTTGCCTGATTTAAAGTTGAGAGAGAGAGAGAGAGAGAGAGAGAGAGAGAGAGAGAGAGAGAGATGCATAATGTGTACACCTAAGCCAGGTTGCAAAGTGTGTGGAAATTGGGCTTTTGGAGCTTATTCTTCTAGTTGTCATTGCCCTGGTACGTTTTGTAGTCCTTGGTATTTCATAGCAAGCTCAGTTTATATAAGCTCTATCTTTTATATGGTCCAAATGACTCAGAAACAGTAACTGATACAGCTTGATTTTCCTTGTTTACAGTATTTTAGTCATTTCAAAGTATTGAATAAGCCTCTATTTGAGAGATTTCCCATTCTGCTGTCAGTGGTGGTTATCTGGGCATTTGCTTATCTATTGACTCTAAGTGGAGCTTATAGACATGTTGCGCACAAAACAAAGGTGCATTGCCGGACTGATCAAGCTGATTTGATATCCACAGCTCCATGGTAAGCAGTGCTTTTGCTCTTAGTGTACAACAATGGCTCAACATGAAGACATATGATACGTAGAAGCTTTAGTAGTGTTCAGTGGTCTCCTTTTGTTTGATTAATTTGCTTTTTTAAACTCTTGTTAGTGAATGGCTTAGGGGTTGAAAGCAGTTAATCTTCCATTTGTGTAAATTAGAGATTTGGTTGGTGTGTATTTCTTAACACTCTTTGATATGATGAACCTCTTAGGATTAAGATTCCATACCCTCTTCAATGGGGAGCGCCTACTTTTGATGCTGGGCACACATTTGCAATGATGGCTTCAGTCTTTGTTTCACTTGTAGAGGTGCTTTTCCCACTCAAAAGTGCTTTTAGTTTTTTGTGTAGTTTTTTTGGAAACTCTATCAAAAGCTTTCATTGCTTTCTTTCCTCATCTGGGTACCTTCAGTTCCCTATTTGTCTTGCTCTTTAACTTACTTAATGTGTCGGTGGGCCCTTGTCCGAGTGGCTATACATACATATGTATGTATGTATCATTCATTCATATACACATACATACATATGTATGTACATACATGTATACATATATGTACATACATATATACACGTATGTATGTATGTACATATATACATATACACACACATATCACATGTATGTGTGTATATACATATATATACATACATACACACATATCACATGTATGTGTATATACATATATACACATGTATGTATGTATGTATATATATATATATACACATATGTATGTATGTATATATATATACACACATATAATGTATGTATGTATATATATGTATATATATACACATATAATGTATGTACGTATCATTCATACATACATACATACATACATATATGTATGTGTATGTATGTATCATACATACATACATACATACATATGCGTATATACACATGTATGCATGCATGCATGTATGTATATATATGTATATATATGTATATATATGTATATGTATATATGTGTATATATATATATATATGTATATGTATATATATATGTATATATATATATATAAACACATGTATGTATATGTATATATGAATAAATATACTTACATACGTATCTATATACATATATAGATACACATACACACCATGTATGTTTGTATGTAAACATATACATGGATGCATGTATGCACCTGCCTACACGCATGTGGGTGACTGTAGACTTCACATTGATACATATATACGTACATACGTGTGTGAAGGACCAAAAAAAACACTTAAAGTGGGGATGGATGAATTCCTTTTGCCTCCTACTTTTTGAATTTGTTTTTTCCGCCTCCCATTTTTTGTATGTATGTATATATATACACATGTATGTATGTATGTATATATATATACACACGTGACACATATAATGTATGTATGTATATATACACACATATAATGTATGTATGTATCATTCATACATACATACATACATACATATATGTATGTGTGTATGTATCATACATACATACATACATATGCGTATATACACATGCATGCATGCATGCATGCATATATATATATATATATATATATATATATATATATATATATGTATGTATGTATGTATGTATGTATGTATGTATATATATATCTATATATATATATATATAAACATACATGTATGTATATGTATATATGAATAAATATACTTACATACGTATGTATATACATATATAGATACACATACACACCATGTATGTTTGTATGTAAACATATACATGGATGCATGTATGCACCTGCCTACACGCATGTGGGTGAATGCAGACTTCACATTGATACATATATACGTACATACGTGTGTGAAGGACAAAAAAAACACTTAAAGTGGGGATGGATGAGTTCCTTTTGCCTCCTACTTTTTGAATTTGTTTTTTCCGCCTCCCATTTTTGGAGCTAACTAGAGCTTCCTTCCCTTTTTTTGGCTAATTGCAATTCTGTGAACTTGGCCTTGCAGTCGACAGGAGCTTTTCTTGCTGTCTCTCGACTAGCTAGTGCAACACCACCGCCTGCATTTGTCTTGAGTCGTGGCATAGGTTGGCAGGTAATACATGAAGCATCACTGTTGATGATCACATGCCCGTGCAAAGTTTTTACATTTTTTCCTTTGTTTCAGGGTGTTGGGATACTGCTTGATGGACTATTTGGAACCTCAACTGGCTCTACAGTCTCTGTGTATGTTTTCAGAAGCTTTTTGGGTTGTATTATGATCCAATTTCTGAAGTTGGGCATTGTTTTCTGAAGAGATGATATTGGTGACTTTGCAGTGAAAACGCAGGGCTTTTAGGGATTACTCGGGTGGGCAGTCGGAGGGTATTACAGATAGCAGCAGGATTCATGATTTTCTTTTCAATACTTGGTTAGTCTTGCCTATCTTGGCCTTGCATTATCAAGGGCATAGACTGGAAACTTTTTTCTTGCTCATTAGCGACATTGATGCATACAAAGGGACTGCTTAATTAGCATTTTAAGCATGCTCCAAGGATGTTCAGCATGCTCTTATGATATGCCATTGCATGTTCAAGGTGTGAAGTAGACATTGAGCTTAGAGAGGGTAATGATGGACTGTTGTGACATTGATTAGAACTTCAAACACATCTGGTTAATTTGATTGGCTCTTGAACAGGAAAATTTGGTGCTTTTTTTGCTTCCATCCCTTTTCCAATATTCTCAGCAATCTACTGTGTCTTGTTTGGTATAGTGGGTAAGTCTTGCCCTCTCTCAGTGCTATTTCCTGCTATTTGTTATTTGGTATAGTGGCTCTGAATGTGCTTGAGCTGGCCATTTGTGCATTACAGTAGGACCTGTTTGAGTCTGTTCGTCTGAGGTCAGGCAGGCACTGTGTCTCATCACAGGCTGGGGAAGTGGTGTGAGCAGCTACATGGTCTCATGCTACTAGTAGAAAATTATGCGGGGGATGGGTATTCCTCCACCTAGGCTAAGAGGAAACCTAGGCAACATGTCTCATCACAGGCAGGGGAAGTGGTGTGAGCAGCTACATGGTCTCGTGCGGGGGATGGGTAATCTTCCACCTACTGCAGCAAGACTGCTGTATCCCCCCCCCTCCCCCACCCCCCTTCCACAGTGTGGGGAGATGTGAGCACCTACATGGTCTTGTGCAGGGTAAGAAATAAATCTGTCATATACAGTGGTGTCTGGGAGGTGGGTAGCAGCTACATGGTCTCGTGCAGTAGAAGACCACCTAGGCTAAGAGGAAAGGACGCTCCTATATCCCCCTTCCATAGTGTGGGGAGAGATGTGAGCAGCTACATGGTTTTGTGCAGTGATGGACAGTGTGTGATGGCTTTTCTTCTCTACCAAGGCGACGAGGGAGCAATATCCCAGTTAGGTGTTCATAGCCCCCTTTCACATCGTGTTAACCTTCCTCCAAAGCTGCCAGCTGATGGAGAAAGATACTAGTAGCAACTACCGATGATGGTGCTGGCCTTGTGACCGGTCACTTACCCATCTTTGTACATGTTTTCGTTGGTAGTAGAGGGTTTGTTTAAATGGATCTTATGTCCGGTTTGTAGAAATTTTAATGCAGTGGATGCTAAAAATTGGTGTTTCTTTTAACTCTTTGAGACCTACATAGTGCTAGTCTAATAGAAATACTATTTGGGTGCAGCTGCCACTGGCATCTCTTTCCTCCAGTTTACAAATCTGAATTCCTTGAGGACATTGTTCATTGTGGGGGTATCTTTGTTTTTGGGTCTCTCTATACCCCAATACTTCAATGAATACACAGGAACTTCTGGAATTGGCCCGGTTCGATCAGATGCAAGATGGGTAATGACCCAAAACTTCTTCTGAATATGATTTACATTGAAACGTGTGTTAGATTAAGGTATTAGACACTTAAATATATTGAAACATGCATTACCTAATGTTTTAGATCCCATGTTTCCATTGAAAGATGTGTAACTGAACCTACTTAAGCTTGTAGACCCCAGATTCCCATATGAAGACGTGTTTTGTGTTTCCTCGGAAAGATGTCATCTGAGGTTTTAGACACTGTGCTATGTAAGGTTTTAAACCCCATGTTCCCATTTAAAGATATGCAATGTAAGGTTCTAGAACTATGTTTCCGTTGAAAGATGTCAGTTGAAGTATTAGACTCCACTTTTCCCTTTGAGTGTGTCATGTAGGGGTTTAGGTTCCATTCACTATTGAAAGATGTGTAAGTGAGGTTGGTAGATTTAAAAGATGTGTTAAAACTTGTAAGGTTTAGATCTTGTGGAAAGGTTGAAAGATGTGTAGTGTATGGTTTTAGACCCATGTAAGATGTACTATGCCGTGTTTAAGATCCCATAGTTCCATTTAAGGTTTTAGACCCCATGTTTCCTTAAAACATATGTGCTAGCTGACATGCTTTTTGGCTATCATTTGCAGTTCAATGACATCCTAGATGTCATCTTTTCATCCCAAGCCACAGTGGCATTGATTGTGGCAGTACTTCTAGATGTAACTTACCATGTAAAAAAGTCCAAAATTGATCGGGGCATGCCTTGGTGGGCGAAGTTCCGGACATTCAAAGGTGACAGTCGCAGCGAGGAGTTCTATTCACTGCCATTCAACCTTCACAAGTTTTTCCCTCCAACATAGCACTCCCAACTTGTGTGATACTGCTAGCCTCACAACATAATTTTTTTTGCCAACGAGGCATGTAAACGTGACGTGCCCATGTTGAGCCATCCTCAAGGTACATACACCATTGAAGCACATGAAAATTGGCATAAAGTAGAAGAAAGATCAAGCTCCAAGCAAGAATTCATTCATTTTGTTGAGTACTGATCTATTTCTAGTTACTGCTACGAGTGGATTCTCGGTGAAATGCAATTGTATCTTTGTAATGAGATATTGGAAGTTTTTTCTTTCACAAGAGTGCAACATGCTTGAAAAAATGAAAGCTGTTCACATCTTGCTGCTGGTTGGTTCTTTGTAGCAATTTATTTATAACAACATCATTCAAGGTGGTGCTGGTGATGGGAATAAAAGTTAAGAGAGCACATGAGAGAATGTGTTTCCAAGGGATAATAGACCTTTGACTGAGTAATTGTTGGGCCCAACTCTTGAACAGATAGTGAAACCTTTTTTGCAAAGCATTGCAAAGGAATGATCTGTGTGGTTTGTGGTGTGAAATACGAGATGCACGTGCATGGCCCATGCACATGCAGTGAAACATGAGATGCACATGCTAAAGAATCAAAATGGAATCTTTGATGCTGTTTTACTCTTGATGTGGTCCTTTTAAGCTTAAAGGGCTGTTTCCTTGTCTTGCAGAAAACTGGTCTACCCTGTAATGGGGAGGTCCTTGCCCATTATCACCCTCAAACCTGGTTTCTGCCTTGAGTCCTCTTCCTCTTGACATCAATTAGAAGCCCTGTTGGTGCCTACCCAGATGGTAGATTCACACACACACACACACACACACACACACACACACACACACACTTAGCCATCAAACAACGGCGAAATTCTCTTGATACTGAGTTTTTTCTTTTGGTAAGCCAACAAGTTACGAGATCACTGTTGGGTTGATGAGAGCTTGTAAGCAAGGAGATGGTGCTTGCCTAGAACACAACATCAACTCATCACGCTTTTGGATTTTAATTTAAATCAATACATCACCCTTGAAATCTAATCATGAATTCTAATTCTTCCATCATGGTGATAAAGCCATTAAACTATGAAGGTGGTAATGCTTATTAGACATTAAAGCTATCTACGATTGTATTGAAGACATGTTGAAAAAGCATTTTGCTTTTTGGCCCGAGGAAAGTGGTGTTTGAAAATATTAGTTAAAAAAGAGGGGTTCTCTACAAGAAGACTATCTTGTGCTTTGAAGAAGAATAGAAAGAGTACAGAAAGTTTAAACGTAAAGTGGAGAAATAAAGAGATAAGTTATAATAAAAATCCCCCCCACCCCCTCTTTTTTACCTTTTCAACGTTTTATTTGCTTTGTTCTCTAAACAAATGTTGGTTTTTTTTTTTTCGTTCTCTAAGCACATCATGGTGTATCAATTTGTAAAACCCTCCACAAAATGTCATTGAACGGTTTAATTATTAATTTTTAAAATGTCCAAGGAGCTTATGCAATAGTGTTTAGGAAACTATTTTTTAAACATTAAATCATAGTTTGAACAAATATTTTCTTGTACCTTAAAACTTTTGAGGAGTTTTTTCCCTTCTCCGACCATTTTAAGAAGGAATTTTCAAAATATATGAATTAGCTCTAGGAACTTATCTCCCACCATTTTTAGAAGGAATTAGTTGCAAGAACCTTTACTCTCGCTTGTACTTGTTTGTACCCCCATGTGGCATCCGCACATGCCCATATCTGCCTTTGTCAGTGGTCTTGTTAAGAAGGGCTTCGACTCCATCTCAAGAATTTATTATTGGACCAAAAAGTTTTAATGGGTGAACCAGGTCTGAAACTTGAAGGTTGCAATGGGGGCATCAAAGCCATTTTAGCCCTCAGGTGAAGGCTACCACTAAAAAGAAGCTTGCAAATAACGGCCATAAAAGCAAAATGTCCTTAATAGTGGGCTTCAAATGAAAGCCAAGATAGCACCTAGGCCTTTAGTTTTGAAAATTTTAAACTCTAGGGCAGGGTTGCAAATTTCAGGCTTGGTGTGAGCACATATTGGTATATTGTCTAGCTCTTTCTACTTGACCAGGTGTCTATTTGCAAAACTAAGCCTAGTTCATTGTTACCTACTGACCTACCAAGTTTGAGCTCAGTCCGACAATGTTGGTTCCGAAACTTTCTAGGCTGACCCTGCTTACGTAGGATGTCAGTGCCCTTTTTTTTTTGGCAATTCCTTGGAGCTAGTTGGGGTCTACAAATCAAGACCTATTTTTGGCATTGCCAATAGACACTGAGTCAAGTTTGGTGGGATTTCGGGTATTTTCGTCCCCTTAGCAATTGTTGTTAATACTGGACTTGTGTTGTAAGGTTTGGGAAAGACCAGAATCGTTGCAGATTTCGGGTATTTTCGTCCCCTCAGCAATTGTTGTTAATACTGGACTTATGGAAACCGTTAGCTGAGGGTACATCTCTTAGGAACCCTCACCTAGCTAACTTATTAGATGTACAATCTATTGCCTTCCTCATAGAATTCACATTTGACAGGTGGAAGATAGAGCATCTAGGGAGGATACGTATTGCCACAATGGTACAGTCAAAGGTCTAAAGGATGGGAAGGAGAGCAACCATAGTAGAGGAAGCTTACTTAAAGATAAAAGATCATGCCTATGCTTATTATAATTCCTCCATGAGCTTAAGAATTAACACATGCCACATGGGTCTTTCCAAGAAGCTGGACTTGGAAGGTTCTAAGTGGGACAAAAGACATACAAACCCATTTCCTAGATTATACATCGAATGCTCTTTTTGATGGTGGAGTGTGGAAATAGGGTTGCAAGAATGAGCGTGCGTGCACACACACACACACACACACACACACACACACACACACACAATGTGGAGTAGCTCAAGAGAGCACACAATGAGATGATAGATAGATAATGAAAGTGTGTTGTACAAAAATGATAAGTATACCCCAAGATGGGTGTATACTAGCATGGGGAAAAAAACCTCTTAAAGAGGGAAAAGGTGCCCCAGTTTGTCCTAGTGTGTTCACACACATCATTACACCAAATATGGCTACAAATCCCCCATGGGAGTGATGATTGAGCTGGCACTAGAAGTACAGATATGTGCCAGGCTTTTTGGACTATGATAGGGAGCCCATAATAGTCCCCAAAGGGAAGTAAGTTTAAAGCTTTGCGAAAAGCTTCAAACTTCTCTCGTGGGAGAGCCTTCATGAACAAATTTACCAAGTTGTCCTGTGTTGGCACATAAGCCAAGCTGATTTCCCCTCCTATAGAGCATCTCTCCCCCCCTGACATAATGATAGTGCACCTCAATGTGCTTTGTGCGAGTATGAAAAACTGGATTCCTCACTGCCATAGCGCTCTCACTGTCAATATGGTAGTGGCTAACCAATACCCAAATAAAAAATAAGGCACCTGAGCCAAACACACTCAGCTGTGTAAATGTTGCTCTCCTGTACTCAGCTTCATAGCTAGAAGTGGCCATAGTTGGTGGTTGCTTCTTGATGAGCCACGATATACATGAATCACCAAGGCAAAAGAAAAAACCACTCGTTGGACACTCGAGTGTCATAACATCCTGAGTCTGTAAATGCATGCAACTATGATTTACCCCCCTTGGGATAAAATAACCCAAAGTGCTTAGTTCCCTTTAGGTAACAGAATACCCATTTGATAGACTGTCAATGCTTTGTGCCTGGGCTATGCATAAATCTGCTCAATATTGAGACCACATACTGAATGTCAAGCCTGGTGCTACACAAAAAGATAAGGCATCCAACAACTTCTTGATATAAGCCAGCATCAAAAGAGTCACCTGCATCTTCAAGACTTAGTCGTAAACCTGGCTCCATAGGTATAGCCACATGTTTACAGTCTTCAAGATTGCATCTCTTCAACAATGCATCTATGTATTTCCGTTGCAACATAACAATGCCATCATTACATTGCCAAAACTTAATGCCCAAATAATAGTGCAACGGTCCAAGATCTGACATCTCAAAAGACTTCTCTAAAGCAACTCTATAAACGCTGAAATATGATCATCATTAGGGCCTGTGAGCAGCATGTCATCAACACATAACACAAGGAGCAATAAAACATCGTTAGTCCCCTTAATATAGAGGGTACTATGAGTTGGGCTATTGCAAAAACCCTATGCAACCAAGTATGCATGTATCTTTTCATACTACACTCTTACGAACCTGCTTAAGACCATATAAAGCTTTCTTCAATCTGCATACTTTTGATTCCCGACTTTTCACCACAAAACTACGAGGTTGAGATACATAGACCTCCTCATGAAAATCTCCATTTAAGAAAGCAGTTTTGATATCCAACTCATGTACATTCCAACCTTTATGTGTTGCAAATGCAATGATAGTCCGTATGGTAGTCATATGACATGTGGGTGCAAAGGTTTCACCATAGTCAATGCCTTTCTCTTGTGCATCACCCTTTGCAACAAGCCTGGCTTTGAATCGCTCAACACTACCATTCGCTCTACGTTTGAGATTGTAAACCCATTTTGTACCAATGGCCTTCTTGCCAAGTGGCAAGTCTACCAAATCCCATGTATCATTTTTGAGTATCGAATCATACTCAGATTTCATAGCACTCATCCAATTTTTTTAGATTCCTTTGCTTCATTAAAGGAGACGGGTTCCTCTTCATCACATAAACTAGCAATAAGAGCATAACTTGCATCAACATGAGATGCATGATGAGAACCTATACGTGTTCTTCTAGGCAAAGGAGTGGCCAATTTGCTTTCATGTAGTGTTTGCACAAGACATTTTGGCATACTTTTAGACTCCACAATTTTTCTTCTTTCCTCATCAAATGCATTATTCCCATTTGCCTCATCCAATAGGCTGATATGTGGGCTGAAAAACATGCTAATTTGTAACCTTTGGGGGATGATTTTCAGCATTCCTTGGATAACCCAAATTCTCTATATCAATGTGTCTTGCATTGAACAATGGAAGGAGAGTGTCAAATATGTCTTGTGAACATACATTTTCTTGTTTTTTACATGAAAGTAAGGGATGAATTGTATCTTCCACAAATACATCTCTACTCACACAAGAATCGGCTTGGTAGAGCAAGATGATAGAGACGGTAACCATTACTTTTCAAGTGGGGTCCTACAAAAATACATTTAATAGCCTTATCATCAAGCTTGCTGCAAAGTTGCTTAGGCACAAGTGCATAAGCAAGACAACCAAAAATGCGTGAGGCAAAGAGGGCTTTCTACCATTCTAAGCTTCAAAAGGCGTAATTGTATGTAAAGCCTTTATAGGACACTTGTTCGGAACATATGTTGTACGCATGACTCTTTCTAGCTAGAAACCATGAGGTAACTCATAACTTTGGACCATACAATATGCCATCTCCATGAGAGACTTGTTTTTACGTTTAGCTACACCATTTTGCTGAGGTATATAAGGCACAGTAAATTGGTGTTTTATCCCATGATCAACCATGTATGCATGAAACTCCTTAGATATATACTCCACCCCTTGATCTCAGTACTACGCAGGGTACCAATCTTACATACAGAAGTATTTTGAACCATAGTAGCAAAGTGCCTAAAGCACATAAAAACCTCTGATTTCTATTTCAATGGATATACCCAGGTATGTATGGAATAATCATTAATGAATGTCACAAAATAGAGGTAGACCCCAATAGATGGCGTCCTCATTTGACCGCATATATCACTGTGTATAAGCTACAATTTTTGGACAACTCTAACTAAACCATCTTTGGGAAATGATGCCAATTGCATTTTTCCAAGAATACAGCTCGCAAAACATGTTTGATAGGGGCTTTAAGATGTGGCAACTCAGACACCATGTCATGTTTATGTAAACGCAACAAACTACCAAAGTTCAAGTGACCAAAGCGTACATGTCATAGCTTTGCATCACCCATTTCCTTTGTGGTACAAACTATACATACAACATGCCTTTATCTTTCATATGCATCTAGCCTTTAAAGGCCATGAGACAAAGTACTAGAAGAAATAATTATTTTGCTGTCACTACGATCATGAACAATACATTTATCATCCTCAAACTAAACCACTAAGCCAGCCTTAGTAATGGCAGAGACGGATAACAAGTTCTTCTTGATCTCCCTCGTATATATAGTACATTTGAGAGCGTGATTGTTTCACCATTTGCACCAGTGAGTCAATTTTACCAACTCCTTTTATAAGATATGAGGAGTTGTTTGCACACGTTACAGTGTTTCCCTGTGGAGTAGATTCAAGTGATGAGAACAAACTGCGATGAGAAGTAATGTGCTTCTTAGCACATTGTCAAAATAGCAGACATGTACATTTGTAAACAGCCATGCATACATCCTTATGCAAAGGGTCATAAATGCATTGCACAATGAAAGCCCAATCATCATGTGCATAGTTTGCAGATTATTTGTTTTTTTGCATTGGATGCCGATGCATCAGCTCAGCCATACCCGAGTCTTTCTTTTTCTCCTTCTCCAGCCGTTTCTTCCACTCAGCAAACCGGGTTTCCTTCAATAGATGCATTTGCCCTTTTTCTTTGGCTTGTCGTCTTCCTTGTCTGTAGGCTTGCCTGATGACTATGATTTTGGCTTGTAACTACCTGGAGGAAAGGATTTACCTTTACCTCTTTGTTGACGGGCAGTAGTAAAAGCTTGATCTCCTGTATGTATGACAAATCTGTTTTGTTGCCTAGATTGCTCTTCTTTGCAAGATCACAAAAACCAACTCCTCAAACTTCAAGGCATTGCCTTTCATCATCATGAGTTTGATGGTAGAAATAAAACCTTGATATAAGTCCGGCAACGCATTCAAGATAGTAGGCACTAATGAATTGTTAGGTCAACACTGGCCAACTGCTCCTTCAAATCCTTGATTTTTGTAAGGAAACTATCCATGGAGTCTCCCTCACCCATATGCTCTGACTCTAATTGCTTGTGTATATAAGCAATATGTGCTTTATTACGTACCTGGTACGATGACGCAAGTGCATCCCAAGCATGCTTTAGCAGTCCTCCATGATCAAATGTGAGGAATGATACTCCTCTTAACTAACAAAGCAAGAAATGCATGTGCCTGCGCATCTTTTCCATCCCACTTTGTTTGTTCCTACACGTAGGAGAGGTATGCTATGCTGTGGTAATACACCATGTGAAACTGAGTCCGTGTTTGTAGATGTGTCTTCTGCATCATGTTCATTAGAGGAACCAAGATGTTTCTCACTACTAACCACAACATTCCATAGCCCTTTGGCTACCAATACATGCCGCACCATATAGGACCATAACAGGTAGTTGGTCCTCCCGTTAAGCTTATGACATCTGAAACACATCACTGTCTACCATTTCTAATAATACCCAAGCAAGTAATCATGCAACCTGCAAAGTGCGAGTGCTCTTTGATGCAACCAAGGTGGCTACTAATAAGGTCTTTGACAATGGAGACCTGCAAGGTGTATGAAAGAAATGTAGAGTATAGTAAGTAGAAATTTTACTTGTAAGATGCAGAGATCAATGTCGTTGGAGTGAAGCTCCTAGATGCTTTCTTGTGTATCTACACACGATGCTTTCTTGTGTATCTACACACCCGTATGTAGTAGATCTGATAGAACTACTCTAGGATCTGATGAAGAATAGTGTAAATCCGATCCCCGAAGATGTATATAGTAAACTGAAAACCACGCGAATGGTCCCTAAAACATGCCCGAAACAAAAATCCGACTGGCCAAATTGTAGTATGAAGTATTGGACACTTCATGGTCCTCTTTCTTCTTCCAAAAGGTCTCCTTGATCCGATTCAAGAAGACAAGCGACTTGGGGTGAAGAGTAGGTAGCATCACAGGGGCGAGGAGCGTATGCTCTGATACCAAATGTTGAAAATAGGGTTACAAGAATGCACGCGCGCACGTACACACACACACACACACACACACACACAGAGTGGAGTAGCTCAAGATTGCACATAATGAGATGATAGTTAGATAATGAATGTGTGCTGTACAAAGATGAGTACACCCGAAGATGGGTGTATAATACTAGCATGGGGGAAAAACCTCCTAAAGAGGAAAAAAGTGCCCTGGTTGGTGTCCTGGTGTGTTCACACATCACTACCAAATATGGCTACAGAGTGGTCTATATTGGTTAGCTGTATTTACGTGGTTGGAGGGCCTCCCTCGGGAAGCTCCGCATCACTGAGCATCCCCATGATAAGTGAGTCTATGTGAGTACAATGAATTCTAGTGTGTTCTTAGGATTTGGGTTTTCGCTCCGCATCACTGAGCATCCCCATGATAAGTGAGTCTATGTGAGTACAATGAATTCTAGTGTGTTCTTAGGATTTGGGTTTTCGCTTAACAAGTATTAAGCCCATGACATTACATGCATGATATCCTTGTTATCCATAAAAGGATTATCCACATAGAGTCTTTATTATAAGAAAATCCCTATCTTTGGGAATACCTTTAGGATTGGATGGATGGCAATCTTTGCACACATATCGAATAACCCACCGAGTCCCAATTGGACTCAAGTTCTCATTCAAATGATGATGCATGCCACAGGAAATCTCCTTAAACAAACAAGGACAGAGTGAAGACAACAAGAACGTTATCTTCACTACTTTAAGAGTGAAAACAACAAGAACATTATCTTCACTACTTTAAGAGTCAAGACAATAAGAATGTGGTAATTCATGTGACGAACGAAGGGGAAAAGGTAATTGCAATCTTAGATGGTGGTGTCGGTGTCCATATCATCATAAAAGGTTATTGGGAGACCTAGAGAAAATCAATCTTGAATGACACAAACATCATGGTTAAATTGTCTGACTAACTTTATACGATCCTTTTTGGTATGGATTTCCAACAAGCAAGGTGTCATGCTCAGTGGATACCCATATAAGAGAGAATCTAGGCTCGCACACTGGTTGGGACACCGACCACATCTGCCTTCGAAAACAAGACAAAAAAATAAAAGTGGATCTTTTCACATGGAAAATGTATCCCTTAGAGATGTGCTAGCCACCAAGTCACGAACCATGTCCCTTTATGTTGATCGAACATCTAAAAAAGATTGATCAAGAGGAAGAAGTGTATTCCAAATCTAGTCCCTAGGAAGAGATATCCCTTAATATAAGTCTCCTATTTCCACAAGGCACTCAATTCACTCACTCTGATGGAAATCTCCTTGCCTCATTTTACACACCCTCTCAGTAAAATCTTGACATCTCCACAAGGGTCCAACATATTAGGGCTTGGCTAGACTTTCCATTTAGTAAACACATGCAAAGAAGGTGAGCTATGGATTTGCTTTAGTATAGAAGCTAGCCACAACCTCTTGTCATGGGAGAGGAAGTCATCCTTTGGAGGAAGCTGAGTGAGAAAAGTTGAATGCATGGTCAACTCATCCAACAACATGGTAATCCTTCAGCTCCCCATGGGTAAGGTGATAATGCTCCTTTGGATGTGGAGTGCACAACAAATTTGATATTTGCATCATCTTTGGGATGGGGAGGACACAACAAAGTTGATATCTACGTCCCCTTTAGTAACATGTACGGTCTCATCACATTGATGACATCCCCCTATTTCCCTCATAATACTAAAGAATGACCAGCAATATACCCACACAAGAGTGTGGCTTGGCTTCCCCGTTTAGTGACATTGTGCAAAGGTGGGAAGACTCATATACATCTAGGAGCTATCCTCAAGAGTGTGGCTTGGCTTCCCTGTTAGTGACACTGTGCAAAGGTGGGAAGACCCATATACATCTAGGAGCTATCCCCAACATTATGTTTTTGGAAGCCTAGAAATCACTTGGGTACTCACACCTCGGCCCATTGCCATATTCAATGAAATGCAAATGAAGAGTATTTGATTATTTGATCAACAAGTCTACATTGGCAATAACCCTGTGGAGTGCAAATTTCATGTAATTGATGCATGTGCACTTCAAGGTTGGACTATTGATTGATGCCACTCAAATGCCACATCAATTGGCAACAAAAATCCTCTTTACCATGCGACACGGACCAATCTCTCTGCACCCACCCAAAGCAATGCTATCACCACTCTACAATGGGTCCCCAAGAAGATGCTACAATCCAAGGATATTTTGAGGAAACATGCAAGTATGGATCCCCAAATGCCTATCGAATAATCTTGCATAAGAGAGGGACACAAAGACACGGTCGCCCCCAATGCCCCTAAAATCCACCCAACAACCTTGCAAGTCATCAGATGTATTCTTATCAAACTTATGTACCAATAAATAGGTTGCTCAAGGCTATGAGGAAGCACTCTTATCTAGCTTTCCAAGCAAGCCTCTCATCCTCTCCCTCTCCATTGGAAGACCTCTAAGGATAAACAAAGAACGAAGCAAAAAAAAACCATTGTGGCACCAACCCTGATACTTTGTCATAAATATTGGTGTTCAAGCACCTACTACATGTTGAATTATATTATGATGGCAATCCCCTCATATGGGTACCTATCAATGTGTCATGTGTCATTAGATGGTTATAAGATCTATACTTTTGTGCTTCAGTGAAAACAGGTTCAATTGCTCATTTAGAACTACTTGGATGAGACACCATATGCTAATGGAAGCTAGGGTGCAATAGATAGTAAGGTGGATACCTAGTTTAAGAATGGACTAAAGTGTGACTACTCAAATAACCTTTGTAGAGAGATTGTGCTTGGTCCAAGGCACCCTTTGTGGTAGGTGTAAAATCTCTTGACTTTGTTGAATCTTTATGTGCTTCTTGATTCATGAGTGTTCTTAAAATGATTCCAAACCTCCTTTAGTGTATCAATTTATCCAAAATATATTTTAAATATTCATCCTAGAGAAATTTAATGTGTATTTTAATTTCCTTTCCCATTCTTGTATTTTAAAATCCTTCGTAGGCAAAAAAAAATCATTTTTAATTTACTATAGTTCTCCCTTTCCCATTCTTGCATTTTGAACCCTTGATAAGGTAAAAACAATCACTTTTAATTTCCACATAATATAGTTTCTCCCTCAACATAGAAATAGTTTTGAGTTGTATATATAAATATACTTTAATATTAATTTCTTGTTAACACTTTTCCAAAAATCGACAAATTAGAAAACTAGTTTTAAATTAATTAACATAGCAAGAACAATGAACACCAATGGTACACTCTAAATTAGATGACTCTATGACTATGCAATCTCTCTCTCTCTTTCTCCACAATACCATGATAAAAGATGAAGGAGCATGTGTTCACGCAATATACAAACACGGTTCGACTCATAAAAATAAGAAAACCTTTAAATAAATAATTCTAAGACCAACCTGAAATATTAGAACAAGTTTTAACACCAAAAGTGAGCATAGAGATAGCTAGTTCTCATAATGACCAATACCAATTGTAAGAGGATACAACGTGCGTGCATGTAGAAAACACCCACAAGAATTAGGACTTTTGAAGTATAAAATTTGCATAGAAATAGATGTGATAAAAGTTTAACTCAAATAGAGATGTTAAAAGTTAAACTCAAATTCCAAGAGCAATAGAGATAAAAAAATATTATATTATTAATATGGTACAATAGTTTGCTATAAACTCAAATTGCATAGCAATAGAGATTTAAAAAAATATTATATTACTAATATGGTACAATAGATTGCTATAAGGTTTGACAATCAAAAACCTTCTTTGGGTGGATGCATGGGGAAAGTGTTGCAACTTGTTCTACACTACCTTGGCTTGTTACTCATGCCCTACATGCATGGAATCACACCACTAACATTATGTAGTGAAAGGCAATTGTCTAGATCCATTCATAATCAAGATATAATTATCTCTCTTCTACATTGTGGAAGCTCATTGTGACTCCACCTTTTAAGAGCATACATCTTTCTTCCTACCATTTCAAGAAAGCACGTTAGCATACCACACAAATTCAAAAAGATGGGTTTTGAAAGCTTGAAAAAATACAAAAATAAACTTATCCACACGGTATTTAATATGCTCATAAAGATCCATAAGATCATATGTACATAAGAAGTTATTTAAAGGGCTTTAAGATTCATAGGTAAGAGTATTACAAATAACCTTTTAACACTTGTGCTATGTACAATTTTTAGGGTAGTGAACTACCAACAAACCCTAAACCCCCCAAGAATGAATACCTCTATTACTACCAACCCCCTCCCTTCATCCCAAGAATTAAAATCTCTCTTTCATGTGTGTGTGTGTGTGTGTGTGAGAGAGAGAGAGAGAGAGAGAGAGAGAGAGAAGAAGAAGAAGAAGAAGAAGCTCTTTTAACGTCGTAGGAACAATCCCAAGAGACCAAACATGATCTATCTGACGGGAGTGAGATTCGAACACGAGAGAGAGAGAGAGAGAGAGAGAGAGAGAGAGAGAGAGACCCTAAAGCCTTGAATCAATCAATCAAACGGACTTGGCAAAGCTTCATTAGTTAATAGGCAAAATAGAGTGGAGCCATACATATAGTCACATATAGTCAATTATGTCTTAAAAGAAAATCTCTATAATTATATAACTCTATAATGCCTTGATCCACAAGGTCATCTATAATCTGCCATTCATTACATTAACACAAACAAGCCTTGAATGTTCCAAAAAGTTTTAGTCGACCTCACTATCCATATGTAGAACTTCTATAGTCCAAGCTTGCTAGAGGTTGCAAACAATGTGCATAATTTCACCTTGAGTTCTATCTCCAGTAGGTTAAAATGGAAATTCTCAATTAAGGTTTCCTTCAATTAAAATGGAAGGGACTTTCATGATGTATGTATACTAGTGAATGAGTGCATAGGGAACACCTTTATGTTTAGCTTAGCTACGAATGTATATATTAATAACCATCTTTGAGTTGTAAAGGTGCAAAATTTTATTCGTGTATGTATGTAAAAGAAGTGATTTCATAGAAAGAATTAGTGCCATGCTATAAATGGATGTTTTTTTTAAAATAAAATGTGAGGTGGTACATTGTGCACACTATTTATCTCACCCCTTGTGGA
This sequence comes from Cibotium barometz, assembly GCF_041138505.1. Taxonomy (NCBI): domain Eukaryota; kingdom Viridiplantae; phylum Streptophyta; class Polypodiopsida; order Cyatheales; family Cibotiaceae; genus Cibotium; species Cibotium barometz. The sequence goes on from NC_141091.1 coordinate 21,514,691, forward strand.
GTGAGAAAAAGGAGAAAAAATTGCCCTTTTATATGTGAAAGTATCATAGCAAAGCATGGATCACCTTTGTGCATTTTTGACTTGAATCAATATTAGCCCGTCATCCTCTTCCCATACTTTACTTTAGTATTCTTAGGCTATATACTTACTCTCCTAAACCTTGAACCAAGCTTCATGGTATTAGAACCTGAAATTGACCTTGGATAGGAGTCATGCCATGCAAGCAAAAATTGCACCATTTCAAAGGAGAGGTACAATGTGGGTTGAAAAGGAGGAGAGAAGTATACTACGAGATCGTCATCTATACAGCACTTTGGCATACAAGATGATAAATTTACAACTACCAAGGATGAGATATTACAACGCCCATGCCTAGGGACACCCCTCCGGTCTCCTTAATCCCAATGTAAGCTGCACCTGATTCAGGACGTTAAGACTCCTGTACATAGGAATGACGGAGGGGGGGATTTATTAGAAAGAATATAAAATTGCCCTCTCCAAAAGGCACTCAAGAAGATAAAATCAATTTTGTGAAGTTGCCGAATATTCAAACAGGAGCCGGTTGTCCACCGAGGGAATCGAGGAAAATAATATCCGGAGCTTGTTGTTCAGGTGGTAGATAAGTGTCCATTGTGTAGCCATTTCAGATTCCTTGAGCTGTCGTACGACTGATGCCTGCAATTATAAGCATTGTCCCATGTGAGCCCTTCTACATTGTGAATCAAGTGCTAAGTCTAGGCATACATGTGTGAGGGGTTACAAGAAGAATGAAAAAGCAAGCAGCTTCTAATTATTTTTCAACATACCGACATCTAACAAATGAGGAACTTGAACGCAGATAGCATTCATTCTTTACCCCTTTGGCTCATAGACCATTACAGCCTTCTGCCGTCATGGAAAGTCTCTTTCATATGTCTCTTTCTCATAGACCATTACAGCCTTCTACACAGGGGATCCAGTGGACCCACCTCGGGCTGCTGCAGACCCACCTCGCTGAGAGGAGTTACCTCAGACTGGGCCTCCGCATTCTAGCGCCCCCCCACCCCCGCCGCGACATCAGCTGCAGATCCAGGACATGCTCCATCACCATCGAGCTACCTTTCCACATGACGTAGTTGAGGGAGACCTCTCGGCCATACTCAGGAGTGTGGTATACTATCTATTGGGGGCTGATGCTCCTCTCATGTTTCATGTTCCATGCTCCTGGTATTCCATGATGAGATTTCAGAAGTGTGGTATACCATCTATTGGGGACTGATGCTCCTCTCATGTTTCATTTTTCAGGCTCCTAGTATTCCATGATGAGATTTCTATGGACAGTTTGGTATCCCTTTGATGAAATAGTTTTGATTTGTTCTATTTTATTTTCCATTCCATGATGAGATGTGCCATGGACATTCATAGGCCCATTGGGTCTTTAGTAGACGCTTATATTACCTCTCTCTCTCTCTCTCTCTCTCTCACAAGGCAACCACAGGGAGTTTCCATCCTAATGTCCAAATGCCTAGCTGATGCTAGGCAGACTTGGATGATGACACAAAACACATCAAAGACCCAAAGCTTAGCAGAAGACACCACCCTCCATGCGAGAATCACACCAGGACACACACTCCTCGGGGACAGAGGACCATTTTTGGTCTTCTGGGCGATCTACAAGCCTGAACTCCCTCATGTCCATCACCAGACGAGGTCTTGAGATGGCTCTCCAACTCTATCGTGCTTTGACATATCATGCCTTGTTTAGGTTATAGGGTATGCCCTATGCATACATCAGTTCAGTCCATCTAGATCAGTCGTGGGTTGGCCGACATAGGCCTACCTGTGATACGACCAACCCTGGATACATCATATTGAGATCAACAGCTTAGATCTATCTTCTCTACAGTTGTACACCCTTGTTGTGCATGATATCCTCCGTCCAGAATCTACCTGGATCGCCATCAAAGCTCCTTGCTGGAGCGAACAGGTGGGCAGATGCCATCAATTTGTAACATTGGTTTGCAACAGTAATCAGCAATATTTTCCATCTCTCTTGCATCAAGTATTTTTGTCTTGTGATCTTCTGAATTGGTTATTGTTTCTTACATGGTATCGGAACCCAGTCTCTAGAAAAGCTGCAGATTTATAGAAATGACACTACCTGGAGCCACAAGGGCTCAACCACCACCATTCAGCAATGGGAAGTTCGACGGAACGAACTATACACTCTGAAAATTCAAGATAAGTCCATTCTGGATTCTTATAGAGTTGTGGGAGACAGCCATACTACACAAAAAATCCCGCCAGATCTTGTTCTTGTTTTGGTATGGAGGAGAAGAAGAGTAGAGGTTGTGTGCAACATCGATCAACTAAGCGTTCTGATGGAGAAGCAGCCAAGCAATTCATTACGTAGATCACGAATCTATGGAATCCGATGGCCACACTTGGGATCAACAAGTCGAGTGAAGATCTGACATGAAGGTGCATCAAGATCTTGCCTTAGAAGTATGATAACTTGGTCACCTCATTGAACACTCAGGAATCCTCCTTTAACGTTTAAAGAGTTTAATACCATGCTTGTGGAGGAGAAGATGTGCTAGAAGAGTAGGAATGTTAGTGATTCGCTTTCTTAGCTAGCACAAAGAAAGGTAAGGGAAGGGAAAGGACTGGTAAACCGTCTTCTTCTAAAAAGAAAAAGAAACAAGCCCGGGCACATGCAAACCAAATGTAGGCTGCGGGAGGTACATGAGACTTTGAAGCCGTCAAAGGAGTGGAGCAATATTGCTGAAGTGAAATTGGAGCTTGTTTGTGCAAAGGCAGAGCATTCTACAACACCTGATGGTTTGTGGATCATCAATAGTGGAGCATCCCGACACACATGACTAGTCAGAAGGACTTGTATAGCTCCCTATAACCAATCCCTATAACCAATAGGGGAGTCCCTCCTGGTAGCAATTGATGCCCAGCAAAAGGCAACAGTCCTATTTCTTGTATCAAGTAATGGTAATACTGAAAAGTTATCAGATGTCCTCTATGTACCAGATCTCAAGCCAAATCTGCTCTCCGTTGCGGTCATAATTGACCGTGACCTCAGGGTTCACTTTCATCTTGCTAGTGCAGTCATCTTGGATGCTAGCGGCGGCAATGTTGTTGAGAGAGGTAGAAGGCACAACAATTTGAATGAATTCTACCCGCACCCCTAGTGGGTTGTGGCATGAGAAATTTGAGCACTTGAGCTATGTGGTTTTGAAAGAGATGCAAAAGTCTAGCATTGTGGCAAATCTACCAGCATTTTCAGAGATGCCACATGCATGTGAAGCTTGTATGATGCGCAAGCAACATTGGCAACCCTTTTGGCAAGAGAGCAACAATAAAGCAAAGTCTTCACTAGAGCTTGTACATATTGATCTTTGTGGTAAGATGATGCCTACTACTGCACTGGGTGGTTCTTCCTATTTTTTGTTACTAATTGATGACTTTTGTGGGTGTATTTTCTTTGGGATAAGGTAGATGCTTTTAAAAAGTTTAAGTTATAGCATAAGTTGGTTGAGAATGAGACATGAAAGAAGCTGTGAAGAAGTTTTCGACATAATGGGTGAAGAGTTTACATCAGGTGAATTCAATGCTTACTGCAAGCATGTGATCAAGAGACACTTGACCACTACTCATACTCCCCAACAAAACGGTATGGTGGAAAGAAAAAACCGCATGACCGTGGAAATGGCATGGAGTATGCTAAAGGGGAAAGGATTGCTGAATACCTTTTGGGCCGAGGCAAAAAACACTACGATGCATATCCTCAACAAGAGTTACACCAAGGTGGTCAAAGAAATTCAAGGCGCAAAAGAAAGCAAACACACACATTGTCAATATGGCCTTGATGGTGGTTGAGATAATGAAGGTGCAAGAGTCAACGAGTTTGGAGGAAGCAAAGGAAAATCCAAACTCAAAGGGGACCATGCAAAATGAGTATGACTCTATCATGAGGAACCACACTTGCGATCTTGTGGATCGTCCAAAGAGACCCAACGCTATTGGCAACAAGTGGGTTTGGAAGGCTAAGTAAAGATCTGATAGTACATTGGAGAAGTACAAGGAAAAGCTCGTGTGGCGAAGGACATTACATAGGTCGAGAGATTAGGCTTTCAAAACACATCCCATCCCCCCCTCTCCCTGTGGCCTTGCTATTGGATATCATAGGAGATCACACATGGAGCTATGGAGGATGAAATATCATCATCATGGTGGACTATGTAGAAGAGAGAGAGAGAGAGAGAGAAGCAGTAGAGCCAAGTATGAGAGAGAGATTGCACAACTTGAATGGTGCTCATAATGTAAGAATGAAGGACCCAAGTACATGCTTTTATAGGCAACAAGGCCTTATCTTTTGACCCTAAATAAGAGGGTGTTCACACCTAGTGTGTTTACACCACTAAGGACACTTGATTAGACTCCAAATTAGCTCCAAAATACCCAACAAACCCCCCTTTGGAGTGATGGTGGAGTTGCATGCATAACCTTCAGTAGTCCCATACACCAACACAAGCAAAGACCAGACATGGACCCTGCTTCAAACTCAAAGGCTGGTAAGCGTGACTCAGAGGCTAGTGAGCATGGCTCAAAAGGCCTAGAGGCTCAACAAGCATAGCTCAGAGGCTTAACAAGCATGGTCTTTTCGAAAGACACAAAGGTCAAGTCCTGCCCAAAAGACAAAGACAACCTACATCGGCATATCAACACAACCTCCCTCACCGAAAGGGAGAGGAGCCTTTTATAGAATCAAGGCGTTACAAAATCCAAAAATATCAAAATATATAACTCAGATTTTGGGGGATTGCCATAGAGAACCCAAGACTCAACATAAATAAAAACTAAAAATTGAGGAAGATTCTCCTCCTCGATGCCGATGAAGATCCTTTTTCGGCGTCGTTTCCAAGCTATTGATGCTTGGGCCATCATTTTAGGCACATGGACCACGGCAGAGTACCTGGAAATGGATGTGTTCGATGAAGATATTAATGTCGATGCCGAACACACATGCCTTGAGATAGGCATCAATGTTGAAAGATCCAAGAACTCCATGGAGGAAGTATAGGATGTGACAATGTTGGCTGAATGCTGCTGCTGCTGGCGGGCTAGCACACAAAGCAGCTAGTGTAGATGATGTGATGTTGCTGATGGGCTTAGCACATGAAGTGGCGCAGATCACTAGACGCTGCAATGTTGCCTTGTGATGAGGAGATATACGGGTGGCATCAAAGGTGGTTGAGATGGCACCAAAGAAAACACAGCATGACGGCGGTCACATAAAAATGCAGATTGGCATGATGAGGAAAACAGCGCTAGGCTGAATGGATGAATGTTGGGCTTTGATGAGGAAAGAAAATGCTGAAACCCTAAAAACGCAGAAACCCTAAAAACACAGAAAACCTAAAAGTGTAGAAACCCTGAAAACGCAGAGATGCCAACATCAAGAGGAGAAAGATTCATGGCTTGCTTGAGCTCTGATACCATATTGGATATCACTGGAGATCACACATGGAGCTATGGAGGATGAATATCGTCATCATGGTGGAGTGTGTAGAAGAGAGAGTAAGAGAGAGAGAAGCAGTAGAGTTCAAGTATGAGAGAGATTGCTCAACTTGAATGGTACTCATAATGTAAGAACGAAGGACCTAAGTACATGCTGTTACAGGCACCAAGGCCTTATCTTTTGACCCTAAATAAGAGGGTGTTCACACCACTAAGGACACTTGACTAAACTCAAGACTAACTCCGAAATACCAAAAAACCGCATGGTACTAGCTTTGACCACTCACAGATGGATGTGAAGTCTTCCTTTTTAAATGGACATCTCAAGGAGGTGTCTTGTGAACGGCCCCCAGGATTTGTGATGCCAAATTCAAAAGGCAAGATATGTAGACTCCGGAAGGTATTGTATGAGTTGAAATAGACCCCTCGAGCTTGGTATGAGCGGATTGACACATTTTTGTGAGTATTGGTCTTTCTAAGCGCCTGTCAGCTACAAATTTGTACATTCTCTATGAGCAAGTCATGACGACCTTGTTTTGACGGAGAACCATGAAGAGAAGATCTAGCAGACAAAGAAGATGTTGAATTCAGAGTTTGAAATGACATACCTTGGGCATATGCATTTTTGTTTGAGGTCTTGCAAGAACCAATTACATCTTCATTTCTCAGTAGAAGTATATACGAAAGGCATTTGGTATGGCCATCTAGAAGTCTGTTGACACCCTTATGGAGGTTGATGCGAAGTGGTCTACTCAGAAGACATTTCTTCACTTGTGGATATGAAGGAGTACAGGAAATTGGCAGGAAGGTTGATCTTCTTGTGCAATACTTGGCTGGACATCAGCTTTGCACTTAGTGTATTGAGCAGGTTCTTCGAGAACCATTGAAAGGCAGGCATGTGGGTGTTGAAATACATCCAAGGTACACTCTAGTAGTATGGCATCACCTACACCTCAGTGAGCAGGACCTTGACAGGATATTGTGATAGTACGAAATCAGTTTCACGTTATTGTTTCTCTTGGGTCTAAAGTTACCTCCTGGATCAATAAGAAACAGCCTACACTATCCCTTTCTTCTACAGAGGCTCGGTACCTATGCTTCATGTGAAGCAGTCTGAATGAGGAGAATTTTGCGGACATGGGTACGCTGCAAGAACAGTTGACTGAGTTGTTGTGTGAAAATCAAAGTTGCATGGCAATTGCGAAGAACCCAGTGTTCCATGCTCGCACGAAGCACATTGAGGTCCAGTATCACTTTACGTTGCACGAGTTGATCTTGGATGGAGAGGTGCAAGCTGGTCTATTACCTGAAAACAATAATTGTGGAATACCTTCACAAAGGCTCTTGGGAGAGGTCCCTAGGAGCAGCAATTTTATCGACTCGGTGTTGGACCGAAGAGGTAGTTCACCTACATGTGGACACCGAGGAGAAGGGGGGGGGGGTGTTAGAAATCAATGCTCCACCCTCATCATTGTCATTGTGTGGGTGACGGGTTGCTCCATTTTGTAAGCCCCCCTACATGAGGAGTAGCTGTTGTGTTTAGCACCCAGGCGCCTGCCAGTTTCTAGTTTAGACATTGGATGTTGGCCATGTGTGATCAGATGGTTAGGAGGCATCTTATGTAGACTTGGCACCATGCCAAGAAGGATGCATGGAAGTGCGTGCAGATTGGCCGCACTCTTGGGTAGAAGGAGATCTTCCCAAGATACCTAGTTCTCAGATTATGGGGCTCAAATGGGTGCCCAGACGACCTCGGATGGGTCTAGAACTTACGCCAAAACTGTAGGTCTTATGTTTAGTCTAAAATGGTCCCAATAGGGTGATGTGGTTAGTTTGGTCCATCTGGAGTCTGGACCAATCGTAGGGTGGCCAACATTGGCCGACCTACGATACAACCAACCGTGGATACTATATATAAACGTGTTTGGAAGCCCCCCTAGTCATATTGAGATCAATAGATTAGATCTATCTTCTATGCATTTGTGCACCCTTGTTGTGCATGGTATCTTCTGTCCAGAGTCTACTTGGATGGCCATCAAAGCTCCTTGTTGTTGGAGTGCACAGGTGGGCAGATGGCATCAATTTGTAGCATTAGTCAGCAACAGCAATTCAACATTATTCTCCACCATCTCTCTTGCATAAGTATTATTGTATTCCCACGACTGAATCTAAGATCAAGGCAATGTCATCAACATACAACAATATGTGCACCACTACCTAAGCCAATGGTGAGCCTCTTCCCCCAAAGCTATCCACAAAGGCTACTATCTCATCAATGTATAGACCAAAGTGTAGGAGAGAGTGAGAAACCCTGTTTGACCCTAATAGTGCTGCACATGTCCCTGAAGAGTCCACCTGGTCCCACACACACACCCCGATAGTACTGCATTTGTGTGCCCTTGTTACCATGGAACGCCATTCCATGGATTTGGAACATGGGAATGCCATTCCGCCCATCTGCGGATGCTAGAACGCTCCAGAATGCCCTGGAATGTTTCAGGATCTGGAACGGCCAGTTGGAACATTTTGGAATGTTCCCTCACCCACTTATGGGCCGTTCCGGAAGATATGGCCAAAAACGTTTGAAATGGAGAAGAAAAAAAAATGCGAACTTGCGCTGGCAGCCACCTCTGTTTTTTCTGTGCGCGCGATGGTTCCGAGTGCTCGCCTGCCAGCATCGCTTCTTGCTTTCTGCTCTTCGCTTGCCAGCATCTCATCGCCTGCTTTCGCCTGCCAGCATCTCATCGCTTTCCTACACCTTCTTCTGTTAAAAGGTTCAATCTAGGCTCTTCCATTAAAAGGCTCATCGCAGCCTGCAGTGGACAGCAAGCATCTCAAGATTCATTGCCTGCCTAGTGCCAGCATCGCCTAGTTCATTGTCCCCAGCTGCTTACGCTTGACGCTGGTAGGTTCTTGATAGCAGGCTGCCGCTCAAGCCGTGTCACTATCCGTCTTGACTCTCCAAGCAGCATGGCTTCGAAGTGGTGTGACGAGGTCGATAGTAGTAGCAAATATTCCAGCAAGGGAAGAGCAAGTGGAAGTGCCACTATTGTGGCAGTGAGAAGAATGAATGGATAGAGTCCGTGCCCATCTCATTGGAGAGAAAGGCCACGACATCAACTTCTGCTTTTCATTCCAAACGCAAAGAAGGCTGCTCTTACCGCATTCAAAGCTTCATTGGATGCACTCAAACCAAGGAGGCCACTAGCACCTATGGCATGAGTTGTTTCTTCATCATTAGGCTCAGGAGGAGGTGGAGCCCCCTCTTCCACTCCTTCCAGGGCTTCTTATGTAGGGCCCTCTGCGGTTCCTTCTCGCCCTCCCGTTTCATCACGCAAGCAAGTAGGCAAGCCTTGCAGCTACATGGTATCTAGGCAAGAAGACATAGGTAGATGCGACTGTCGCTCATTTCTTTTATAGTTGTGGCATATCTTTCAATGCCGCAAGATCTCCTTATTACAAGGAAATGGTTTAGGAGATTGCAACGTTTGGTCCCACTTATGAGCCACTAAACTTTGAGGCTTTGAGGACCAAGCTTTTAAAGGATGAGAAGGCATCAGTAACTATTTGGCCCTCCTAGCTCTTTTCACATGATGGAACACGTGCCCGGACACTGGACAGGTTGATGAAAGCATGGGAACACGGATCATGAAGTTGGCACAAGAAAAAGCACCAATTTTTTGTCAAAAAGCAAGAAAAAGCAAAAAGTCAAACTGAGTTGACCATGAGCCAAGGGCACCATTGAAAAGAGGAGGTTGAGCCGGATCAAGAAGCTAAAAGTTGCTTTTCCAAAAAGCAGCTCTAGGGCCAAAAAGCAAGGCCCTGAAGCTAGAAAAGAAAAACTCAAGAACTTTGATTAAAAAGATGACTAATATTTTTATTAATATAAAAAGACAAAAGCAAATCAAAAAGCATTACGTTTGGCAAAAAGTAATGCCCTCCTCAAGTATAAAGTCCCTCTTGTTGAGCATGAAGCGTGTGGAGACCTCAAGAACAAGGAGATCAACATCATCATCATCATCATCTTCATCCTTGGCACTCTCTCCAACTGCCAGTTGTTGGGCTGCACTTCCATCTCCGTCGACTTCTTCAACCCTACGCCGCCGCTGGTCAGCCATTCACTGCCAACGTGCGCCATCTCCGTAGTTGCTCAGCTAGTCTGTGCCACCTACTTCAGCTGCTGCGTTGCTGCTCAGCCAATCTGCACCGCCTGTGTGCCTGTCTCAAGCACCTTCTCCGCCTGCGTAGCCAGCATCGCCGCTTGCAACGCCTGTAGGGCCAGCGCTGCTCTAGCGCCGCCAGTACAACCAGTTCAAGCTTGGCTGCCGCCCACATATCTGCCACTTGATACAAAGTGCCCCGCTGCCATCTGGGGATTTGTTTTGGTATTCTTTAGAAAAAAAAGGGGCTTTTACTTTTTGGAGGTTTTACTTCAGCTTGGGCTTTGAGTTTATTACTGGACATCATCTAGGCTTGGGATTTGATTTGGATACTGGATACTCGTACTAGCCCGGTGAGAGATTCTTGTGGGTCATCCCCGTGGTGTGCTTGGGCATCAGAGATCTTGTGCCTCGACATTGACTCCAACCCGGATTTCTACATCGACATATTTGTTCGATTTTATATTCATTGATTGTATTGGTCCTTGGCTTGAAAAGCCCGTGGATTGTTCCTGAATAAATTCCTGAAAGAGGGCGGAGCCTGTTCCCCACTCTATGTGTGTGTGTACTGTGCAAAGATCCCCAAACCTTTCCCTCTCTCCCTCTCTCTTTCTTTCTCCATCTTTATCTCTTGGATACGTGGCTGAATCTGTCATGACACGCCCCGCTGGGCTTACATCATCCATTGAGCTAGCATTGGAGACTATCCGGGAGGAGTGGCAGAAGCATGGGGTCACTCTCATTGGAGATGGATGGAGCGACGCAAGGTCTTGCTCCATTTAGGGCATCGTTGCATACTCACAGGGTAAGTCAAACTTTGTAAGTTCCATTGACAACTCTGAGGGAGGGAAGATCGCAAAGAGACTTGCTAATATTTGGAGTGAGGCCATTGAGTATGTTGGGGCCTCAAATGTCTTACAGTTTATTGGAGATGGGGAAAATGCCAATAGGGCAGCAGGAGCAATCATTGAGGCACGCTATCCCAACATATGTTTTAGTCCATGCATTGCCCATTGTCTTAGCACTCTTGAAGGACATTGGGAAATTGCCTTACTACTTGCATGTCATTGAGATGTGGAGAGAGGTGGTGACCTTCATCACAAGCTATCATTATATTCTTGCGGTCTATCGCAAGATTGGCTCCAAGGATCTATTGAAGAACTCCGATACACGCTTTGCCTATAACTTCTTGATGTTGGAGCCATAGTTGCATTCCGTACTGGTACGGAATGATTCAGTCCGTACAGTACGGATCGGTACGTCGTACGAAACAGTACAATGTGGACTTTTTTTTTTGAAGCCCAAACCGGCAGCCCAAACCTGCCGGTTTTGCATCGCCTAGGGTTCCGTACCTTTTTTTAAATCAAATCCCTTCGTGTTTTGGGCCGCTGTCGTGTTTCCGTACCTGCGCCGCGTGACCATCTGGTTGACATCGCCCGTCTGCTGCTGTCCAGCTTCAAGGTGCCCATTGCCTCTCTCTCTCTCTCTCTCCTCTCTCTCCCCGTCTCTCTCTCCTCTCTCTCTCTCTCTATCCTGCACAGAGGGGCTCCGCGAGCTATATGTGGCGGTATCTACTTTCCCCCACCCACTCCAGGTTTGCACCATCAGGAGAGTCGCCCTATACGCCACGATATGATGATATCATGAGGTTTGTCAGCATGGGAGACATATTACTATTGGGAGACTTTAATGCACGTACAGGCACAAAGCAGACAGAGCTGTATGATACTCAAGAGGCTATGTACCGGGAGATCACGGCAAAGGATGTAGGGTTGCAGAGATCAGCACAGGATGAGGGGGAGATTACAGATCATGGCATGCATTTTCTCACTCGGGAGTGCACATGGGTTGGTCATATACAATGGCCTATCGAGATGGCAAGGATCAGATGCTCTCACACACTGGAACTCTAAAGGGGGAGTGAGCACAATCGACTACTTGATGGGATCTCCTTCATTGATACCTGATGTGCGGGGTTTCACAATTTCCAGTCGGCCCATTGGCATAGAAGCCGATCATGCATACCTGAGTTTCACACTAGTAGGTAGATCCCCGAGAGATGGGCCAGCCACTCATCTACCTAGGTACCCGAGATATCAGTTTACACGTGAGACAGTTGGGGTTTACCGAGATGCAGTGTCTGATGGCTTGTTTGCTTTAGACCCGCATAGCCCTCTCGACGCGATCATGAGAGGATTGGCAGGTGTACTACATGCATCCGCCTCATATGCGTTTCCCTGCACTGATCCCCCCCCCCCGGGCAGCACTGCCCCACAGAACAGTTGGTATGATGATGAGTGTCGTCAGACACGAGCACAGCTACAGCGTGAGATTGCCATTGGGACTCACACGCATAGGCAAGCCAGGATGATCTTTTGGCGCCTTGTGCGGAGGAAGAAACGAGCCTACCTGCCTAAGCTAGAGGAGGAGATCTACCAACTCTTCCTGGGGAAGGACAGCAAGAGGGCATGGAAGATGTTTCAGGAGAGACAACCTGGTACTCCGATTACTGCACCTAAGGCATGGCATACTTATGCTAGAGAGCTATATGATGCACCAGGACAGCCCCCCACCCCCCCTCCACTGGGAGCTAGACCGACTAGCAGCACCTTTTTTACTATGCGGATGGTGCTAGATGCGATAGACAAGTTACAGAATAGAAAGGCACAGGATCATGATGGGCTAGTTGGAGAGCACTTCTCATATGCGCGTGACACTTTGGCTCCGCTCATCGTACATGTGTTTAATTGTGCCATTTGTGAGGGTTTCCCGGCAAGCTAGACAGAGCATATCATTGTACCACTCCTTAAGAGTGGGGACCCCATGGTACCAGGCAATTAAAGGACGATCATGATTGGTCATTACTTGGCCAAACTATATGGCTCTGTATTGGAGTCGGAGTTGAGCCGCTGGGTAGAGAGGCATGGTCATCGAGCACATGGACAGGCCGGCTTCAGGAGAGGATTTACTACCTCTTGGATCACATACTGACACTTCGGATAAGAGAAGGATATACTGCTGCTTTGTGGACTTCCGCAAAGCCTTCAATACTGTACCACGTGCCAGGCTTATGCACAGATTGCATGACATTGAGGTACCCAAGGATATGCAGTGGGGGATATATGCTTTGTATGAGTCTGTTGACAGGCAGAGTCCGAGCTCCAAGCGGACTATCCGATATGGTGACCAGCACACGATAGGGGTGAAGCAGGGATGCCCACTATCGCCCACCCTCTTTGGACTCTACATTGATGTGGTCTCCGATTATGTAGACAGATTGGGAGGCCCAGGGGCATGTCTGGCAGGGGTGTTGATACCCATCTTGTTATATGCTGATGATATTGTTCTAATCTCAGACTCTCCAGAGGGATTACAGAGACAACTGGATGCATTACAGGCTTTCTGTGCAGATAGAGATCTGCCAGTGAACCTTGGGAAAACCAAGGTTATGGTGTTTAACACCACACAGGCATGGGTGACGAGATCAGAGCCTCAGTTCACTTTCCGAGGGGAGCCGGTTGAGTACGTCAGGTCATATGTCTACTTGGGAGTTACTTTCACAGGACCGCGTTTCTCCTTGAAGGAGGCAGCAGCAGCTAGATTAGCTCGAGGGCATGCAGCCTTGGGGGCACTTGAGAGGCAGTGGAAGAGTAGGCGAGCAGCACCACCACGCAAGCATGCAGAGCAGAGACACACACAAAACGAACAGACGAGCCCTCTCTCACACCTGGCGCCAAACACACTAACTTTTTTGGGGTAAAAACCACTGTTTCTATCATGTCAAATGTACAAAGAGAAACCCCGCCAAAGCAATAGAGGTCTCCCAGATGAGAAAAAAAAACTAAAAACAATGGAAAAACAAATCCAACTGAGACTGATCTAGCTCTTGTAGCTGATAGCAATCATGTAGAGATTGTCGCAAACGATTGATGGAAATACTGATAGTTGTCAATCGAGGTCGACTCGAAAACCACTTGATTCCGAGCAATCCAAACTATACAGAGAGCCCATATCAAGCAGAGATTTGGTAAGAGAAACATGCACCTGGAAATCTGGCATTCAAGCATCTAGATAAATGAAGCAGGAAATCATGCGTGTCAATGCAGCACCACAACAAGTGATGAATGGTCTCATTCAAGAAAAAACATCTCGGACAATGAGCAGAAGCGATCTTTCTTTTTGCCAAAATGTTACCAACAAGAAGTACTACTGTCACAAACCCCTATATTCTAGGGACATGCGGATGCGTGTCAGGCCCAGAAGCATGCGGATGCATGTATGTATTATACCTGGGCATGTGTATGGATCATATGAGTGGATGCATATGAGTCCAAGGACATGGCAGGACATTTGTGGACTTTCGGGCGGTGCCCGTGTGGATTCCGGCCATGCACACATGGTGTGTTATGATGGCAGGCGGAATATTTTCAAGTACAAGAATGATGATAGGTGGTTCTCCAAGTTTACATGTGCACAATGCATAAATGATGCATGCCATAACTTTATTTTACTTTGTGTGACATTGTCTTGCTGCCTGGACAATGCTTGTTATTTTGGCTTGTGAAGTCCGAGGGACCGGGACGCCCGGGCACCTTGTGGACACGTGTTTGCAATCCTGTTTGGGCCTAAAACTGTGGGCTTATGGGTTTTGCAGGTGGTACGTCCACACTCAATTTACAGCTTATTTCATTTACTGCTAAAGTTTATTGGTTTGCAGGTCCACACTCATTAATAAGTGGCTGGACAACTTATAATGCGTTCGCATTTGGTTGGACCAAAATTAATGAAGTCCGGACAGCTTATGGCCATTTCTCATTTGGTTGGACCTAAACTTATACAAACAGGACAAATGGAGCACTATGGGCTGGACACCTTATGGGGACACATGTCAGCCTGTATGTGTACCCACCAAGCCCCTTAGGTGGCACTGGAAAAAGGCGCCTCCCTCAAGAGGCCTTTTGGGCTGTTTTATTCATCATTCAACACATTGGAGAGCTGGTTGGAGCTTTGGGAGTTGCTACAGGGCTGGTTGCTTGCTTCCCGGACTCACACAAGCTTGGACAACGATCCCCACACTCTTCTAAAGGGCTGGTTGGTAAATTTCAGACCTGCAATTTCTGGTTATTGCGAGTTTTGGGCTGGTTACAGGTGTCCAAAGTCAACTTGGACAGTACAGGACAGCTCTAGGGACCTCCACAGGGCTGTAGGACCCTTTACAGGTGGAATTCTCGCGATAGAAAGTTGCTGTTTTGGACTGGTTATTGCACAAAACAGGCCGGACAGCAATGGAATATGTGAGCATGGATGTGTCTCAAGGATTCCTGGTATAACAGGTGTTTAGGGCAAGCATTGGGGACACTTGCTCGCGGAGAACACAGGTTTCTGGATCAGTTTCTCGCGTGGAAACAGGGCCTAAAGATCCATTTACATCTTGTGCAGGGCGGAGTACCTGTGAGGATTGTGATACTCTTGTGCAGGGCGGATGTACCTGTGTGTAGGGCAGATGTACCTACAAATTCTCTTGTTTGAAATGTATTCATTCATGATGTATTTGGAAGAATCAGGTGCAGGCTGGTGGTGAATCCCCAGGCACCCGTAAACTTGTACTTTGCAGACTCTTTTGGTAATATAACCTAAAGGGGGGGGGGTCAGCCTATCATCGGCCCCTTTATGTGGTGTACTGTCATTTTTTCAGCTTTGTGGTTGTAATGCTCAAGTGTTAAGTGCTCAGAATCTTGTTCACATTTATACGATTCCAATACACGCGTCTGCCTCCCGTTACATTGGTATCAGAGCTCAGTTTTTCCCCTCATTGGAAAACGGTCTGAGGCTTGGAATCATAAGTGGTGACCTGATTTGAGTGTCATGGACAGCCACATTTCTGACACTGTGGAGAACACACAGGACCGTGAATTTCATGGTACAAAGGATGCAAGAGATGCTGCAGGCAATGATGTCTATGGAGATGCAGGTACTCATGATACTATGCATTTTGATTTGGAATCTTTGAGGCGTCAAGTGCGACGCTATAGGGCTGAAACCGAAGAGCTTAGATCATTGAAAAATGACCCGGATGTACAAAAGGTGTTGGCTCTGCGAAGGCAAAGGCTTCGGTCCATGAAGTCACTTTTGAAGCAATTGCAAAGGAAATGGATGTTGCGAAACCCCGAGAGCTTGCACTTGCATACCTAATGGTCAAGGGTGATGTATACACTGAAGCAGATGGTAGTTAGGCTTTCAAGAAGCCACCCCTCATGGCTGCCCGTGGTGATGCACATGATGCACAACAAGCAGAAAGAGCACAGCAAGTGCCAAATGTTGAAAGGACAAGAGTCCCTGGTGCTAGGCTTGATGCAGGTCAAGAGAAGAGTAAGGATGAGGGATCCTCTACTCATTCCCGCTTTGCTCCAAGAAAACATATCCGTTCTCGTGTTGAGCTTTCCACTCATTTGGAGAGTGTGGCTCAAGAGAGAACGAAGAGGGATCGTGAATCTTCATCGCGGCATCATCATCATGCAGATGAACAGGATGTACATAGGGATGCATATAGAAGGAAGAAGCCTCGAGAGTTCAAGTCCGGTGACAAGGATGTAAAGTTTGAAAACTTTCAGGGACGGATGGACTCTACCAAAGCACTTGCTTTCATTAGACAGTTTGAGATAGCTTTTTGCAATGAAGACTTTTCGGAAAAGTCTATGCTCAGGCATGTGGGAATGCATCTCAAGGATACGGCAAGTGATTGGTGGCTTGCAAAAATACTTGATGGAAGTGCTGCCCCAACTTGGTCTTCTTTCAAAATTCAATTTTATGATCAATTCTTACCACCAAACTTTGCAAAGGATGTACGCAAGGAGTGGGATTGGCTGTCCCAAGATGAGGGAGAGTCCGTTGCTTCATACATAGCAAAGTTTTGGAAAGTCCTTCTCAAGGTTACTCCATGAAGATTGGAGAGGACGAGAAGAAGAGAAAGTTTGAATCGGGGCTCCATCACATTATCCAACAAAGCTTGGGAGTGTACCCAAATAAGACCATACAAGAGCTTATACACTCAGCCATGATTGCGGAGAACTTGCACATAAAAGCACCCTCAAATAAGCCATTTGCAGGTCAAAACAAGAGCAAATTCAGGGCTGGTTATGACCAGAAAAAGGGTGGATAGCCACCTAAGAATGCTCCCAAAGATGGCCGAGTTGCAAAGGATGACTCCGAAAAGAAGCCGGGGGGTAAACGCCACAATTTTGGACTCTCAAAACAGCAATTGGAAGAGTACAGGAAGGCTGGAAAATGCTTTAAGTGTGGCAGTAAAGATCATATATATCCTAAATGCCCACAGAATCCTAAGAATGCTGAGCCTAATGTGGAAAAGCCTCTTGTGAATGTTGTACCCGATGTGCAGGGTAATACAGGGCATGAGCCCAAGAGTAGAGTCATATGCAAGGCTTGGGGCAAATTGAAGGATCAGCCCGCTTTGTTTCTTTTTGATGATGCTTCCACAGATAACTTTATATCCGTACAGATGGCTGCCGCCATAGGTCTCAATGTGGAAGACATGGAAATGCAAATGAATGCAGATGCCGCCTTTGAGGCCAAACAGGTTGATGTAACTCCGCTCATTGGTAAGCTCCGTGTACATATACAGGACTACCTCGACCATGAGAGCTTTTTAGTGGCTCCTCTTACAGGTTGTGATGTTTTGTTGGGGATGCCCTGGCATCACCGTTTAGAGCCTATTAAGGCTTACAAAGAGAAGAAAATCAGCTTTGTACATAGAGGTCGTGAGCACTCTATAGATGCTGGTACTACTGGAAGTACCATACCTCTTGTAAGCCATGTACAAATTAATAAGGCAATAAAGAAATCAGCTTGTTCTTACTTGGTTTTTGTACGTGATACCATTGAACATTCGGTATCATCAAGTGAGAGTGGCACCTCAAGATGTACACAAGACTGCATTTAGGACAGCCTTTGGTCTTTATGAGTTTTTAGTGGTGCCTTTTGGCCTTACAAATGCACCCGCTACCTTCAACAGGATGATGGACAGGGTGTTCAGAAAGCATAGAAAGTTCACGGGTATATTCTTTGATGACATTATTGTATTCTCAAAGAATGAAGCCCAACATCGTGAGCACCTGACTATTGTGTTTAAAGAGCTTAAAGAAAATCAGCTCTACATAAATGCAAAAAAGAGTGAATTCTTCCTCCAAGAGATTCACTATCTTGGTCACATTGTATCAAAGGATGGTGTGCGCATGGATCCCGCAAAGATACAAGCCATGCAAGAATGGCCAGAGCTGAAATCAGTCCATGAAGTGAGGAGCTTCCTTGGTTTATGTGCTTACTACAGAGGTACGTCAAGCATTTTGCTTTCATTGCCGCTCCGTTACATGACTTAACGAAGAAGAAAGCAATCTTTAAATGGACACAAGAAGAGAGAGATGCCTTTCAAAAGTTGAAGAGTGCAATCATCTCGGGACCGGTACTCATTATTCCGGATTTGCACAAACCTTTTGTGGTGGAATGTGATGCATGTGGGGACTGCATAGGGGCTGTTTTGAACCAAGAAGGACATGCCATTGCCTATGAGAGCAGACGCTTGCAACATGCAGAGCTTCACTTATAGGTTTATGAGAAGGAGTTGTTGGCTGTAATTCATGCCCTTACTATTTGGAAACACTATCTTTTAGGGGCTGATTTTATGGTCAAAACTGATCATCAAAGTTTGAGATACTTTTTGACTCAAAGTAAGCTCTCAGAGAAGCATATGAGATGGGCAAATTTCCTCTCAATGTTTCATTTTCAGATTTTACACACTCCAGGGAAAAAGAATGTGGTGGCAGATGCCTTATCTAGACGACCACAGGTTCATGCTATTACAGTTGCATACCATGAGGACTTATCGGATATGCGTAATACTTATCATCTGGATGAGGATTTTGCACATGTATGGGCTGATTTGCAAGAGGGTATTGCTGTCCCATCTTATGTCATAAGAGATGGATATCTCATGATGCAAAATCGTATGTGTGTGGTAAAGAACCTTCGCCATAAGGTTATGGATGAGTGCCATGCTCCTCCATATGCAGGTCATAGAGGCATTTTGGCCACAGCACAAGCTTTGGAGAGGTATTTCTTTTGGCCACATATTCGCAAGGATATTGAAGCATATGTACGTGAATGTATGGTATGTCAAAAGGTCAAGTTTGACAGACATAAAGCACCTGGATTGCTTCAGCCTTTGCCTATACCAAATGAACCATGGGAAAGCATTGCTATGGATTTCATTATGGATTTGCCAAGGACGCCACAGGGAAATGATGCTATTTGGACCATTATTGACAGGTTTAGCAAGCAGGCACATTTCATTCCCGTGCGCAAGACAATAAAGCCAGATCATATGGCTAGGATGTTTTTGGCACAGATATTCAAACACCATGGCATGCCTAAATCTATTGTGGGGGATAGAGATCCTAGAACCACAAGCTTATTTTGGCGCACATTGTTTGACAATATGGGTACAAAGCTGAACTTCTCATCAGCTTACCATCCACAGCCGTCCTCGACTTGCTGAAATCTTATGTATCCGACCGCAAATCGGATTGGGAGAAGTATTTACCACTTGTGGAGTTTGCCTACAACAATACGGTACATACTTCTACGCGCAAGGCGCCCTTTGAGATTATCTATGGCAAGGTGGTACTACCACCCATCCTTCGTATAAAGGATGAGATTTTTGCAGTAGATGAGTATGTCAGAGACTTGGATACTGCATTTGCACAGGTACGGACAGCCATAGAGAGGTCTCAAACCAAGAATAAAAAGGCAACTGATAAGCATAGAAGGGATGTACAATTCAAACAAGGTGATTGGGTCTTGCTGAAATTTGAAAAGGCACGCCTTCGGAAGAGGCCAGGGAAAGAGGGAACGTACCCTAAACTTTCCAACAGGTATTATGGACCTTTTCAGATCTTGGAGAAGATCAATGATGTTGCATTTCGGCTTGTACTTCCAGATCATTGGAACATGCATAATGCTTTTCATGTGAGCCTATTGAGGCCTTATGTGGGACCGACACCGTTTGAGCCGGTTTTGGAAGACCCACCCGAGGTGGATGAGCTGGAAGAGATTCTTCAACCTGAACAGATTGTTTTTCACAAGGAACGAAAGCTTGCGGGAGGCAAACTTGTTCGTAGGTACCTTGTCAAGTTCAAGAATTATTCAGCTTTGGATGCGAAATGGATGGATGAGGCCTACTTCGAGGATCACCCAGATCTTTTGAAGGCCTATCTGGAGGCTTTTCAGTTGCGGTCAACTGAAAAGAAGCCAGGGGGATGTCACAAACCCCTATATTCTAGGGACATGCGGATGCGTGTCAGGCTAGAAGCATGCGGATGCATGTATGTATTATACCTGGGCATGTGTATGGATCATATGAGTGGATGCATATGAGTCCAAGGACATGGCAGGACATTTGTGGACTTTCGGGCGGTGCCCGTGTGGATTCCGGCCATGCACACATGGTGTGTTATGATGGCAGGCGGAATATTTTCAAGTACAAGAATGATGATAGGTGGTTCTCCAAGTTTACATGTGCACAATGCATAAATGATGCATGCCATAACTTTATTTTACTTTGTGTGACATTGTCTTGCTGCCTGGACAATGCTTGTTATTTTGGCTTGTGAAGTCCGAGGGACCGGGGACGCCCGGGCACCTTGTGGACACGTGTGTGCACTCCTGTTTGGGCCTAAAACTGTGGGCTTATGGGTTTTGCAGGTGGTACGTCCACACTCAATTTACAGCTTATTTCATTTACTGCTAAAGTTTATTGGTTTGCAGGTCCACACTCATTAATAAGTGGCTGGACAACTTATAATGCGTTCGCATTTGGTTGGACCAAAATTAATGAAGTCCGGACAGCTTATGGCCATTTCTCATTTGGTTGGACCTAAACTTATACAAACAGGACAAATGGAGCACTATGGGCTGGACACCTTATGGGGACACATGTCAGCCTGTATGTGTACCCACCAAGCCCCTTAGGTGGCACTGGAAAAAGGCGCCTCCCTCAAGAGGCCTTTTGGGCTGTTTTATTCATCATTCAACACATTGGAGAGCTGGTTGGAGCTTTGGGAGTTGCTACAGGGCTGGTTGCTTGCTTCCCGGACTCACACAAGCTTGGACAACGATCCCCACACTCTTCTAAAGGGCTGGTTGGTAAATTTCAGACCTGCAATTTCTGGTTATTGCGAGTTTTGGGCTGGTTACAGGTGTCCAAAGTCAACTTGGACAGTACAGGACAGCTCTAGGGACCTCCACAGGGCTGTAGGACCCTTTACAGGTGGAATTCTCGCGATAGAAAGTTGCTGTTTTGGACTGGTTATTGCACAAAACAGGCCGGACAGCAATGGAATATGTGAGCATGGATGTGTCTCAAGGATTCCTGGTATAACAGGTGTTTAGGGCAAGCATTGGGGACACTTGCTCGCGGAGAACACAGGTTTCTGGATCAGTTTCTCGCGTGGAAACAGGGCCTAAAGATCCATTTACATCTTGTGCAGGGCGGAGTACCTGTGAGGATTGTGATACTCTTGTGCAAGGCGGATGTACCTGTGTGTAGGGCGGATGTACCTACAAATTCTCTTGTTTGAAATGTATTCATTCATGATGTATTTGGAAGAATCAGGTGCAGGCTGGTGGTGAATCCCCAGTCACCCGTAAACTTGTACTTTGCAGACTCTTTTGGTAATATAACCTAAAGGGGGGGGGGTCAGCCTATCATCGGCCCCTTTATGTGGTGTACTGTCATTTTTTCAGCTTTGTGGTTGTAATGCTCAAGTGTTAAGTGCTCAGAATCTTGTTCACATTTATACGATGCCAATACACACGTCCGCCTCCCGTTACAACTACAGCAATGCATCACCAAATTTTTTGAAGAAAGCTTTGGAGAAACAACCCTTGTCAGGCAACGGTTTTTGTTGTGATCGAATTTGCAATTTTTGCAGCTTTCGTTGATCATTTTTGTCCAGTACATGCCGGGGATAAATCATCTGCATTTCTTCATGGGACGATAACAAATGACTATGGCCAAGCTCTTCAAACACACACACACACACACACACAAACTAGATGGATCTAGAGATTTCTTGATGGATATGCAAGAGTTACTAGCTCATGTTAGGGAGAATATCAGGAGTGCTCAAGAGAGGGCACAATTTTATGCTAATAGGAAGTGTTTGCCGAGGGTTTTCTCCAAGAGAATACTTGTATATTTAAAGGTACCCACGAGTTCTGAGACCTTGAGGATAGAAAAGTATGCCAAATTATCCCTTAGGTATTGTGAACCTTACAAAATCCTGAAGAGGGAAGGTGAGGTTACTTTTGAACTTGAATTACCTCTACGAGTGCAAGTTCATTCAGTTTTACACACGAGTAGACTTGAGGAGAAATTGGGTGGCGAGGATAACCTGGTGTCACCTCAAGAACTTGTAGAGGTTGAGGACTTGTCCTTTGTTCCACATGAACTAGAGTTCATAGCAGTCAGCAAGAGGAAGCTTAGGAATAAGTTGATCCTTAACATAAGATTAAGTAGAAAGATAGGGTAGAGGACTCAACTCAGGAGATTATGGCTAGTTTGAAACAAACTGTAGGGCTAGTTGGCCTTATCTAGGGGTTCGAGGACCAAGGGATTCGGAAAAGCAAGTAACTATAAGGGTCAAGAATCATATGTAATAATCCCATAAGTATAGCTTTTATTTGCAAGCTCTACAAGTGAGGGTTATGTGATGACTGGGTTATCGTATTATTGTATGGTATGAGAGGACCAGCACCTGGGCCATGAGTGATAACATGACCCACTCGTGCCAATCTGTAGTTGGATTAGAGGAGAAACTTAAGAGTTATACAAGACATTCGTTGTCTCTAGATTTGTTGGACACAATTGGTTAAATGCCTTTACGAGACTTTGAAACCTCTATTGGTCTTATTGGTTAAACCAATTTAGACATTGGTTAGAGATTTTTCCCAAGAACTTTGACTTAAGTTATTGATTGAAGCCATCAATATCTATATGTTAGAGACTTTGGACATTGAAATCCTAGAGGTGGCCACAAGGGTATGGATGAGGTCTGTCCAGACTCTGCAGGAGGAATCGCAGAACCCAAAATGGTCTCACAGCAGCAGGCCCACGAATTTGTCATGCTGTCACACTGTTGAATCTTCTCCAAGTGGGAGTCAAGAGGCGGGGTGATAGCACACTATATCATAGGCACCTCACTGACAACCCTGACAGTCATCCAGTCGTAAGACAGATGAAGTGCCAACCTTGTTCCATCCTACTTGCGGCCAGTCTCCATCACCCACGCAACTGTAACCCATGCAATGAAGTGGACGATCTGGCAATCCTAGGTGAAGAGGAGCAAGATCGCCCTCCAAATGCATCATCAGTTTTGTGTACGTAACTTCTGTTTCTAGATCCTCAGATTGTCTCTTATCAGAAGCAACTTCGTTTTATGTTTAGATTGTTCTACATGCTACTTGGCACATTGGATGCAGTGGACTTGCATATACCAATGGAAAATAAACCTAAACCTAACAAAAACCAAAATGCGATCTTGACTCCATGAGAATCTGCTTACAGAGCTTCAAACCATAAACACCATCATGCATAGCATAGACTATGTGCTATGACATCCCTAGTCATGTCATCAATGCACAACAGTAGGTGCAAGTTCATTCATAAATCACGTCAGTAGACAAATCTTCATAGATAACTTATCGAACTAAGTTTCTATCAGTTCTTTGAAGGCAAAGGGCAGACTCAGCCATATTGAAGGCTAGCACTAACGAGCATACACATGTGCGCACAGTGCACACAGGGTAGTTCGTTGGGCCATTGCACAGCTTTGGATAAAAAGAATAAATATAAACCAGATGGCCACAACTTAGACAAAGAATTCAAATGAATCTGCATGTCTTCTAATATGGCAGAAAGGTCATGTTATTTTCCAAACTTAACGAAACCAAGGTGCGATCTTGATGCCATGAGAGCCTACTCACAAAGCTTCAAATCATCAACTCCATGCATAGCATAGACTACATGTCAAATGTTGACTCCATGAAAGCCGCTTCACAAAGCTTCAAATCATCATCTCCATTGTGCATAGCACAGACTACATGCTATGACATCCCATGCATGTCATAGTCCCCAAGAGTATGTGCACAATATGTCACCTTATTTATGCCACCTTAGTAGACGAATCTTCATAGATGAACCATCAAAATGAGTTTCTCTTTCTTCTCTCGCAAATTGGACTCCTACTTTATTTGTTGCATGAGCTTTAGTATGGTGTTATCAAAAACTTCTTATCAAAACTTTCTTGATTCTATGACAAAAACAAAAGGCTGAACGAAACTACCATAATAATTTACCAAGAATTATTGAAAAAAACAATACCTGAAGTCGTTTTCCCAGCTGTACTTCCACCTCAGTACCAAAAGATAGGTTGGCGAGTGACTTAAAGGGGTCAGTTGTTGGATCAAGGGAGAGTAAGTTGGGAATTTGAGGCGCAGAAACAAGTCTCCATCGAGCCTGGCCAAATTCACCTTTTCCCTCTATTTTTGGCATCAACGTTTCTACAGTTGCTGCTGCGAGTTTCTTGAAAGCTAGTTGCCCATTGCCCTCAAGAAGTGAGTCTGCCAATTGGCTTTCGAAAACCCTGGCTGCCTGCAATTGTATGTCGAGTCAAAATATGTTCAAAACGTCCAGAAATTTACAAAAGGTCAGGAAATTAGATTATATTTACAAGAAATGATTGGATCTGTGGTCGGTTTCAAATGTGTGCATAATATTTGAGTATGTCAAAAATTAAAATTCATGGTATCAACAGAGGAGCGTAGTCTAGATGGAAAAATAGAACAAATCAACAATTAGCAAAGGACTTCTTTGTGGGGTCACAATATCAAGCACATTGCTTCAAGAAAATAAAGCAGTCAGGCCAAAAGACCACTAAGATCACACACACACACACACGTGTGGCGCACATGCAGGCACACAAAAAATAAATAAAGAAAGCTGTATTAACGAGCCCAAAATAGTATATGATAGATGATGCATACGACATCTCTGAACTCCTATTAGAAAACGTTTTTTTTTTAAAGAAAGGAAACCCTAGAATTACTATTGTCTGAGTGAGATGAGGGAGGGAATGCGTCATTCATCAAAGACTAACAAGGTTGCATATTCGTATCACTATCAACACAAATGAGATCAAACAGGGTCCTCTACAGCATGTGCTGGTGGGTGTGTGCTGAGGAGTCACTGCTCAGGGTTGAATGGCCTTGGGAAGACCTCTTGTGATCGTCTACATCAACAAATAGAAACTGATTTTAACACCGTTTTCATTATATATAAGTGTATTTGGAAATCTGGCTCTAGTTGCCTTCAAAGCTTGTATGTACAAGAATGCTTTGTTGATAAAATCTTTATCAAGCAGCAGGGCCCTAGTGTGTCTACAATTTTGCCTTTTATCTTCATGGTCTTGTGAAACTTGTTGATGTCATTTCATCAGACTTGATTGTCCAAGATCCCTGCTCCCAGGTTTCACTTTCTATTACCCCATTGAGACTGGGTGCCGCAAAGAGCTTGCCTATAGGTAGCTGTGCATTGGAGTACTGCTGCAGGGGACTATCTCTAGTGCCCAACAATTGTGACAACATTGTGGAGGAGGCATTGGAATCGTGCTGATGGGGAAGACACAATTTGGATGCTGATCCATTATCTACAGAGCTGCGCAACAGCACCCTTTTCTGCTGCTGCAGTTTTGGATTGTGGGCCTTTGCGAAAATGCAGGCGAACTCTACTGAAGCCCAAGAAATAGCTCGTTTGGCCGATCTGAACTTCACCACTGCGACGACAGCCTTAACTGTCGTAGTGAATCTCTCTTTCAAATCACACACACAAATGTAGCAAAAAGTTCAGCCTATCATTCCCACGCAGATCTCAATTCTTCCTCGAGTAGATGTCTAAAGAAGTCTCTGCAATCACCAAGGAAAATACCTAATCTAGCCTTAACTAAGCCCTAATCAAAGACCTGTCCTATCCTAATCTAGCAACTAATCAGGATAGTGCACCTCCTAACGAGGCTTCAAGGAATCATGATTGATTGCATGATTTTCAAAGTAACTTCCCATCTGCTACCTCAACAAAAGAATAAAGCATGCAAAAATGGGACTAGAACCAGGTCATAAGCAATGCATACAAGCCAAAGATTTTTTTTGAGGAGGTCAGCATCAACTACTTTAAACCCACATGTGTTTACAAGGATAGTTTTTAGTTGCATCTTAATGACAGCAAGCAAATAAACCAAAAAAGCACCTCTGTTCGAGTAAAAGCATCTGGCTCCCCCGATCTTGTTGACGTAATAACAAGGTTGTCCTGCCAGTTCCGAGCTCGTCCCTGGATCTTTAACTGCCAATCTGCTCCAACTAAAGCCAAATCTAGGGTAGGATCCAAGCCTTGCTCAGGTTCAAATTTAGCTCGATTCGGATGATCTCTATTGAGTCGCACCTGAGACACTCAGAAGCAAAACACTAACTTGTAAGTAGAATTGAACTTCTTCCATACAAACGCTTGTATACTCAAAGCATACACACAAATGCTCTTATATAAAGTGTTCCGTTCCTTGAAGCTCAAGACATCCTACTCAACTAAAATTCGGTCTCTTGCTACTTGATTACTTGCTATAAAATTGAGTTAATATTGATGTGCTTAAAGTTCAAAGCACCAACTTGTAAGTAGCGTAAGTAGAATTTGGCTTCTTTCACACAAATGCTTGTATGCTCAAAGCACATGCACAAATGCTCTTATATATAGTCTTCCATTCCTTGAAGCTCAAGACACCCTTCTGAACTACTCTCCAGTCTCTTGCTACTTGCTATAAAATTGAGTTAATCTTGATATGCTTAAAGTTCAAAACACCAACTCATAAGTGGTGTAAGCAGAATTCCGCTCCTTCTGTACAAATGCTTGTATACTCAAAGCACACACACTAATATGAAGTGTTTCCTTGAAGCTCAAGATACCCTATTCAATTAAAATCCAGTCTCTTGCTACCTGCTATAAAATTGAGTCAATCGTGAAGTGTGTAAAGTTCCAAAACTCCAACTTGTAAGTAGTGTGTGTGGCACAAACAGAGGGCGCCAATCAGAACACATGATCATACAACAATGGTGAAGTGTGTAAAGTTCCAAAACTCCAACTTGTAAGTAGTGTGTGTGGCACAAACAGAGGGCGCCAATCAGTACACGTGATCATACAACAATCGAACCCCATGAATGTGCATCCATCAATGGCACCATGTGGTCAAGCTTTGTCTTATGTCCATGGGTGAATCACTAGGTTAAGAATTGAAAGGGTTTAAGATATTAGTTAACTCTAAAAGAAGGTTAGGGTTAGTCAAAATGGCTATGCATGTGTGTTAAGGGATACATGAGTGAGGAGCATATCCATAGCCACCATAATCTCTCCCTGGCCACCTTGGCCGGTGCTAGATCGATATGCCATTCCCGTGCCCGAAAACCAACCACCACCCTTTGCAACGTGCAGCCACTAAAATCCTCCAAAGGAAGCTCAGATCTCTTTAGTCTGCCATGGGATCCAATCGAGAAAGTAAGCAGACCACTGTCCTCATCTGCTCCGTGGACCGCCACTAGGATATCGTCCCGGGTAAACATGCCTAGCCACACTGGGGGAGTCATCCACTCCTACGGGATAGTTGAGTCGATGTCGATGTTGAGCCTATCTCTGCCCCGAATCCCTGTCAGGCCTCTCTTCTGCACCTCCAAGAGTAACTGCCTGTGGGCGATCCAATCTCCAAGAGACCTGGCTGGTCCTATGCTCAAGGCATCCCAAGAAACGTGCGGTCGGGCCCCTAGCATGTGGCCACTGGGTAAACGGATCAAGGGGTTCCAGACCAAAGGTTGCGGAAGCTGCTCCTCTCATGCAACAGGAGCTATCTGTCTGAGGGCGGGCCTAAGGCACTCCCAAGCACGAAGTAAGCTAGCTGCAAATCTGTCCTCAAAAGCCAGGCTAAAACCACGAGCTCGCATCTCTGTGAAGATCCATCGGGTACTCTGCAGCCAAAGGCCCCCAAGACTTGGAGTGCGGGCTGAAATCCGGCCCAACAAAAAATTCTTCCAAGGCTCACCACCGGGAAGGAGGCCTCCAACAATCAATTTGCCCAGCAGGGCGCGGCTCTGAATAATCGGGTCAATAAGGCCTAGCCCCCCTGCAACGAGGCTGAATAATCACTCTCCATGCCACCTTGGCCCTGGCTGGCCCCCATCACTTCTGGCCCATAAGAAATTCCAGATTAATCGCTGTACTTGGCCAATACAAGCCCGAGAAAAGGCCCAACATGAAGTGATGTACCACATGGTGGCCAGAAGTACCTGGTTCACCACCACCACCTTGCCTGCTAGGGATAGCCTCGCCGAGCTCCAATAAAGAAGCTTCTTCCGAATACTCA
The DNA here is from genome assembly GCF_041138505.1 of Cibotium barometz. Taxonomy (NCBI): domain Eukaryota; kingdom Viridiplantae; phylum Streptophyta; class Polypodiopsida; order Cyatheales; family Cibotiaceae; genus Cibotium; species Cibotium barometz. The sequence goes on from NC_141091.1 coordinate 21,542,886, forward strand.
AAAGAAGCAAAGCGAGCTGCTGCTCGGGAGAGATATCAATGCCAACCTGGCAGCCGAGATATCGAACTAGACTGCCTCCCGGGATCCACTGGAAATCCTCAAGTGGTCGCCAAGTCGGGGCGGGTGCAACATGCCAGTTGATCTCTGCTGCTGATATGCGGCAAAAAATCTCAATCGCCTCTACAAATCTCTGGAGATTCCCCACATCTCCTGCCACGAAAGCTATTGTGTCGTTTGCAAACTCTGAGTCCAGCAACTCCTCCTGCGTGCGGAGGGGAAGACGCAATCCCTAAAGCCCAGTCTCTTGGGCAGAGAGAAAACTACTCATGGCCTCGACGACGAATAGGAAGAGGTAAGGTCCTCATTAGTGAATGGTGTCAATAAAAATGACCGAAGATAAAGGGGAACCACCTCCCTCGTATGCCGCTAGACCCACCTCTCGCGTGCTTCCACCACCTATGGAGATGCTGGGACACCAGTGAGGGGGGATTGAAAAAAGTCCGTGGCGATGGCTCTCACCTGGGGGGGGGGGGGTCTGAAACAATAGCTCCATCCTAGCCACGCAACTTGCGAATACCGTCTCTCCTCCTGTGTGGGCCGGCTATCTCAAAGAAATCCCCTCTGACTCTATCGCTTGCCTGAGTCCAGAAAGAGGCTCTGACATGATACCTGCACTCCACCCTCCTCTCCTCTATGGATCTAATCTCCGTGCGAGTGGCGGCAAGCTAACTCTCGATCCATTGGCTATCCGGGGACCTCTCCTGAAGCCAATGTAAAGAGGCAAGACTCCTCAAACTCCTCTTCTACTCCCGGAAACTCTCTAGTCGGCTCTGGGCTGCCTCTTGCAAGAAACAGTTGATCTCTCCTAAGCCCTCATCCAACGTGCGCACAACAGAGCTTGAAAGAAAATCCAATCCCGCCCATATCCGTTCTATCTTGCTGCAAATTTCGGGGTCCTCAATGAGGCTGTCCGGAATCCTCGAGCTCACATGCCTGCCATGCCTCCAGGGATCCTCTAAGGACAAAATAACCGGGGCATGGTTTGAAAATGAAGGGCCTGCCAAAATACCAATCATACCCCCTCGACTGCAAGCCCACTCATCAACATAAAATCTGTCAAGTCTGGAGAGGTTGGGGCCGGTGCTCCTCCTATCCGACCTCGAGAAGCGAAGGCTCTCGGGGCTACGCCCAAACTCTGGAAGATGCCAATCAAGGGTCCTGTCCCCTGACTGCAAGAATTATCTCCTCCCAGGCTGAGTACTCTACTCCTAAAATTGTGGCCGTGCCACCTCCAAGTCTGTCCTCTATTGCCTCTCATGTTAAAGTGACTGCCCAAGCACCAAAAATCAGCCTGAGGGAGGGCCTACCGTATTGAGCACCAAAAGTGGGCTCTACCTGCAACAGTGTTCAGAGCGTAAACGTTGAGGAAGCCAATGCTATCCTCTCCAATAGTAATGGTAATCCACTGTGCACGCCCGAGGACAATGACTCCTGAGCCAGTCACTGCCGGCAGCAGCTCCTCACTAACAGATATACACACCCCTCCCTGCGTGCCTGAGGGGCCGACAATGGGGACCAGAAAGTGTGACTCCTGCCTGGAAGAATCTTCCCGCATCTGCGGGAGCGCCCCTTTGAGAGATGATGCTCCCGGAGGAACAGGATGTCTATGGGTCCCCCCACTATGGCCCTCTAAAGCTCGCCACGCAGGACGCCTCATCTATGAAAGCACTCAGGCTCCCCTAAACCTTGATTGTTCCATGAAACAATCCACATATCAATCTCGATGTGATGTGGCACTAGCGGAACTGCCATCCACTCGAAGACTCTTGGGCGAGTGTTTAGATGGGGAATAATCACAATCCGTGCGGGGGCGAAGGCGTGCCAGGTGGGCACTAATCCTGTCCTCCATGTGACGCCACTTTGTACAAGTGCGCGCGCATGCATGCTCCGGACCCATCGATCATCACAGTAGAAGTATCTGTAAGAGGGGGGAAGAGGTACCGCAGCAAAAGTATGCATGAACACAAAAAGCAGCACCTCCACATTGGAGACTACCATCTCCCCGTCCTAGCCTCGATGGACTGAACCTCCAAGCTCCATCCTAGCCAGAGGCCAAAATGGGTGAGGATATCAGTGAAGTGGAGATCGTGGAGATGGTGGGAGAGCTCAACTGCCTGACCCTCGATGGCAGTTGCCACCAACTCAGGATCCCACTCTGTCCCCGCGGCTGCACTGAAGGGGAAAGAGAAGATCATCATGCCATTATCTTGCGTAGAGGGCCTGGAGTGGTGAAAAACCACACAAACCCGAATAGGGGCTACTGTCTCCTCAAAAATGTCGATCCCTTCCGTTGGCAAACACCGGAAGAAACTGTAATCCACAAACTGTCCCAGGATCTTGGGCCCCCTAGGGACTCTGGCGGGAGAGCCCTCACCCGGGAGGCGGCAATGGTCATCTCCACTGGCTCGGAAAAGCGGTGAATCAAACAACGGACTGATCCCACCGATTGCCCACGCTCTGGGTTAGGACTTGTTGGGGGGCGACGAGAGTGCTGTGGAGAGGCAAAAGGGGGGAGGAGGGAGGGCTCGGATGGTAAAGGCGGGGTGAAAAGGTCGAAGCTTACCCAAAAAGCTGAAAACCCCAAAAAGAAAGCACCAACCTGCACTTAACACGTTGCATCCTTAACAACAACTAAGGACAAAAAGGCTATGTATGCAAGCTAAGGCTACAAAAGTGAGGGGTGGGAGTGTATTACATCCTGAGCATAGACAAACCCTGGGATAGAGGGAGTATGCTAGGGTTAATTAGGGGTCAAGAGCTGACTATTCTACAAATAGTCGATATTCCTATAAGGGTGACTAGTAGGCTAGAGGGCCTGTATAAGTGTTGTGTGACGAGCCATGTTTGTGGGTCATGACCACCACTTGTTTTCTTTTTCTTTTCTTTTTTGGGTTGGAGGGGGGGGGGGGGGATGTGTGACCTAGCTGGCCATTGGGGCCGAGCAAGTGAGCACGCACGCATGCTTGTGTGTGTGTGTGTGTAGGTTGATGAGGAGTTGACAATTGCCTCGGCCTGATTGGGTCGCTTCAAATCCCCAAGCTGGGATGGGCTTACAATTGAGTTCTTTGCTGAGTTTTAGGATGATTTGAGCCCTATTTTATATTAATGATGCCTGACTTTCTGGTGTGATGCCTCTCTCATGGAAAAAAGGTTTGTTGCGTTTGCTCCCTAAAAAACCGTTGTGTGAACGTCTATCGGATTGGTGTTCAAAAAATCTGACGCTAGTGGTTTATAAGTTGGTTTCTAAGATGCTGGTTCTCCGGCTATTCCACATTTTATATGCTGGTTTGCACCCTGCCCAGTATGGTTGTGTGCCTCGCAAGTAGATTCTTGATAATATTGCTAGTACTTACATTGGGATAGAGTATGCCAAATACACTAGTCAGGATGTTCTTATCATGCAGGTAGACAATGAGAAAGCTTTTGACACCATTCGATGGGATTTCATTGCAATTGTTCTCGCCCAGTTGGGCTTCGTTCGTCGCATGCAACATGTGGTGCATTGGCTCTATGCGGATGGCTATGCCCGCTGCCTGTTGGCTGATGCTCTCTCTTCCTCTTGGACATTGGGTCGCTTCGTCCGGCAAGGCTGTCGTCTCAGTGCCTTGCTATATGCTATCGCTACTCATCCGTTAGTGCTATATATGGATGCTTTGGTTCTAGAGCAACGCTTGCATGGTATTGCTATTCCTGCGGGGATGCCTTTTGTTAGCCAGGCTTATGCTGATGACTCCTTTTTCTTCTTGCACAATTCTAAGTCAGATCTTCAGCATCTTACGCAAGCCCTTGATCTGTATGGTTTGGTGGTGGGGTTAAAAGTTAACTTTGCAAAATCAAAACTCTTGCCTTTGCATGAGTGTGACTGGCATCGTTTCTTGTGGCCGGGCCTCTTGCTCCCTCTTGATCATGTGGTGCAGCATTTGGGGTACCCCATTGGTTGGCACATTTCCTTGGCAAAGGAGAGACAGTGGGTGCTTCAAAAGCTTTACCATAAGCTAGACTACTAGAAACTTTCCACTTGGCCACTGCATGTTCGCCTTCGGATTGTCCAGTCCATTATGGCTTATGTGCAATTTCATTTGCCGCTCATTCCTTGGTCCTCTTCAAACATTCAACAGTTTGTCCAAAACGATAGAATGTCTTTGGCGTACCAAAACTGACCGTAAGGCGGTGCGTCTTCTCAAATGCAATTATGTTTGCATGCCAAAGATGCATGGGGGCTTGAACATCCACAACATACATGTTCATGTGCTTGCTCTCAAGGCCATGCTCTTGCCTGCTTTCTTGGAACAATGTCAGCCTTGGACACTCATGCTTTCTCACTTGTTTGCCTCTCTCAAGATAGTAGCATTTGGGCATTGGACACCAACTATCCCGGATGTTATTTTCGGGCATTTTCAAGGCCGCATTCCTAGCTGTCCTTTTTCTACCCGTTTGATTTCCGATTGGCAGTAGCTTTTGGCACATTTATCTTGGTTTGGCCGCCGTCCGGATCCCGGCAACTCATTTCGTTAGCAGAGTCTACACTCGAGTCAGGTCTTTGATTCCCCTTTGGCACTTTTTCAACCTCGTAAGGCATATTTTCTGCATCGCTTGGGCATTTCTCTAGTGGATGTAGTGGATGACTGTAACTTGGTTGAACACAATGCTAATCAATACACTTAATTACACTAAGATTTGAAGGACACTTGCTCATATACAAGAAGTAAATTGCTGAATTGACAAGAGACACACAATGAGCCGGAACGGCCGACCCCTCCCTTGAGTAAATTGTATTACTATTGGAGAAATTCAATACATAGCTTCACGGGCATCCATTGCCAAATCCTCCATGCCAATGCATATGAAATTCAGCATTTAGAAAACAATGGTATGTTGATGTAGATCACCAAGGAGCTGCCTTGATACCCGGCCCGACTTCAGTGCCCATATTCTCTACCATTGGCTCTATGTTCTACCAAGCAAGGTAGCAACATCTTCAAGAGCACATAGGACAAGAGAAATACTACACAGGGCGGCTAAACAAGGAGTCCTGCCCTTTTACTGAATAAGTAATGACAACACATTGTCCAATTAGCTTACCAGTCTTCATAGTAGTTGTTGCAAGTGGAAGCCTTCGCGTTGGAAGCTTTAGAAGTGGAAGCCTTCGCGTTGGAAGCTTTAGAAGTGTTGATATCTTCCATTTGCCGCAATCCTTCGCGACAAAAGTCTTCAAGAGGATGAAGGGAACCCTGGGAAAGCTTCCCCTATGGTTCAACTTGAGAAAGGAAGGCTGAAATTAGGGTTTTCAGCAAAAAGACCACAAATTACAACAAAAATGAGAGCTGTTTTGCTGAATTTCAGTCATTGGGAGGGAGTAGGAGAGTGATTAGCACTTGGAAACACTCTTGGAAGCTTGGAAAATACCCTAGCAAGTTGGGTATGGCTATGGAGAGCTTGGAAATGGAGAGAAATGGTAGAAAAAAAGAGTTTTCAGTCTCCAAAAATCCTCATGAAGAGAAAACACGAATTTCCCTTACTAAGTAAGTGAATTGGGGTCCAATCAGGTGAAGGGACATGGGGAGATGCCCATTTATGAGTAAAAGGGGAGGATCAGGTCCTGGACATTGAGTCTTGTCCGCCTCGGGACTTCAGTGAGTGTGAACTTGGAAGCGGTCATAATTTATAAGTGACTTTTGGACACCCAAACTTTAATGAAATGGGAACACACCCACTTATAAATATTGGCCAAGTCCTAAGGGCTATTTGAGCCTAGATTGGGTAATACTTACCACCTGTTCACATGCCACACAACCATGTCAGCAGACAGTTTCACACGCACGGTTCACGGGCGGGCGTCCCCTAGCCCGGAACTACACATAGGTCATGCAGGCATGAAAACAACATGCAATTTCATTTGCAAGCAAGCACATAAAGATGCTATGCAATGTAGCATTGGCATGAGCAATTTCCGTTCATGAAACCATATAAGACCAGGCGTTTCCAGGCAAGTATATGCGATACCAGACCCAGTGGAAAGCCAATCCTCCAGGCGTTTCCGGGCATGTACACAAAGGCACAAGTCATAGCGGAAAGCCAAGTCCTCCAAGCGTTTCCGGACATGTACACAAAGGCACAAGTCCCAACAGAAAGCCAAGTCCTCCAGATATTCCGGGCATGATAACATCAAGTCCCAGTGGAATATCATATCCAACTATACAGCATGACACGTGTCAATCACATGCATAGGCACATTCCATAAGCCATGGACACCAATCCAATATGTACATAGTGTGAAAGCAAGAGTGAACCATTCGGGTGGCCAAATGGTGACAATGACAGTGGCTGTACACTCTCTTTTCCATAGGCCCAGACACGGTTTCAGCTGGGGATGCATCACCGACCTATATGGCATAATTGCTATAGCCTTTCCAGTCGGTGCCTCGCCTGTTTTCTCCTCTTCCACTACTTGATTGGAAGTTTGATCAGGGGCTACCAGGTTATTCCACTTTCTCTTTTGCCGATCTATCTGCCAAAAAAGCCTACTGTCTTCTTCTTCTGCAACCATGGATTCAGGAGCAAGGCAATTGTTTCTGGCATTTGGATAGGCCACTTGGGTGGTGGAAGACATGCCTTCATCGTATATGGAAAAGTAAGCTTTCCCTCAAGCAATGGGTCTTTCCTGTGGCGATGTCTAGTGGGGGCCCTTCCAATGGGTGTCCTTTTGGCTACCCGGCATATTGTCTCCTCGGTTTGCCCTACTTGTTCGCATCCGCGCGAGACGGTTCTGCATCTTCTCTGGGCTTCTCCTACTGCTCGAGATTTGCTAGCTCGTTTGACAACTCTTCTCCATGCCCAGTTTCCCAGCCTTTCCTTTGGCAGGCACTTTTGGCTTTTTGGTAGATATCCCTCTACCCCAAATAATGCTCTCTTTTTTTTGTGGTGCTGTTATTGGGCCTTATGGAGTTTATACCATGCTCACAACACTCAGTTTTTTGGGCACACTTTGGTGGATGTCTTCGCCTTTTTCAGATTTTCCTTGCTCCAGTCTCTCTAAGATGCCCACTTTCTTGGATACCTTTCCACAGCCTAGTTGGAAGTGTTTTATCACTGTTTCTAGTTCTCCGTAGTAGCTACTCCATGTTGGGGCAGCTATGAATGTACATTGCATTTATAATGAAACAATGGTTTTCACCCCAAAAAAAAATGCTGATGACTCATTCATCTTCCCTAAAAATATGCCGCGTGATCTCAATGTACTTATGCAAGCTCTTGAGCTTTTTGGTGAGGCTCCAAGGCTATTCGTAAACTTCAGGAAATCCAAATTGTTGCCCTTGAAAGAAGCGGATTGGCAGAGCATTTTATGGTTGGGAGAGATCCTTCCACCCACTGACATTGTTCAACACTTGGGATATCCATTAGGATGGAATATGTCTCACCTAGATGCCACTGAATGGGTCATTCAAAAAGTGCAAGCATAACTAGATTACTGGCAATTATCTACTTGGCCTCTTCATGTGCGGCTTCGAATTGTGCAATCTATTCTCATGCCATACATTCAGTTTTTCTTGCTGCTTCTGATATCGTCAAAAACACATATTACTAGTTTATGTCATAGACAATGGAAGTATCGTGGAAGACAAAGCACTATAAAAAAGCATTGAGACTTTTAAGATATGAGAGGGTTTGTTTGCCCAAAATGCATGGTGGACTGAATATTCTTAATATTCATTATCATGGATTGGCAAGAAAATCAACGTTACTACATACTTTTCTTGCACAAAAACAACCTTGGGCACTCATGGTAGCAGCAATGTGTACAAAATTTCAGACATGCTCATTTGGCAAATGGCAGCTACAACATTGGGATATACTGTTTGGATACATACACGGCAAGATTCTTGGCTGCCTATACACAAGCAGATTGATTGCTAACTAGAAAGAAGTGCTCCAATATCTACATTGGTTTGGAAGGCCTCCACAGGGAATTCATTGAGGCACAAAAATATACATTGGAGTAGAGTTTTTGTTGCTCTGTTGGTGATTACAACACGTTGAGCATCTTATTTCTTGTTTGTTAAAGGAATATGTACTGTGCCAGATGTCATATCCCTTGAGGGACGTGTTTTATCTTTTCCACAGACTCAAAGAAAATGGGATTTGGGTATGCATTACAGACATTCATTGCAGCAAGTAAGAAGCCAACTATGGCCCTTTGAGAATGTGTTACATGACCTTCAACACAGGAGACTAGAAGATTGGATACTGCAAAGACACGAGACACTTGTTTCAGTAAAATTTCCTTTCTTACAAATCACAGCATCAAGATTGATCATTCCGCGGCCTTGGTTCTTGGAGCAATGCAAACATATTACAAGTCAGCAAATGGGATTTGGGTATGCATTACAGACATTCACGGCAACAAATTAGAAGCCAACTACGGCCCTTTGAGAATGTGTTACATGACCTTCAACACAAGAGACTAGAAGATTGGATACTACAAAGACAGGAGACACTTGGTTCAGTAAAACTTCCTTTCTTATAAATCATAGCATCAAGATTGATCATTCCGCGGCCTTGGTTCTCGGAGCATGCAAACATATTAAAAGTCACCAAAATAGTGGAAACAAACTTTGCAGAAAGTATGGGAAAGCAAGTTGCCACTTGGAGATGTATTGCAAGAGAACTCCCTGTTGGGGTAAAATTTTGGCAAAAACAAAGAATACCATTGCTCAATGCCCAAGGTGTTCACGCTCTAATGAGACTATCCAGCACTTGCTATGGCGTTGTTTTGACACCTAGAATTTCTTGCATAGTTTATCTGTGCGTTTGACTTCCAGATTTCCTGGTACACATTTCCCTAGGAACTTCTAGATCTTTGGCACATATGAGAGGAGGCTAGTAGGAATGGCTCCATTTTTTGAATGGACAAGATTTTAGGCTCTCTAGTCACTTTGGACTCACACAAACGACTCGCTTTCCAGTCACCCCCGGTCGACAAGTATTACCTTCTGTCAATCATTGCGCCAATCCTTGATGACTGCCATCAGCTCCAACAACTAGATCAGATGTATCCAGATTCGTTTTTCCACTGTTTTTTGTTTTGTGAATTGATTAGAAACACTCTCACACTGAGGGTGCTTCTCTTTGTATACAAAAGCAATAGAACAGTGGTCCCTTTTTTTTTAAAGGATGTGTGTGTGTGTGTGTGAGAGAGAGAGAGAGAAACAAAGAAAGAAAGATATATTAAGCGTCTACTAAAGACCCAATGGGCCTATGAGACCAAAGTGGTACAATAATGTCCATGGCATATCTCATCATGGAATGGAAAATAAAACAGAATGAAAACATAAATATAGCTATCTCACTGGGGTGATACAAAACTGTCCATGGAAACTCGTCATGGAATACTAAGAACATAAAAACATGGGAGCAACATCAGCTCTGAGTAGATGGTATACCACTCTCCAAAATGTCAAGCATGGGGTTGACGAGTATGGCCGAGAGGTCTCCCTCAGCTATGTCACGTGGAAAGGTAGCTCGATGGCGGTGGAGCATGTCCTGGATCTAGAGTTGATGAGGTGATTGTGGCAGACGGGGGGGTCGAGGGCATCGGGCACGCTGGAGTGCATAGGCTCGGTCCGAGGTAACTCCTCTCGAGCGAGGTAGGTCCAGAGCAGCTCGTGGAGGGTCCACAAGATCCACTATGTCGGTGTCCTCCACCTCCTGGGAGAGAGAGAGATTTTCTAGTTCATTGTCATACTATTTTGGCTAGCCAGTAGATTGATTTATATGTCTCTTGTACTTATGGGTACACAATAGGGTGCCTAGAGGGCTGTACTAGTCAGTGAAATGGCCATTTAGGGGAAAAAAGGCCAAGGGAGATGCCTTGGCCATTGAATTGTAGGTCTAAAGGTGAAGGACCAAAAGGGAGCTATAAGCTAATAAGCCTAATTGGACACATGGCATCCACTAGGGTGTTGGGTATTCAGAGCCTCGTGTGTGCGAAACAGCCCTTAGATGGCTTAGTGTGTTTGTGTGTGAGGAATTTCTTATAGCCACTTTTATGTGTGAATGTGTCAAGCATTGATGTCATAGGCACTTGCCATGTGTCATTTCCCTAGTGTGTGTGTTGTGTCAAAAGATAAGGCTCTAAGCCTATATAAGCATTGTACTCTTTGAAGCTTTCATCACATAAATCACATGCTCTCTCTCTCTAATTAAGTTTGTCTTACCTTTCTCTCTCTTATCCACTCAACACGATGGATGTCTTTCATCCTCCATTGCTGCTGACCTGTGTTTACCCTAATACTACATAGGGAAGGGGTGACTCAGTCAAGCATGTGATAGAAGCCCCAATTACAAGCATACCAAAAGGGGGTTTTGAGGATGTAGGAATCACGCTTTAGGCCAAGTCATGATATTGAAGAGAGAGCCCTCTGCTTTAAATCTGTAAACTGTTGTCTTTTATTGAAGTCACAAGCATAATTTTTTTTCTAAATTTACAGTTTTATATCTTCATACTTGAAATGAATTGGGCAAAGAAGATAGAGGCTATGTACAATTAATTATACATGATATTGCACAGTTTGTGACATTGGTACCAGAGAAGGCTTAAACAATCACAGTTTTGGTCTGCCTTGCAAAAAGGTAGGTCTTAGTGAAATTTTTTGGCTTACAGACCCATTTTGATATATTTTCTCAGAAAGGTCTTCTAAAAATTGCAAGAAATTACATCCACTCACACGTGCAAGGGGGTCCTGGGAGAAAAAATAAGTTACTTTTTTTTTCTTTGATTTTCCTAACTTCTTTATTCTTTCTCCACATTTCTCCCATTTTCTTTCCCCCTTTTTCTTTTCCTGTATTTTAGTACAATATGATAACTACCTTGATAATAAATATTTGCAAATATCAATATCTCTAAGTATACATACATACATATATATATATGTGTGTGTGACGTGTGTGTATTGATATTGATATTTATTTACATGCTATCATACTGTATACATGCATGCGCACACATGCATACAAATATGTGCATGTGCGTGCATGTGTGGACACCCCCTCCCCCCCCCCCAAAAACACACACACACACATTAGGTGTCGTGGTTTAAACTAATCACCCCTGCTGGGCAGCATGGAACAAAAACCACTCAGGCATAGCTCCGCCAACGAGTTTTTTCCCTTTAAACAAGACAAGGATTATAAGCACCAAATGGACAAATACGGTTTACCTGCGTTGCAACAAGGTTGACATCCCCATTCTCAAAGGTTAGAGTACCCTTCGGCTTGATCCACTGTGGATCGGCCAAGCCATTAAGGTCCAACTCTCCGCTGACTGCAAAATTTAGGATTAAGGGGTACACAACACGTAGTTCAGGACCGAGAACAAGCTTGAGATTTTTCAGCCCAACAGCAATGAGAGACTTTCGCTGTTCCCTTTTCTCTTCAGCCTTGTCTTCATTACCTGAAGTGCAAAAAGCCCAAATGGTTACATGAGCAACTTCTAGTTCACAAAAGCATATGGTTCCGAGGTGGCATAATCCACAGAACACACAATGTAATAATGTATGCCTTCCTCACCATTACCAGCCTGCGTTTCTCGGAGATGATCAGGCAGTGAGGTGACCTCGTTAGAAGGAAAACGGGGCAGTTTCCCGCCAGCTGCCATTCCTGTTAAACTCGAAGCTAGAGTCGATGCGGCCGTATTCACCCCTTTCTCCTGTGGAAGATATGCTTCTCCATGGCTCAGTTTGATCATACCAGAAACTTCCGGCTCAAGTATACTCCCTGTAAATCTCATCTGACTGTCTACCTGCCCACTGCTCAACAACTCTTCTTTAGTCTCCAATCCAAACAAAACAATATGAATGAACTGCAATATGAAAGCGTTTACTACCTGAAAACATTCTTTGTGCGCACTTCCAGTAAATCGGTCTTCAGCTCTACGTTGTCCCCAACAGAGGCCTCACTTGCCCGAAGAGGAAGCTTTCCTTTCACATGTAGCCGGCCCTTTCTTCCCACCCGTCCCTCGAGGCCCTCTACACGTAGCTGATTGTTAACAACGCGTATGGTGCCCCCAAAATTGGATAGGGGACGAGGAAGAACAGGGGATGAAATAGATACTCTATGAAACGCAGCCACACCATCAACAGTCGGCTGGTCTGCAGTTCCTCTGACCTGATATAACAGCAAACGATCAGAGTAGTACAAAACTTCAAATCACATATGGCCTCATTGAAGCAATGCTTTCCTATAAAAACCATCCAAAAAATGCACGTAGGGTAGAAGAAAGGCACACCTGTAAGGTCAAATCAGCATTGCCTTGCAGCCAATGGAGGTGAGGCGATAATGCGGTGATCAGCATCATACCCCCGTCCTTCACAGTCGCATCCATTTGTACAGCTCCTTTCTCTGAGAAATCCCAATCTAGCTCTTTCAGACTCTCTGCCAAGTGAACTTCCCAGCCTTCATCTCCCAGTCTGTCACGCACAAGCTTCTTCTCTTCAGCATCATTCTCATCAATGACCTTACTCTTATTTCTGTTCAACCCTCGCCACCTTTTCAAGTTTCTGACTTCTTTCTGTGCCTCACCTTCTTCTATGGCATCCAAACCCCCTGCCTCCAAGGGAAGGCTTCCCCTCACATGGACATGTCCACTGCGCACGGCCGGCTCAAATTTCGCATTGAAATTGAATCGATTCGATGACGTCACAGAGGCCACGACCTCTGCACGTCCCAGATCAACTCCTCCGATAACTCCGTCTAGAAGCCGTACTTGCACATCACATTGTGGCTTGGCTAGGGGCCCCCTCAAGTCTCCCTCCATGTATAATATTCCCCGTATTGATGTTATTGGTGCTCGTGCAGTTTGATAAGGAACCGGTTGCAGTGTTGATGACTGGACAGCATGGAGCAAAGGCGGCACCAATCCTATCGGAAAATTAAGAACGGCAAAGTGCAGGTTGGACTTTGGACCTAGCAAAGTTCCATCTGCATGTAATGTGGCCGTGTCCTTTTGAATAAAAATCTTGTCTAGATGGAGACCATCATTATTATTGTAGCTACCAGCAGACGTAACTCTTTGGACTTTGTATGCTCCCCACTCCCACTCCTCACCATCGAAGTCAAAATCAGCCTGTTTGGATAAATCACAATCACACACGTGCGCATGCACACACTCTATCAACTCAAAGTGTCAAATGAGAGGAATGCATGCAATATATTACTCTTCTGAATACATCAATAAGAGGGCACCAAAAACGTACGCTAGTGTCCCCGTTTCCTCCACCACTTGCATCAAATGTGCCATGCCAATGCCCTTTCAACTCCGCTAGGCCAGGTAGAGGAATTGATTCTTGAGACCCCTCCTCCAAGGCCGGTAAGGTTTTGCTGTTCCGTGCGTTCTAGCAGGCAGTTACAGGCTTACAGTTCAGTCGCCCTTATAGGTTACAAAGGGAAAAAATCCAAATTATTTTAACCTCACATACCTCAAGCTGTTGCTTCATGTTTTCTGTACAAAAGCCAGCATGCTGCATTCCTTCCATGAAAAGTTCCTGCCACACACACACACACACACACACACAATCATGGTGATCATACAGAAGAATTCCTGACAATCACCTAACATTTTGGTGGACTCAAAGTAGAAAAGCCTCGACATGCTAGAACTACCGCTTAGTGAGAAATAAGCCACAAACCTTAGATCTTGACACAACTGCAGGATCACTACTCCTGGAAAGAAGGCGAGCTACAGGGAGCATGTCTGTGACTTCTGCACCTGGCACTTCTAGTTGCAGTCGCCAACGGCCCAAAGATGTTATGAAGCTTCCGAGTTGTCCAGCCATGGCAGTTTTCAAGCTTCCGTCTCCTTTCTCTTTCTCGGTAAAAACATGATCCCGTGGTCCCGGAAGAACGTACTCACCCTGAAGCTCATAGCGACTGCAAGCTTGCTCTAACACCGATCTTTCTAAGGTGATCTGTAATGTGCATTAAAAATCTTAGCAGTTCATGTTGATTAGACTTCCAAATGAGCAAACAGCACTCAGCTAAATCAAGTACAAAATAAAGAAAACCGAACATAATCGTACCACATCACCAGACCACCGACACGACAAATCAAGAGACTCCCCCTGCACACCACTAAACCGAGGCCGCCGAACAGACAAAACACCATGGCCCCTTCTTTTCTGGAAATTCAAATGTGTCTCTGCCTGCAGTGCAAGCCGAATTCAAAAATATTGAGCTGATTTTGTTGTCTGAAATTGTCAAAGAATGAGCCGAATGCCCATAAAAATAGCATGGCAAGAAGGTAGAACATTAATAGCCATTGTAATAACTTCTGACCTTCTGCACTGTGCCACGTAGAGACGCCAGCTCCAATTCATCAAGCTGCAAATTGCGTACCTGAAAATTCCCATATACAACCACATAAAGATGTAAATTCCACTGGTAAACTCTTTAATAGCCTCTTATCTTTCGAGTGCACCGTACTGTTCTCACCTTCCCAGTAACAGGGGAGGGTGCCAGGGAGAGTATTGTGTGGTTCCCTTTCTTTCTTCTTATTGTTTTTTCTTCTTCTTCTTCTTGAGGGGAGGGGAGGGGAGGAGGGGGGAAGGGGGGCAGGGGGGGCAGGGGTGGGGCACACTCGGAAATAACACTTGATGAACATTGAAAGCCCACCATCAAGAACATGCCAGGATCCAAAATCCAAACACAAAAAAATGCTCCCACATGCTCCTGTAAAGCACAATAGTTGCCTCTGATCCACAGTGAAGTGTGTGGATAAGATCTGTCCGTAGGGTCTATTACATTTCCAGCATGAAGGGAACAAAAACATGTCTAACTTGTGCTTACCCTTTTCACCAAAATTACGAGTGAGTATAGATATATTACTCTGAAATGAAAAGAAGTACAAAGAATGGGCCTTCTATTTAGGACTGGACCCTGGTTGTTCTTCTGCATTGTATACTGTGGAAGAATGCCTGACAAGTTGGATCCCTCTATTTTTCTGATCCAACTGGTCAGCCTGCATTTGACCCGCAAATATGCATGTTGCTGTATGACGAGGCATCATCGTGCGGCCTGGCTGCCCAGGCCCAGATCTCATGTGGGCACCACATGTGCAAGTTCAACTTCATGGAAGGCATCGCATATGTGACATCCCCTCATGCTTACAGCCCTGAAGTCCTACAATCTACATCTGGATTGACTGGCAGCATTGCAACTACTACGACTGGAGAATGGTCCTCGATCTCATAGGACCTAGCCTCTAGAACATCCTCCTGCCATTCCACCCAGATCTTCTCTAGTCATTCAAATCTAGACTGTTGATTGAAAATTTTGGTTACCTAAACTTGAAAAGTTCCAACTTGGTTTTGATGACAAAAAGAACAGCAGATTTTTGCAAGAATGTCTCACATTCTTAGTGACTAGAGCTTGGAATAAAAGTTAAATAGTCGCACAAGCGAAAACACCATTGCACCAAACCTTGGGCAGTACGTGCACACTCAGCCAAAGTTTGGGGCTGGACAGCATCACCATTAGCAGCATAGAAGGTCTGGTCAACAAAATTGATGCATGCCAGGTGCCTGCATTGAAGGCCGGGCTGCAACTACAGCAGCAGGTGGGTCAGTTCATTAGCCAACGCATTGGAAAGACTGTCCGGTGGAGCCACTGACAATCTCCTTGAGACATTTACATCCCAACTTGCCAGCCAACTCTTTCCAATGTCGTCGATAACAGCATTGGTTGGCAAGTAGGAAAAGGCCGATTGCTTAGAATATATATGTATTCCATACGATATCTGGCACTTAATTATTTAATGCATACAGTGTCATTGGATGTAGAGGGTGCATCACAGATAAAAAAGTTGCAAAGGAAGTTACCTCTAGCTTTGCAAAATGACCCGGTTGATAATCCATGTGCATACGAAGCTGGCCTCTTTCTAAAGACAACTGGATTGTCTTCTTGCTTATTTCAGCAGACGGGGAATTGAACATAGGCTTGTGATCCGAACCGTCCGAGCTCAAGTTCCCCATAAACCCAATTGTCAGATGTTCGTCCGCCCTCCCGACAGCATTCAGCTGAAACAAAACAATGAAACACAGGACTTTTTTCTTTATAAGTTTCTTTTTTCCAAAGAACATTGAACTTGGACTATGCACAAATAGATGGAAGAAACAAAAAACACTAATTTATATTCCATTATCAAATCTACTTCACTTACTTTTTTTAAAATTGTGCTACCATACTAGAAGTGAAGCGCACACGCACACAAAAGAAAGAAAGTTTTATTAACGTCTGTGGAAGGCCATGACGACTTTTGAGACCAAATACATAGATGAAGAACATGGAGGTTCATGGCCTAGTAATATATGTGCTTTCCAAGTACTTCATGACCCAAAAAAAAAAAGGGATTTATTACTTTTTTACAGAGAAGGAGCTGGTTTTGGGATGTAAAAAATTTGGATGAGGACTTTTTCATCACGAAAAATGGCCTATTTTCCTTCTTTAATTGCCGCCCGAACTGCAGCACATTTTGCACCTTTTTACAGCCCTTGTGTTCTGGTAAGCTCATCTGCAAGCCACACCTTGGTATCCTTCACTTTCCTTAACTGCTTAAGAATGTCCACCTTGTTGGCTTTGGTATCACAAGAGAGAAAGAAAGAAAGAAAGTAATATTATTGTCGTCTACTAAGGACCCCAAGGGTCTATGAGACTAAAACTGATACAATGGTACCATGAATATACCAAGCCATGGAAAACTGAAAGAAAAAGTAAAGAGAAAACATTTAACACTAGTGTATGTACATGTAATCAGCAGATGATTTTGGAGTGAGATATGTCGTGATCAGCTAGTGCCGATACCCCCCTCCACTAGAATTAGTCTAATGGCGGAGGGAATGTCAAGCCTCTGTGATGGAAGCATATCATAACAGTGGAGTATCTCTTGCATCTGCATCTGTCGGATAAATGGTCAAGGTGCTCTAGAGCAAGAGCATCCGGCCTACATAATAGATCAGGCTTGCTCATCGAGAACTCGTCTGGGCGTGGAGCCATTGCCGCTCAAGTAAACGCAAGGCTGCATATCCCTGTGTCACTCTGGCATGTGCTGCAGTATGGGCCATTGAGAGTGACACCAAGGTAGACATAGGATGAGACAATCTCCACAAGATCCCCTCTGTATGTGAAGCTCAATCTGATGTGAAGGGGAGGGAGGTATTGAAAACCATTACCTTGGTTTTACCAAGGTTAACAGAGAGGTCCCGCTGAGTGCAGAAGTCTTGTAAGGCATCCAACTATCTTTGAAGCCCCTCGATTGAATCTGAAAGGAGGGCGATGTCATCTGCATAAAGTGGTAGGGAGATCAATATGCCTGCCAGTGTGGGACCAGCCCCGCCTAATCCGTCAATCAAGCTCGAGATCTCATCAATGTAGAGGCCAAAAAGAGTGGGTGATAGAGGGCAGCCCTGTTTCACCCCAGTAGTGCTGGAACTGAAAGGAGGGCGATGTCATCTGCATAAAGTAGTAGGGGGATCAATATGCCTGCCGAAGCTCGAGATCCCATCAATGTAGAGGCCAAAAAGAGTGGTGATAGAGGGCAGCCCTGTTTCACCCCAATAGTGCTGGAAATCTCTTGTGATGTACCTCCTGGGGCTCTCACTTGTCTGCTGACGGAGTCATATACGGCGATGATGCTCCAAACCATGTCACATGGGTATCGTATCTCTTGTAGACTGTAGGAGGCGGGCTTAGGGTACAGTATCAAAAGCGTTGCCGAAATCCACAAAGCAGTATAAAATCCTCTAATGACGTGCTCTACCCTCCTCGATCATGGCATGGAGAGTGAAGATGTGGTCCAAGGGTAGAGTAGCTCCTCCGAAAGCCTACCTGTCCTAAGGCTTTGTCTCTCTGCAAATGAACTGAATAGATAGTGAAACCTCCCGCCGCGGATCCCACAGTATACTGGGTAGCGACATATATAATGCTCCTTTGTCTCAACCTCTTGGTGGCATAATCGGCAAATCCTCTCCTCCCTTGGTCTCCATATGAGCTCCCTCGCTCTGAAGACGCGTTGGGCTCTTCCCGTCTCCACTCTGAAGCGGTGGGATGAAACCTGTATTTGGCCAATTGCAATCCACATGACATGGGACATGTGAACACTTAGGTAGCCAGTTGCTGGATGAATCCATCCACTGAGCGTGAGGAAGTGATCTCTATAGAAGTGCATCTTCGGTAGGAGCTCTGAGGGTATGATCCATGTGCAATGGGTGTAGAGGCTGAGAAGATCTAACCGGATAATCCGATTGGTGTCCTCATAAGAGAGCCGGAGAAAATGGGAGTCCAAATTGTATTGAAGGGATGGGAGGCGGTCCATGTGGAGCCCATATCTTGAGAACCAAGTAGAAACCCGGGCATACCATACTCTTAGGGTGGCCCTTGAGTGCTAGCTATCTTGAGGACTCTAGGGCAAGCCGCGGGTACCTGTGGGGATCCATGTGATTGATGCAACGGAGATATGTGACTGTCTCGAAGAGTGCATCCACCACTACCATCGGGGCTGCAGCAAACTGTGTCTACATAATCTAGTGTGGGACTAATGGTTTGCTGCGGATGATACGGGAGAACTTCATGACTTGGGGCCTCCCAACTCGCTGCCAATCCTCATCGGATAAATCTGGCCCCTAGAAGGCTACTCCATAAATCAAGTCTGGTGTAACGAGGGTGTCTAAAAGACAACCTTTCGTCCTGGGCTCCTGGAAATGTGCTTGGAAGCATTGCCGCTCGAGTAAGATCAAGGCAGCATATCCCCGTGTCACTCTAGCATGTGTTGTGGGAAGCATGGTGTAGCATTGGCCATTGAAAGTGACACCAAGCCTCAAGGTAGATATACGATGAGAATCTCTCCACAGGATCTCCTCTGTATGTGAAGCTCAATCTGGATGTGAACAGGCGGGAGGTATTGAAGACAATGCATTACCTTGGTTTTCAGTGAGGTCCCGCAGAGTGCAAAAGTCTTGTAAGGCATCCAAATGTCTCTGAAGCCCCTCGGCTGAATCTGAAAGGAGGAAGATGTCATCTGCATAAAGTAGTAGGGGGATCAATATGCCTGCCAATGTGGGACCAGCCCCGCCTAATCTGTCAATGAAGCTCGAGATCTCATCAATGCAGAGACCAAAAAGAGTTGGTGCTTGAGGGCATGCTGGTTTCACCCCAGTAGTGCTGGAAATCTCCTACGATGTACCTCCTAGGGCTCTCACTCGTCCAGTGCAGACTCATAGAGAGCGATGATGCTCCAAACCATGGCTACAGTATCAAAAGCTTTGCAGAAATCCACAAAGCAGCAGTAAATCCTCTAATGTCGTGCTCTACCCGCCTCGATGATGGCATGGAGGGTGACGATGTGGTCAAGGGTAGAGGAGCTCCTCCAAAATCCTACCTGTCATGAGGCTTTGCATTCCTATCTCTCTGCAAATGAGCTGAGCTCCACCTCTAGCACCGGTCCATTGAGTTTGGCCAATGTGTGGCCAATCATGATCGTCCTACAATTATTAGGATTGAGTGGATCTCCAGCTTTTAGGATGGGGGTGATGGTGTTAGTGGACCAAGAGGGTGGAAATCCTTCACAAAGGGCTCTATTGAACATGTAGGCCAGTAGGGGCGCCAGCATATCATTGGCATGTGAGATGTAAGATGTACTCGGCAGAGAGCACATATCTTTTGCATAAAACACCTAAGCAATGGGATGATGAAAAATAATGGGAGACTCCACCGTCTACCAGTCCATTTAAAAATACCAAAGCATATCTGAGCACCAGGTCATAACAATGGCAGAATCTCTTAGAGCTCTCACCTCAGGAGGGACAGTATCTTACCTTGAACCTCGTCGGAAATATGTCCATACTGCCAGAGAGATGTGGTGCTACCAAGAACTGATTCAGCTTTAAGCCAGAAAGTAGTATTTCTCCTGTAACACCTGATACCTCTTGGTCTTGGGCCCCTGCCTTCTCATTCCTCTTCATAGCCACATTTTCGAAATCTTCCTGTGACTTCACAACGCGGCCCTGGAACTTTGCACGTCCTGTTAGTTTTGTATGCATCCCTTCGGTCTCAGAAGACGGTATTCCAGGTAAGGTTGGAGAAGCCAACCCCAAGAAATCAAAGCCCCGCATTCGAAGGTCAACATCCAATCCTTCAATGTCAGGTGGTGGGGGTCGAAGGTCACTAGATTTATGCTCCCTTTCAGCAAGAAGAGGTGGGTATGCTGTATGGATCTTTGCAGAGAGATCAAAGGTAAAAGCAGCCGAATTGATGGCAATTGCCTCATGTGAGATGTTGATGTCACCCCGAACACCATTGAAAGCCCCTTTAGCCTCAGGAGCATTCCACTTGATATCAAAGACCCTAAA